>NC_051133.1:1428262-1768155 GCF_014839805.1 Manduca sexta | reverse complement strand
ATAATTTCCCGTCTTTCACAATCTAATCATCTAAAGTTTCTAAATAACAATTTGTAGATAGAGCATATATCTTTAAGTCGAACACCGGTTGAATATACTTTACATTGATTTTATGTTTACGGTTAATCTGTCTTAGTTGAGATAATGAACAAATCACTACCGTAATACGAGTAATATTGACAACTTTTAAAATTCCTTGTTAAATATTAAAATTAGCAACACGTATCATACAAATAAATTCAACGTCGTTGATGTTGAATATAAAAATCATTTTTCTTCTATCCGTACAAAAATCTTTATGGGTCATTCATACATAGGCGCCATGCGCGGACGGCCTTTCTTTTATTTTAAAATAATAAGTAATGAAAAACCTTGCGACCTTTGTGTAGAGTTCATTTTTAAACGCAACCTTTGTATTCCGTGACTGCAAAGAATAATGCCGGCGTTACTTTGCATCGCAATGATATTTTTAAAAAGGAAATTTTGGGAATTTTAAATCTTATTCAGCGCAATATAAGAACTATTTTGTGTACGAAGTTTTGCTTTAAAAATTGAGCACTTTAATTCAACATACTTTCGATGTTTATGCTATTTTGTTTTGACTCCGCAGAGGACGGTAAGCCGAAGGTAGTTTCGATTAACTGTACCTCATTATAAATATCATGTTTACAGTATTAAATAATTACGGGAAATCAATAATATTTGTTGAGCTTTAAACGAGCTTTCATCCGGTTCGAAGGATCGAAATACTCCCAAATGTAAAATTTGATGCTTGATTTTCAATACATTATCAAAATGAGTATTAATTATGTACTTTGGACCTTCGAATGTTATTTTCTCTTATTCTCTTCTTGTATTGTCTTCTTTACTTCAAATCTTTACTCAAGACGGTTTGAGAAGGCTCTCACATATAAAGCCAGTATATAATAGATTATCTTCTGTGAGGCAGAAGATCAATAAACCAGCAAATGAGTCATTTGATGTCGAGATCACAACCAGCAAACAGCAACAAAGGAATACTTCTAACTTTCAAAGAACACATACTTTAGGCCCTCAGCAATATCACTGAAATATAAAGCTGGTAACTAGCTACACCGAAGCCTTCAAACTGACCACAACAATCCACAAACCAATATTCCCGGAAACAATTAACAGAGTACAATTAACGTACCGCCGCTATCACTTTGATAATGCGAATGCAAGGGCAAACAGAAATATTGTCTTTAGAGGCGATCGGCGCGGGCGGCGCGTATGCATCGCGTGGCAAAGACGCCGCTAGATACAGCCCAAGCCGATTAGATCCGCACCACAAAGATTTACAGTCCACAACGCACTATCGCGCACTATAAATTAGAAATTCGTTAGATACAGACGTTCGCGTACGGATTCCAATTATTCTATCTTACAATGCGTTTGTTTTGGTATGTCGGTGGATGTGTTTAAGTTTCTATGTATTCTTTGCTGTGCTGGCTCGTTGGTTTGGTGGGTAGGGTCTGGGTTTGATTCCTGGGGGGTCCATATTTGTATGTTATAGGTTTGGCACTAGTGTCTCCACTGAGGATAGAACATTTGGCACACGGTGGTGGTAATAAATACAACTCTTTCTATGGCTTTCAGAAATGAAGATGTGAATATTTATATCTGCTGTTGTATTTGCTCACCTCAACAAATTTCTTTGATGCACCTACGTTATCCATCTTTTCTCCATCCTAAGGTTGACTGGGAGAGAATGCCTACGGCATTAAGTCCGCCTATGTACAATTTTTGTGTATATGAAGTGCAAATAAATAAATTTGACCATTTTTATATGAAATTAGATCTAACGTGGTTATACAACACACAGAATAAATAAATCCAACTAAAACCTTTTGAACACTTCGAATTATAAACTATCAAATAGCGATAGTAAACTATTACAAAAAAGACGTTACGTTAATAACGTAGAAATAACTGTAATGGCAAAAAACCGCCGTCCGAGCCGGGATTCGAACCCGAGACAATCGCGGTGCGCTCAAAAACACATCTCTCATTATCACTAATTGACGTCCCGAACAATGTAGGCTGGACTAGTGCGCAGGCGCGGGAAAAAACTTATGCCAACTCCTGGACACGTTCCGGCGGGTTCTGTATTAGAAATTATATGTTATAGTTTTTGTAAGAGTTACAGTTCATTAAATAAATAAACTCAGATGCTTTTTATTTATTTTTGGTTAATCTACTAGTGTCTCACGGTGACGAGCGTAGTGTAGTGCAACGAAGTGCTTTATTCAAAGTTAGGAACATATTGCTACTGTTTACGAGTAATGAAAACTTACGTCTAATCTTTGTATATAAAAATGATTCTCTATTTCCCTTGGTCATCACATCAAGCGTAATGGATGGAACAACTTCGCTATTTTTTTTGGTTATGCTCATTATTGTCTTGAGAAGGTTCTTATGAAAGAAAAACTTAAGGAAGTTGAGCGTAATATTAGAAAATTTTATGACAATATAAATTTTTCATAACTATCAGTTGTTTGAAATAACTGTCAGCGATTGATAAAATGCGTGTATCATAGAGCAGTGCAATAATAAACACAATGTTTTTGAATAATATATATATTTTTTAATTATACCAATTCGAATTTTAATATTCATAGTTAAGACAGAACAACGTCTGTCAGGACAGCTAGTTATATATTTGTAATACATATTGTACATACATTTTATTTATCTGCACTTCTCTGTATGAACTTTTTTACGCTAAATCCCTCACTGGTCGCAATGTGCTTAAAAAGGGTACAAAGTTATCTGCACGTTTATATAAGCACATCTGAGGAATGCTAAAGTTTCACGAGGTTTGAAATTTTGACTGCAGCATGAATAGGATGGCTGAACTGGGTAATATTGTAATTTTTTATTTATTTTATTATACTTTATACATAAAGAGTATAAAGACGGATTAAATGCCGAGGGCATTTTCTACTAGTCAACCTTTACGTGGTGCAGACATTAAAGAAGGAAGGTATTCACAATGAGAGATAGTAGTGAACAGAACATTAACAAAAAAGACTAATATAATTTATAAATATAAAATATACGTAATATAAGTACAGATATAATATACGTACCTTCATACATATATTATTTATTTTAAGTAACTACATTTTTGTCTCGGTACGTTTAGTATTTGGGTTAAGTAAAAGCAGGATGAAGTGACACTTCTGGGGCCTTATTCTCTATCCCGCACGTTATTGTAACAGTGCGTAACAAGCACGTTACACAACGTATCATGTTTAGGACTATAGAAATTTGGCTTACAGAATACCATTCCACGCACATTTATCGAAGATAACATGACGCGGCCGCGTTACGCGTTTACACTATAATACAGAATAAGGGCCCTGAATGCATAATTTAAACTTAAATAAAATTTTCGATTCATAATAACGACATTGTAACTAGAAAAGATATGAAAATAACAGAAAAAGAATGAATACACAAAATTCATGTTTAAAGAAGATAATTATTACATTAACATTAGGCTAAAAATAAAATAACGACTAGGTATTGAAACGTCTATTAACCGCTGTTATTATTACGCCGGTCTAATTAATTGTTGCTTCACGCTCGGTTACAAGAAATCTTAGAACCAACTAGTTGTGCATATCTCGTGTTTAAGAAAGTGTTAAATTACACAAAATCAATTAATATTTACAATTAGGACTCAATATAACAATGGATGATTTTTTAGTTCATTTTATTAACTCGAAATATAGTTTGCACTGTGTGTTTTGACCTTATTTCTTCCATTTTTAGTAAATTATACTAATTCGCTTTGTTTTCTTATGTTTATAAAAAAGGAATATCAAATGCCTCAGTTGCTAGTAAACGTTATAATAAATAAAAAACCTACTATTTGCGAAGTTATCAGTAGCTTAAAATCAAAAAGGGTTACAATCTATTATTTTCTGTGATGAAATGGTATTACCGTTTTCAATCCAGCTTATTTACGCTAGACCACATTAGTTTCCAACTACCACTTATTTCGGTATACTAAGAACATCTTCCTTTTTAGGCAATATATTTAGAATAGATTGTGGTATTAATAAAAGAAATGAATGGCGAGTATTTGCACGCCTAGTAATAAACACCACGATAGCCCGTATAACATCTGCTGGTGGTAGGATATATTTTACCGTACACAAGGTGTTACAACCCGCCATAGTAGTCTATGCAAGTGTGTCGCGTTCCGGGATCAGCCTGTGTATATCCGGTTCCAACAGGCCGACAATTGTGTCGCCGAGGTAATCATCTTCCGTCAGTCGACATTCTATTGGACAACATCCTACTTACCATCAGGCGCTGTAGGGTCACTTTAGCTTGCACGTATAAGAAAACTTAATACAAGTAAAAATAGCTAAAACACCTGAATTTCAAAGCAATGCATTAGAATCAACTACGCCCACCCTAACATTAGTATTAATTCTCGTAATGCCCAGTATACTAAAATATTCTTTAAGAACATCCATCCTCTACGCAACATGACTTCCTTAGCGGCAGCATTCGGTTTGTTTTCAGCTGTCTTTCTACCGTGCACGTGCAAACTTTGGTATGGACTTTCTGCGTCGGTGTTTTCCGAGTACTAAGACTTGTCCTTCCTTGGAGGCTTAAAAACAACCACATCGCGGTAGGCAACGGCTTGACTGTATATCTGGCATTGCTCAACTCAATGGGCGGTGGATGTTGCTTACCATCAGGCGGAACGCTTGCTCGTTTGTCTACTAAAGCAAAAAAAGCATTAGAAAATCGACTCTGGAATGGTTAATACTATTATCCAGTGATATCTTTAAAAACAACTCCGTTGAACCCAGAGAAGCGATGGTATACCATTTGTAAAGTTTTCTATTCAACCTCGCCTAACCCTAAAAAGTGATGTATTGATTCACTCATAGCTCGTCTTGTTTTTTGCTGGTCAACGCATTGCAATGACGATTATCAAATTGTATAGTTATTAAACACATGATTTATCTGTAAAATTACGTTTAGTATTATTCAATCTATATAAATACGAAAGTAACTTTGTCTGTCTGTTTAATACATTTTTCGACTAAATTTGGTACGGAGTGAGCTAGATGTATTATATACTACTTTTATTTTTTGTCACAAATAGAAATCGAAGTAGGAAAAGCCGTGGAACTAACTGGTCCTAATAATAAATAAAAAAATCTGTAAAATGTATTTTCTATGCACATTGTTGTCAACCGACATGCAACATGTCGCCACACGTCTCGACATTTCGTTTTAAATTCCAAAGGATATGCTAAGGAATCCTGATCATACAGCCCAATTAAAAGAAGGCTAGACAGTGGCTGTCATTTTGTTATTAATTACGATCGTATTGCAGGGAATTTAAAATCCAATCGAAGCAAATTACAAAACTTTATTTTTATCAATATTTATTGTATTTGACATGCTCCGTGTTGTAGTGAGTTAAAGGAGACTATGAGACGATAATACGAAGGTTCAAAGGTTAGTGTAGCACGCGAATCTGTTCCAGGTTTCAAACTATAGAGGTTAAAATTAGTGGTTGCCCGATAGTCGCCCTTTAACCGCAAATAATTATTGCTATTAACCGCAATTCGTATTTCTTATACAACGGCAACAATAATGGTATCACTTAATTTGATTTAGTACAATTGCTTTTCCACTTACCATTTATCTTCCTTACATGAAATTATAATCAGATATGTATATGTTGTGAGTTTTGGTATACCATTTTCGATTAATAATATCAGCCCTAAATTATATACTCTCCCACAGCTGGGCACGGACTTCATCTACTACAGAAAGGAATTAGGTATTAGTCCAGCACGCTGGCCTAGTGCGGATTGGTAGACTTCACACACCCTCAAAATTCCTATAGAGAACTTCTCAGATATGCAGTTTTCCCCACGATGTTTTCCTTCACCGTTAAAGCAAGCGATAATTCACAAAGAATACACAGATAAGAAAAATCAGCTGTGTGTACCCTTGGGATTTGAACCTGCGAACATTCGTCGGCAGTCCGTTCCAAACCCAACTAGGCTATCGACGTATTTTCGCTTAATTGAATATACTTTAAGTAAATCGGCAGATTAAAGCCTTTAGTGCTATTAGGACCTACAAGACGGTCTCAATTGAATCAAATATTTGCAAACTATCCAATACATCTTAGTATAAGCAAATCTAGGTCTAATCGTATCACAAAATTATCTATTATATTTTATTCCAACGTGTTCTGACATCCATGTAACATGAATTTATTAATCGGCAATTTCATAATTACTATTGACGTTTGCTAGTTTTTTTTTGTATTTTTACTGTAACCACAGAGTCAATGATCCGAAGCGAAGGCTTTATTTTTATACGCATTTCACTCCGCGAATAGAGTGTTGAATTAATCATGAACAACGAATAGTATAAGGAAAGGTCATTCAACTTGTATAGACGTTTACTTGCATATATTTGAAAATCATGATTATTAACATGAATTTTAAAGGTAGAATCGATCATAGAGTTTTTGTTTTTTATTCTTAAAGTGCGTATAGAAATAGAATAAAAAATATCATTTAACTTATATAGATGGTTACTTGTGCATATATTTAAAAATCATGATCATAGACAACAATTTTAAAGGTAGAGTTGATCATAGAGGTTTTGTTTTTTATTAAAGTGCCTATTATTAAAATGTGATTTAGATAATACGGGTGATATGTTTAACTATGTATTACGTAAACTTTACTACAAATTATTAGAATAAACATTAACTTTTTATATTCATGACGTAATTTCATGACAATATAATACACATTGTTAATGGTTTTGAGTCTGCTTTATTTTCCTCGTTTAGAATTGAAGTATATTTATTATCTTGTTGTGATAATAATGCAAGTGGACCGTATTTTATCGTATACTATGTATTTTACATCAAATACAACCAAACAGTATTTAATCGAAGTAAACATCAATGGCAATTATCTATATATTTTTGCATAATTGCTTAGTTCTAAGGCAAGTTTTTTATCTACTGTATATCTATGAATATATTGTAGAAGCAATTATATAATTAATATTATTGTAGATATGGTCTATGCACCCATACATAAAGCATTATTGTTTGTGCAATCCTTGTTTTATTTCACCTCATTTAACCAAAATAAATACTGGCAACTAACAATAAACAAAATTACGTAATGTCAACTTACGAAAAAAGTTCGTATTCGAAATTTAAATGGTACAAACATCGCGAGCGCCTCACGCGGCGCAGAGTGACGCGAGAGCTCACTCAAAGCGGCGGTGCGCCGCACTGAGTCGTCACACCCCGCCCCGCCCCCGGCCCGCCCACCGATGTGGCCATGTGGCCAACTTCACGCCGGTCCGGGAAAGTGGGAAACTCACTAGTGGGGCTAACGTGCGATGGTGGACGACCGTGGTGGGGTATGGCGAGCGGACGTCATTTGTCAACATAGATCGATCGCTCGTGGCTACGTGAATTTTTTATGACTTTCAGGTGACAAATTGTCTTCATTTATATTAGTATGCAAGACTGCAGAGGTAACAAGCATTCTGAAATTACTGTAATTATGAGTAAAAAATATACCTTACAGAAATTGTTCTAAAAACACACATAGTTCAATTATGTCTGCCAATACGAGCATTGAATGCGTAAGTAACAGCAATTTTGTTAAAACAATACAATTTTCAATTTAAATGCTGTTTAAAATTAACATAAACTTTTTGAGTTGCCTGAAGTAAATAATATAATGTAAATATAGTAACAGCGAATAATGTAGCAATAGCTCTTGTAAAAATAAACCTCGCTGGATTTCATTATCAATAAATCATTTAAGAAAATGGTAAATGAATATTCAAACATTGATTAAATGTTTCAAGACTTTCATTGCCAATAAATCATTTGCCGAAAACGGAAAATAAACATAAAAATTTATTAACATTTTGACACAAATATCGGCCAAATTAACTCGCGTCGAGTGAGCGACGAAATCAACCATTACAAATGCTTAGCAATTAGATTTTGCTCTAAAATCTAGAAGTTATACGCCCAGTTTTTAAGCAGTGAATTAAAGCAGAGGTTTTTACAATGTAAATTCCCGTTCTCTCGTTACATTTAATGCACCATGCTCCAAATGAATTACAAATTCGCACTTTTATAATAACTCGTTCCTTCGTTCTATTTGATTTGTTGGATACTCTTAAATGTATACATCTGTTCACAATACAATAACCGTGTATATTATACGCTAGAGTTCAGACTCCCATATAACAACAAAACTCCACAATATTTCCAAGAAAGAAAATTAATGGTAAAAATTTGTTTTTTTGGTAATTCTTTTGTTCGCATCTATTAATTACATCGACTACAATATGATTAAAAAGTGGGCACATATTTGCTTTTTTTTTAATATAGTACGGAAAGGAAAGATTTCCTTTCATTCAAAGCGACACATTCATAATCCTTCTGGTGTTATTCTTTATGGGCATTGGATATTACAACACAATCATCTGCCGAGCGACTGTAAATTCGAAGAATCAAACTCAAAATCATAAACATTCCAGACAAGCCACAAAATACATACACAGTTTTAACAGCGCGTTTCCTATTTCGCCTATTTCTCCAGAAAGGAACTATCACTCTCGGGATAGCGTGCAAGTAATGCAAGGGAAATCCAGTATGACGTAAGTGTAGTTCGTATGCACTCGAAGATTTCCCCCGGGCGCTACGGGAGGCGCAACTTTTTACGATACGTGCATGGAGCTGTGTTTTTATTCTTTGAGGAAAGTGTTACGTGAAGGATGGAGTTTGCTGAGTGGTGTATCGTGGGTGTGGTTTTGTGAATATTTACCGTTATTATGTAGCAGTGTGCACTCTCCTTGGGTAGATGATAATAAAGGTCACAAGGGTATGTTGGACGCAGATCGCTTTTGTTAAGTTCCAAAACTAAGTGAAATTAAACTAAATTAACTAAACGAAATTATATTAAGCACAATGTATTGTTTATGGTGTACAATGAAGTTATGAAATAAATAAATAAATAAAATAGTTCCCAAAGCGTCTACACATTAAGTTTAATTAAAAAAAATCTTTAAACTGTATGAAGTTTATTTTGGTAAAGAAAGACCGATTATTAATTAAAATATTTTTAATATGTTCAGTCAGCTACTTTTGTGGCTAAAAGTACATTTCGGTGCAAAATTAGCTTCATCTGTGCACAAAATTTCAACAAAATCTTATTATTCAGCGATTTCTACGTTTACTTCAAGCGTCTAAAACATTGAAACTTCCACATTTATAATAATAGGACTTGAATACTGTCTCAGAAAATCTAGTTCAGAGCGGTTTATCCACCATTATACTACATAGTTGTTCGTCATTCCCCGAAACCGCCAGTGGTTGTTACAAGGTTATAGGTTACAATGTGTCCGTGAAACCGATAAACGAGATTAGCCGGGAGATGTTGTATTGGTTATCACGATAGCCTATAGTGGCGAAGGGTTCATAACCGGATTCCTGCCGGCTTCTCTTTTGTAACTTATCTATGATTTCTTATGTTTATGCGAATGTTAGACATTGAAATTAAGCTAATTTTCGGATTTTATCGCGTGAACATGAAGGCTGCAAAGTCTTCGAAACGTCGGGAGAAAACTAAAATATAAAAACCGCGATAGAATCAGAAAATTAGTTTAATTTCAATTATCTATACACATTACAAAACAAACTTCCCTTTTCTGTCTTGCTGTATGTTATTGATTTTCTCAAAATCTGAACGGATTTTTATGAAATTTGGTATGGAGATAGTTTGGAACTCTGGGAAGGTTATAGGCTACTTTTAGCCCGGGAAAATGTATAACGGGCTTTTATCCCGGGAAACTCCGTACGTGGGCGAAGTCGCGAGCAAAAGCTAGTGTAAAATATAATAATTGGATTGATTTGCGAACAGCATTTATGCATATTATTAGTATCAATTAGTACACAAAACTAATTGTATTAAGTAGCAGAAGCATGGTAAATCATGTAAGGATATAAAATTCTTTACAAATATTGAATTCAAATATTGGGTGTGGTGTTCATTGATGTACTAATTGAGTTCTATACATAGCAAGGGTGCGAAGGGTGAAATTTTTCAAAAGATAACTCGAGGTAAAAAATGTCTTAGTTAACATATCGCAGCCAATTTAACAGAAAATTAAAATTAAGACAAAGTAAATCTAAAAGGGAAGCCGGTAGTAATCGGATGAACGCTTATAGATATATAGGTAATATAAGCATTTGTTGTGATGTAATTTTCAATAAAAAAGAAAACAACATGTTGTGTTGGATCCCCTTTTAGAAAATCGTCACCCTTCGCCACTCATAGCCTACAATAGAAAATAATGTTACTTTATTTTTTTATTTTATTCAAAAGGAACAGAAAACAGTTACACATTAAATAAGTAAAGGGTAAAATTACACATGTACTGCATTAATAAACATGTAACCAACAACACTGTTCACAGTTTTAACAACATTGTTAATTGTAGCTGGGTACATGCTCGCCTCTATGGAGTATTAGATTGACGGTGCTAATATCTATGTCACCAGTCGTCGACGTTACCTTAATTAATGTAGTGCTTATTAAATAGTCTTATATCTATTGCACTAAGGTTTCAAATAACAAAGCAAACGCATTGTGGCCAATCTGAAGCGAAACATTACATTATACATCTATTCAAACAAATAATTAACAAATATTTTTCATCACAATGATAACATTATATACATATATATTAATGTAAAAATAATTTATTTATTTATGTTTAGATATTTATAATATTACTTCGATATTTATTATTAAGTGTCTTATTTACTTTTATGTATGTTTATTTGTATATTTATATATTGAGGGACCTTGATGCACCTACCCACCTTATTTATTTTGTACTACCCTAAGGTTGACTGATAGAACATGTCTGGCACTAACTGCCGTTTCAATAAACGATTTCAAGCCCTTTTTTCGATATATCTCAAAAATTGACCAATCAGATCAACGTTTTTTTGACATGCGCACGAATGAGTTACTGTGATTGGTTCATTTTGAAAATCGAATTGAAGATTGAGATTTGGTTCGTTTGGGACTGCCGATATACATTTATATATAAAGTGCAAATAAATAAACATTGCTAATTGTTAACTCCCTTCCGCATCTAGTTGTGAGTCGGCGAGTGCGCCTCGTTCCCGGATTTCCTTGCAGATGGTCGGATAAAGGGAGCGCGCGGGTGGCCGACGGGACACACTGTCCGCTTACCCGTCATAATTAAACGCATGCGCCCTTTGTCACCTACCGTCATGACACATAGCATCAAGCCTTTTCAAGGGTAGACAGCGATGTATTAGCCATATTTCGTCAATTATGTTTAAGCGAGCTTATGCCATTTACCAGGCACAATTCCACATTTTGAGCTGATATTATGAACAAAAACCCAACACTGCCTAATCCGGGGAACGAATCCGAGATCTCAGCGCGGAATTAGTAGTGCAATCCGTCACCAAGTTAGTCTTCATGACTTGTATTTCTTTCGTGCAGTGATACTGGTAAACACAAAACAACCTAATCTTAAATGATGCATTTCTGGACGTTCGCAAGAATTATACCAAATTATTTTATAGCCATTACATTATATAGCTGATCATATCAAAGCTTTAGAAATTCATTAAACAGAGACACTGACTGGGTTAGATTTATTGATTACAAAAAATGGTTTATCCTACGTCTTCTTTTAATTCGTAATTTACATTCGAAAATATCACCATTCAATCAATCAAATCCTACTACTAACCTACCACCCTTACCACCAGGGCTCAGGCCGTCAGTCACCCACTTTATGACGGATGTCATTGCCCTCGCATGTAAACAAAACAAGTCCATTTGCGACGGTTATGGTGCCCGTGCCGGTGTTTGATCGGAGCGGCGTTAAAATCAGTGTATGGCGTGTGGGCGGCTGACTCAGTGTACCGTATTTGGCCATTTTGTCTCCTAGCGCAGTGGTGTTCAAACATTTTTCGGAAAAATTGTCCGGTGTTTGAATTTGGAATTCGTTTTTGGTTTAGGGACCGTTACGATATTCCATTTTCAAATAGCGCCGTTCGGTGTATAATCGATGATTTGAGTGATAGTGAGGTGCTCGTTTGTTTTCTCATATATTCAAAAAATAGTTGTTCATAATTTAACCTATTTATGATCGGAATGTTTGCCGGCAAACATGACAGCTACGTGACAGTTACATGACATTACGCGTGTCGCGGAAAAATAACCTTATTATGTAGTAAATAAATGGGTTAATAGCCTTTGAAAAATAGGCGTGTTTACAAATAAGTAAAACCAAGTCATGAAAAGCGTAATTTTCAAAGCTCTATCTATTAAAATCCACCATAATTAAATTTAATATATTTTTCATTACTCTAAATAATCTACTGTAACTGCTTGCGGTATATTTAACCACCAGTTCAAAGTTTAACAGCCGCTGTTTCAAACCAAATTTGGACATTGACAATTAAACGGGCCTTTTTGTCCAAATCTACACGATGCTACCATTTTTGGTGAACGCTACCGTGTCCCAGCGGGCCGGAGACTCATTTCAATTCTGCCGTGACTAGATGGATCTGTCGTGATGATTATAGTCATTGTCTTGATTTTTAACTGTTGTACACGGTTATGAGTGTTATAATGAGTTGACGGGAGCCAACTTTTTTTATTTGGATATGATTACAGTGGAATTATATGGAGAGATAGAGCTATAGTGGGGCACAGAAGTACAGATGTCAGTGGAATTGTTAGACCTATAGTGGCACAGTTAGGTAAAAACGTTTACCAGAAGATTTTGTAGGATAGAAGAAGAAGAGAAAGGATATAACAACTTAAAATTCAGGGTTTCGAAAAAAAAAATATTGTTTAATTATTTCTGTTTTCTAAATACTTGGAAAGATAAAAGTAGGCAAAATATATTTTTTAATTTTCATAAACCGCAATGTAAATTT
Source organism: Manduca sexta (assembly GCF_014839805.1). Classification (NCBI taxonomy): domain Eukaryota; kingdom Metazoa; phylum Arthropoda; class Insecta; order Lepidoptera; family Sphingidae; genus Manduca; species Manduca sexta. Next base: position 1,755,101 of record NC_051133.1, on the reverse strand, counting down.
ACCTATATCAAATGAATTGTTGAATATGCGTCATTTTAATAAAGTGAAGAGAATCAATAAATCACTAAAGCTGCTAGGAGAAAATATAAAAGATGGATGGTGTGTTATTTAAATTTAACAGAAAACAACGAAGTAAAGAAAAATATATCTGTAGTCAGCGGCTCGCCTGTACTCGTGGAATAATGATGGCCAATAGACAAAAATTATTAATCAAGCTATACAAAAATTAACTCAGTAATGTATAAGTATTCAAATTAATCAGTATTTTATCTTACCATTGTGAACAAAGGTACTAACGTGCTGCGTTAATATTAGCACTTAAACTAGTAGATTCAAGATAAATTTTATAGTTCTAATAAAATGGTCAAGTTAAAACATACAATTGTGTTCATATTTTTGCCAAGGCGAGTAGGTACGTAGGCGGCACGTGTCGACACTAGTGTAACCACTCGCACGATAATGAATGGACATTCTCATACAAACATTCAACACCCAATTACGAACATTGAAAACATAGCAAAATACACATCAATCACGAAGACGAATTTAATCGTCCATTCATGCCATTTTGAGCTCTGTGATATCATAATTATTAATTCCTATCATGTTAAAAATAACCTAACCGTTTTGTTTTAAAGTTCGAAATTGTTTGACGGTTATCGTTTTTTCGGAAATGTAATAAATTTTATTGATTAACAAATGATGTAATTAATCAACTACAAATAAGGTACTAGGCAGATTACAACTTAATTTATTGAATACTAATGTTTAATTTTGATAAACATGTTTGAAATGCTTTATACATCCCCAAAATTGATGAATATTAATTCATAAAGACTTCTTTAACCCAATGAATTAAAGATTCATATCCATTGACAAAAATCGTCCCAAATCTAATTTAAAGTTTCTCTTGTTAAAATAAGTTAAAGCAAGCCGTCTGCGTTGAGTTAGAGTTGAAATTTATTTGGCAAGGTGAACACAATTCGAAATCGCTACTAAAATCCGCTTATATGGTGTTCAGGTCCTTGCTGGCGTCATCGGCGCCTGCGCATCCTACACACGTGGCCGTATTCGACACAGTGAAAAGAAAAAAATGTTTATGTTTTTGCCAGTCATAAAAACTATTGTTTGCCACCTGTTAATTCTTAACTTATAGATCTATTTAAAACATATGCAGATGTATAGTTTGAAATATAATCTACTATAGAATATATATTTTAGCTGGTTGTGGGATATATTTTATATCCATCCGGATAGCGACCATTGTACACAAAGTTTCAAAAAACGCCACGATGGCCCACGTAATTGTTCCAGAATCAGCCTTTATAATTTATATATCTGGTTCCAACGGCCGGCATAATTGTGTCGACTGCCGAGGCGTAATCATTTCTCGTCAGTCGACATTCTATTTGACGCCACTCCACTTATCATCAGGTGCACTGGGGTCACTTTACCTTGGACGAATAAAAAGTTGTGGCTGTCAAACTACCTTAGTTTTCTACATAGCTGTATCAATCGCTAATTTAAATGATAATATTATGTATATCAAATCTGAATGCCTACAAGAAAAACACACAAACATGCTGTTTATTTCCGTAGGAGTAAGAGGCGGACCTAGTGCACTCATTTGCGATGTGTATTCCATCCCATGATATTAGAAAAAGGGGTACAAATTGCAGGTGAAAAACATCTAGAAGTACATGAAACATCTATGAATCAAATGTATCTTAGTTTTTGAAATACATCGCCATCTAATCCAGACATCAGTAAGTCCTTGACGTCATCACACACGCATTACCCCACAACGGTCTTCATTCACGCATAGAAGATTCGTTGATATGGAAATTTGATAATCTCACAATGAATAGAATTCTTTAATCCAATTATGTTATTGGGATTCAGTTCACGGTCGTGTTCTATTTTTGAATCTATGATTTGTTTTGACAGGATGCTGTAAGACGTTTTTTTAATAATGAGTCTGCCTTATGTAATGAATACCATCCTGACCTTCGTTTACAAAGTTTTAATATTAGTTGGGTTTGTGAAATGTACATACTATGTGATATAAAGATTAGTTTGGCTTTATTATTAACAAATTGACAGGACAGGGGACTTGATAAAGGTTGCAGGAACACATTGGATGCAAGCCGCTTTCGACAGGTCCGTTCGGAAATCTTTAGCGGAGGCCTGTGTGCAGTGGACTTTATGTGGCTCATGATGATTAACAAATGTAGTAATGTTTCTTTCGTTTAAGACATTGCGTCTTTATCTAATGTTTTGAGAGTGAAGCAACCAGGGTTTCATTGCTAGATCAGGAAATACTTATCAGCTATCAGTTAGATCAAATCTGCCAGGTTTGCCTACAAAATAAAACTATTTTACGGATTTTATCGCGGCTTTTTATATTATAATTTTCTCCCGACGTTTCGAAGACTGCAGCCTTAGTGGCCACGGAGCGGACTGAGGTTTTGTTCATCCGCAAAGTCTAAGGTACAATACATACATTTTACAATTATACAACTTTTTAAATTTTAGCTGTTGGTAGTACGATCTACGCAGAATAAGCTCACAGGGTTGCCTTCTAAATCTTCTTCAGACACTACTAGATAACTTGGGTAATATATTTGGTATTTTATTGCAAACACCTAAAAGAAGTATTACTGTTCTTTAAACCCCATCAGAAATCTTAGGAAATTTATAAAAAGCCTACTGGCGTCAACATCGACACTTTCAAACAAAAAGGCCGAACGGAAAAGTCAACGACCCGCTCGTAAAACTTAGCATCCTGGCGAATGGTGCCGAAATAGATATTTAAAAAAAAATGCACAATGTACACTTCCCGGGTTCCGCGCAGACGGCCCTTCCTGTTACGTAAGGTTCGGTGACACCGCCGAAAATATTACACATTCATGACAATGCCCAATTATTTTGATAATGGTGATGTACAGTGACCATGTGTTGGTGGTTTTGTGGGATAATTCCTGATTGTTGTGTTAGATTTGGTTTTGTGGGATAATTCCTGATTGTTGTGTAAGATTTGGTTTGAAAGACGGTGGCAATAATTATGCCTAAAACTACATAAATTCAGAAGTCGACCAAAAATATCTCTTCCAAAGAATAATACTGCTTAGAGTTTCTTAAATTTAAAACTATAAAAGTATTTTTTGTATCATAATGCGTGAACCAAACCGCAATTACTGGTTTCTCAGGCGATTTCACTTGCTTTATCCCGGACGTTGTTCCAAGGTTACAATAAAGGAAAAATAAAAATATGTCTGTTATTCCATTATTACAAAAATACTTAACGCAGTTACGCTTTTCGGCTTGTATTATAGAATTTTGATAAACACTTCCAAATCACTCATAGAGAAAATTCCACAATCACCATATAACAGAGACACCCAAATGTGTCCGAAACTAACCGGAAACGGTCGAACGTGATCCGAACACTTCCGAGTCTACGACACGTCACAACCGCCGCGGGACATACTTATGAACCTGTTAACATTGTGGTCACACCAGTTTATGTGTTTTGTTTTTAATCGCCGATTATGAGCTGCTTATTGATTACGGATTCGGGAATGATTTGTGGCTTTGACTGTTTATTAGTAAATAGCATTTTACTTGCGGCTTTTTTATTACGTTGAATGACGAGACGGGCTTGCCGTTCGTCTTATGGTAAGCGATACGACCGCCCATAAACGGTAGAAACACCATCCGACCTCTTGAAATACAAAATATTGTTTGGTAATCCACTGCGCTCGCCATCCTGAGACGTAAGATGTTAAGTCTCATTATGTTCAGTAGTTACACTGGCTACAATGTTCTTCAAACCGGAACAAAACAATGATTAAACACTGTTGCTTGGCGGCGGAAATAGACTATGCAGAAATAAAAGTAGAATAGGTTGTATCTACCCAGGCGGACTCTCACATATGAGACCTACCGCCAGTAAGCGTCTCTAATATCCTTTTGCACAGGCGCCACTGCTGCAGCAACTTTCCGCCGTGCGTATTCCGTCCTATGATATGATAGGGGGCGAGCTTATAGCCATATTGGGCACAAATTCCAGACTCCGTACAATACAATACTAGTCCTAATACTCAGTACAAAAACCCAATATCACTACCCGACACGGGAATCGAACCCGAGAACTTAGCAATCGTATACTATACCACCGACGCAATTTTTAGTATTTAAGGCTTTTTGCGGTATACAAATCATTTGTGTACTGAAGTAAAAATGTTAAAATTGGCACTTGAGTTGACCATGTCTTGGAATAACAATCGGTTAATTTTTATGCCGATATTTTGCTCCCGTGGGAAATAATGAGATTTTAAAATATTTTTTCTGGCGTCCTGTAGGTGGCGCTATAAATCACTAAAGTGCTTTAAGAACTTTTGTAACAGGAAAGCCTTTTTACACGGGCAAAGCCACAAACAACACCATAAAAATGTTATGTTTATAAAAGACTTTTAATATAAGATTTATTTCCGTCAAAAGTTTCCATAATCCGCCGGCGCCGCATCCTGCGTATTAATTTACCCGGGCAGATAAATGAAACTTTATATCCGGTGGAGAAAATTATTTTCCTTCAGCAATATCGGGTTTCTGGAAACAAAGGATATTCGATATTTTTGTTTTGCTTCTTCGAGACGGTGAAATGGCTACGTTCAGATTAGGTAGACCTGGACATTGTAGAGCCAGGCTATAGAGTTTTCTATACTATGGAGTGGCAAAGAGCACGCTAAAAGCACCCCTATTGATAGGTCCGTTTGGTAATATTCAGGGGAGGCCTTTGTTCTTTGCTTCTATGGAAATGATGATGGAGTGGCTCGGTCGTGGCAGTACCATTCTTCCAGAAGGCTAAACATTCCCCTTCTGCAACGTCGGCAGAGATGTGATTCTTCTGGTATTGCAGCAGTTTATAGTGGGGATCATTTAACTTCCCCGCTTGACACCTTATGCTATAAAAGAGCATTCTAAAAACAACAGCAATCTAAAAAAAACAATAATTGCAACAGTTTTTAAACAATTTTTGTATGTTCAAGTCTATATTCTCTACCACTGCACGCCTAGCTTATTCAGTGTGTAATACAAAGTTTAAAAAATTTGTATGTTCAAGTCTTTATTCTCTATCACTGCACGCCTAGCTTATTTCCGTTCTGTAATGTTGAGGCGAGCCAACGCCATGTTGGAAAGAAATTCCAATCTCTGGCAAATTGCACGGATTTTTTAAATTGAACATCTCAGTTTTCAATGCATTTCGTCGAATCCAACTGTGCACAAAAATGCTTGAAAAATACGATTTTAATATTGTAGTCGTTGTTTTCAGAGATAGTCTTGTTCGTGTTTTACGAAAACTCTCGATTTAATGTTTAATTTTATTGTTAAAACTATAAGCCCTACTTGTACACCAATATATGACTGAATGTGGAGCACTTAACGTAAGTAAGGGCTGATGACTTCACAATAATAGCAGGCACCCACTGGATGCGAATCGCAGAGGATAGAGATCGGTGGTCATCTCTGAAGGAGGCCTTTACCGTCCGTTGAGAGGGGTTCTTGCACTCTTACTTTTAAACCCAAATTACCTGTTAAAACTTAACTTTAAAAGTATGATTTAATTTAAACTATTTCTTTATACAAAACGAATTGCTATTTAAAACAATTGTTAGTCATACTAATTTTATACTTGCTTTATATCTTAAATATCTTATTGTCAAACATTACTCATAGCAAGAAATAAAAGGCTTTTATATTTTTTTATTTTTTATTTTATTTATTTATTTAACGTAAGTATTACTTCAACCAAATATTTATCGCAAAATGCTTGATTACATAAACCATTCAATCAAAAATGCATTTAACAAAGACTGTCCCTGATGCAGTAGGATCATAATTCCTGTCAATGACGAGTCAGTGTTGCTCGTCACGTAGGCAGCATGCTCCTAATTGTCCCTGCATCGGGAATGACAAACGCATACGTCGTTGTCGCTTCCTGGCGCCAATGATTTATTGCCAGATGCATTATTCGGGTATTGATTAGATGGAAACATCCTTTTTAGTATAGCACAATAATTTTTTCAATGTCTTATGTTAATTTTAGATTTTGCTATCAATTCCGATTGCGTGGAATTGCTTTTCCAAAATATGTGAAATGTGTACTGTTTTCGAATAAAACGTAGCTAATACGTAAATTTACGATTAACAGCTGTTTTCAATAAATGAACCCACTCTTAATCCCCAATCCGATTCCTAGAATGAACCAATCATAATTAATTATTTGTAAGCATCTCAAAAAAAATATTGTTCTGAATGGTCCATTTTTGACAAAGATCGAAAAAAACGACTAGGGTCGTTTATTAAAAATTGTGGCTGATGTCAATTTGGCAAATTATAAAATTCAGTGGTTTTAGCGTTTATTTTTAGCAACTTTCCTCTTCCTCTCTCCCTTTTCTTCACGAACTTTCGAATTTGTATGAAACGAAGGATAGATATAGGACCCAAAGACGGAGATATCTAATATTTTTATTACACGAACCAGCTGTTGCCACCCAAACTCGCTCAAGGAAGTCATAACATATGCATCTCAGATATTTTTTATTTCTGTCTGATACCAAACTGCAGACAATTGTCTTATACCAGTATTTATTATTCTATCGCAGTCGCCATCAATATTTCCTATACTTTACAATACTAGTTTGGTAAATTCTAGACAAAGGGCATGTTTATTATTCTATGAGAGATTTCGGCGACAATGTCCCATTTGCTTTGAAACGCGCCGCGGTCGTAAAAACCCTGCAAACAATTGTCAGATGCAGATTGCGTTTTGTCATATATTGTATTAGTTCGATTGTTTCCGCTCGGTTTTGTTCGCGTTTGAGGATTTAGTTCAATAGTTGCTGTTTTGTTTTTATAAAACGGATTGGTTTGCGGGTGTACTTTATCGGTTTTATTATTTAATCAATCAATCAGCCTATCGCCATCCTCTGCTGAACGTAGGCCTCCCCAAGTGAGCGCCAATATTATTACATGATTACTACTATTTTATGCAGAAGTTTGTGGCAATATTCGGTAAATATACGGATAATCATGACCGCAAGCAAAATTTTGGTATGAATGATTCCAAACTCACAAGAAAAGAGGATATCCTTCTTTAAAAACCAGTAACGCAACCACAATACCTCTGGGGCTTTACACAAGATACCTTTTTATAATCGTTAATGCTTATAGAAAAAAACTAGGTACTTACGCGATCTGATGGGCCTTTTCCGGAGGTATGATATACTTTTGAATAAAAAAATAATTTTCCTAATCGGTTCATAAATGACCAAGTACTGAGGTAACAAACATACGACGTCGAATTGATAACCTCCTTTTTGGAAGTCGGTTAAAAATAATATATAAGGATGACATGTCCTATCGCTACGATTGTAAAGACATTTCATCTACAACTCCTGATATTGAGAATGTTTATGTATAGTTGTCACTTACCATCAGGTGACCCACTTGCACGTATACCATGTCTCTTTATAGGAAGAAATATTCTTATTCCATTGAAATACATACAAACATCCGTATTCTCAATATCAATAAAGATTAAAATTACAATTTCGGGCACGCGCCACGATTAGTATGTGTTTGAGGCGTCGTCTTCTTCCCATACTTAAATTTAATTTTCCATCATACTTAGACCTTCCCGAAAATTATAGACATCCTTATCATCATTGTAGTAAGGGTTAAAGTCCAACTAAAATTGATATTTCATGGTTCTAAAAACGCGGTGTCTTAGAAAGTTCACACGACGCATCCTGATCGTTTTGTATGCGGTGGTGATTGGCAATCAGGAAGTAAGTTTATTTTTGACAGTTTTGAATAATGTACTTATTAATTTACGGTCATTGACATTTTTCATATGTGTTGCCAAAATTTTAATAAGACCAGATAGCGTCGATCTTTTTGGATGGCTTAAGAAGAAAGGCTTTTTGGAAGAATACATCTGTCGGTGCAATTTCTGTTATATAGAATCGACAGATGCATTTTATGACACCGGACATTGAAGCTTGGCAATTCGGAAAAGTAGAGAAGAAATGGAAAAAAATATTTATTTAAAGAGTTCTAACGAAGGATAATAGTATATCAATCAATGTAATCTAATATATCGTAATACATATCGACGGTTGAATGGGTAATTGACCTAAATGTCATTTTTTTTCGAAAAATTTTAACTCATTTAAAAGAACATAGAATAAGTGCTGATTTTAAATATGTATGAAACTTAGGCAAAGAAATGTCGCTTAAATCAATAACCTTTTAACCGTCGATATATAAAAAGAATGGTGTAGCATTTTCACAATTAACAGTGTGACGTAGTTCCTCAATTATAGGAGACCACAGCATACAAATTTCTATATTATTTACATTATTTGTGGATGGCTTGAAGTCACGCCATCTACAGCTCTTGTAATCTTTGCTTCATAAACATAAGATACGACTCTTAACAATAACTAATATGACTAATCATAAAATAACTCTCTACTTCTTGCAACTAGTGAATAAAATCAGGGCGGTAATCCCCATGACGTGACATTTATATTGTATCCGACATATTATGTCGAAAGAAAAAGGCTTGTGCAGCATATAAACATTTTTCCTTAACCTCAGCATATTATGAGACGTTTGTCAATTATAATAATAATATGATAATAACGGCCCTATATTATATACTACCCCATGTAGCCCACAAGCTTGAAATTCGGCGCGACCACACTGTTTTATCCCCACCATATACAAATACAGAAATCCGCTGCCAAGATTGCGGTCGTACCTTTAAGGCTAGAATCGGTCTGATAGGTCACCAGAGTGGGTATCATCCCTCGCATCTTCAACGAACGCTTCCTAATCATCTCACGTACATGTAAATTGCCATTGACCTATTGCTGGGCACGGGCCTCCTCTACTACCGAGAGGGATTAGGCCGCAGTCCACCACGCTGATCTAGTACAGCTGTCAAACTTCACATACCTTCAAATTCTAATGGAAAATTCTTAAAAATGTCGTTTTCTTCACGATGGTTTCCTTTACCGTTAAAAAGAATAATAGTTGATAAACAATATACAAATAACTTCGTAAAAGTCAGAAATGTGTGCCTTAAGTTTTGAACCTCCGGACCATCGTCTTCACAGACCCTTTCCCAACTAAGCTATCATCGCTTTTTTAGAGTATACCCAGTGAATTAAATTTAATATAGGGGGCAGTAAAACATCGCAACTAGCACTGGTTACTGCGTAACTAAAAGAGCCTAATTGAGAATGGTACATACAGAGTAAATATCGATACATTCAGTTTTAATTGTGCCCTGGAGAAAAATGATACTTACGCGGTCATTTATTAGGAGCCAACAGAAAACAAAACATGTTTAGGAATAACGTTTCACGTTTAAAAAAAACTGAAAGTCAATGTTAGTATTAGGATTAACTCGACGTATTGTTATAATCTTTCAATGTGAAGAGTATTTAAATATGTAGTTTGTTGTAGTATTACTGTTAATAAATTGTATTTATAATTAGACGAGCTTGTTTTTTATTATTATTTATAAATGTTTACAAACATTTGTTAAGTCTTGACTACTTACAACAATCAAACATACAAAAGGAATTAAATGCAACAATTACAGGTAAACTCCACATTTTCCACATGTCCATAGCTTCTAACTCATAACATCATTTGATTTTCCATCAGCACGCATCGCGGTAACAACTAGACCATTACTACGTAAATTGCACATATACGTTATATTTCGGGTGTGAATGGACTATAAAGGTTTTAGCGGACGATAATCCCACTTCCGATGGGGACGTTGGCACCGGAAATGACACCGACGGACCATGTGCCGAATATTATTGGTTAATAAATTTAGAAGGAAATGTTGTACGTTTAAGTGTATTTAGAGAATTTTGCTGCGGTGGCCTTGCGTGTCCTGAGGGTGTCCTGAGTTACTGCAAGTTATGATTGCACTATACGAATGCGCAGTCTAGCCATCTCTTAGATGGACTTTATTATTTTCTGACATTCCAGGCACCTTTACTGAGATTTTAGTGCTGGACCAAAATATGGGCAGCAAACTATAAATGTATTTTCTGCTGTAATTTAGGATTACTTATGATACTTCCAATATTCTTTCAATAATTGATGAGCCGTTAACCGAGTGAAAAATAAGATAATGTATAATTATGATTAGATTACAGTTATTCAAGGAAAGTAGATACTATCATGCGGGCGAAAACGCGAACTAAATTAGTAAATTCCTTTCATATGAAGAAAGTTAAAAAATAGGTCACGGCTTAAAATAGGTTTTATTAAACATTCTATAAGTAGATACAATTCAACTAGCCACTGACTTTTCTCTATGAAAACTAAATATCAAATTAATTAGTTTTACGTCGGGTAATACTTTTGCCGGTGTTGCCAAAGATAACGATACTAATTTCCATAAACAAAAAGCTATATTTATTAAATTAATCAAAAATTAATTCACTGCATAATAATTTGAATTTGGAATTCAATGTATTCTACTTTTTTGCCAATTAGTGAAAGGAAACGTATTTTGTACAGCCTGGTTTAATTACTACGTGTTCGTTTGATTTTTTAATAAGTATATGTTATAGTATTATACATGGGAAACTATTATATATAATTTTAAAAAATAGTATAATCTTATAACCGAAAAAAAAGATACTAAACATAAAAATGTGACATAAAGTCAGTAATATTTAAATGTCCTAGGGCCTAATCGCTTGCTACGTAGGATTCATATCAGAAACAACGAGATACTATCCATTTGATTCTATTATTTGTAACATTGCGACTATAGAACTTGGAGAATCCTGTCACATACTCTTATTACCTTCCTTCCTACTACATACAGATAAAACACACTCTTCTAAGTAAATAACCACATACAATCATCCGCTCGCGCCAAAACGAGGACATATGTAATTTAAAATTAACGCTTAATGAAATTCACATTACCCGTTTAGGCGGCTGCATATGTGAGGTTTCTTTGCTCTGTCTAATTACATGTGTTTATGCACCGTTTGATGTACTATAAGATTTTTTATGTTTCAGTATTAATTTAGCACATTTACGTACATAGCCATAGCTTATAAGGTGTAAAATAGACTGTTGAAATGAATGTCCGCAGGTTCAAAACCCAGTGGCAAACACTTCTGACATTTTTAAAATTATGTGTGTATCGTAATTGGGTGTGAAATGGACTGTCGAGACGAATGTCCGCAGGTTCAAAAGCCAGGGGCACACACATCTGACATTTCTAAAATGATATGTGTATTCTTTGTGAATTATGGCTCGCTCTAACGGTGAAGGAAAATATCGTGAGGAAACCTGCATACCTAAGAAGTTCTCAATAGCAATTTGGAGTTTCAGTTTCAGCCGTGATAGCGTAACAGAATTACTTTCGCATTTTCAAGTATGGATTAGCCGTGTCTTAAAGAAAGGAATAGGAATAAGGAAAGAATGGAGCACGTTTGCTATTGAATATCGTGTACGAAAGCAAACAAAGTTGACATCGCTGACCAATATTTAACATGGCGTTAACAAACATCACAAGAGTATATACCGTTGGCAAAACTCGTTATCTTAGACACGAGTTAACTTTAACTGGACAGTTAAATCAGCGCACTTACGGTTTACGAGCGTAACTCATTACAACTGACCATTAAAAACGATAATTGTTTCGCGGATTTATTAAACTCGTCATTTTTATGACATTAAGTACCGGAATAAATTTACACCTTGTGAGCGCGTGTTACGGACGCTCGTGACAAAATAATGTAACTCATTTTTGTAATTTTTTTTGTGAGGATTGTTGCCTGCATTTTACAGGTTCTTTACTTGATTCAAATTGACGTATCACTTGGCTAACCGAATTCATATTATATACTGTAGGCGGATAGCACCATGGGTAGTATAAATTTGTAACTTATATTATTTAATAATAATAAAAGGAGATTCCTCACTTTGAATCCCTAACCGCCGGTGGCTTGGATCTTGAGCTTCGCCATCGGGGGGTCATTATTTTTTTTATATTCTTATATGCATGTTTCTTATTAAAGAATATATATGTAAAAAAGAAAAAAAGGCTTTAAAATAAAGAGAATGAACACATAATAATAAAATCATTAATTGCACACAACACACTAAAAATACAATTTCACAAGAAAACATAAAAAGAAACATAGAACAACCTAAAATAAATACCAAACACAAGATGACAAAATATTTATATATTCTCTAGTTATCAAAATGTAATAAATTATTTTGTCCAAAATACAATTTTTAAAAGTTCACATCCACAATTCCGATAACCTTTATAGATAGACGAACATAGGCAGTAGTTATCACTTACCATCGAATAAGAAATTGCTCGGTGACTTGGACACTGTTCTAGTAAAAGAACAGCCGTAAATTAATTAAATAAAAAACGATAAAAACATTTCATTGCCACAGTTTCCTCAGAACGTAAAATTTTAATTCCAAAATATTTCCCAAAAATAAAACGTCAAGCATGCATGTTACGCAACCATCAACATACCGTCAAGCCATTAAAATCATTTCACGGCGGATCAAGTGTTTAAGCCATTGTTCAAGCAGGCTTGAGATTATTTATTACCCTGATTAAGCAATTAAACGAACGGGTGCCTTTAAACATTGTTTTAACGACTGTTGACGTTGGGCTATACACGGTCAGTTTGGCTTGAAGTGGAGCTTGATGCGATTGTTTCTCGGATTTGGATTATGGCTAAGTGTTTGCGTTGAATCGTTTTGTGTTGTTTGTCTGAGATACGGATAACAAACGGTCAAGCAACTATTCTATACCGAGGTGGTCAAAATACATGAAATAATCCGAGCGATACAGCTTTCTGGCTGAATTTAACTGCTAGTGCATGCCATCGATATATAATATGTACTACGTACTAGATTTGGCGTCCCGAACATTCACTTAGTTCAACTAAATTGAACTGCAATCCATTTAAACTGACTAGTATGGTCAATATTGACAGCTTGTGGTTGTGTACGGAGTGGCGCTCATGATATAAGAACTCGAGTCTAAGTGTAAACCTGCATTTGAATAAAAATATTAGTTAAATAAGTAACATTATTTGATGTTCAAGTAAATAAATAGGTTATACTGTGACGTTTTGGTTGCCATTTTAGTTCAGATTTTGAACAAGTAGTTTATATTTATAGTTCATGTCTATAGAATATACGTCAGTGGTGCATGCAGTGATACGTTGGCATGATGTACTCATAACTTATTTGGAATTTACTTCCGTGTTACTTATGCCTGCACTAACGTATGGCCTTCGAGCTGGATATGATATCTTCAAATAATTCCAACATTTCTAAATAAGAAACTACACATTTTTGGGAGTGTATGCAATAAGGTCTATTTCTCCCCTAATATTCACAATTATTAAAAGATCAGCAATGCGCTTACCATTCCTTTGACATTATAAATACAGAACCTATTGTATAAAATGAATTGTACTTATCAAAGGAAGATTTCGTTGACCTTATTTTCACGTCAGTCCAACAAACAAAATATATTGACACAATGACGTACGTTATCTACTCTAAAACATTTCATATGACTCATAAGACGATTTAGTCATGTAACCGATACATTACGCGTAGGTATTATATAATATTAAAACAATGTTGAATCATCCAAAACTTGCTTGATTTATTACTGCGGTTTTGAATTTGATGGTAATGTGACTTAAGTTAAATATATTTCTCAGTCTAACATCTGCGGATTTGTAGTATCAAGTATATAACAAGCGGTATATAGGTTATTGCCAGATCTTAAGATACGAGTATGTATAATTAAAGTGTGATGAAAAATATGTAAAAAACATAGATGATATTGCGTTCTAGTATAATAATTACTTCTTACTTATTAGATATATTCTGAACTTAGGGATAAATGAATAACCACTGAAAACGGCCTTTTGATTATCTTGATTTAACTAAAAAAGAAACGACACTTAATCACGTAGCTTCAAAATTCATTATAAACCAAGCCAAGAGAAAGTGAAAAAATCATAATTATTAATATTCACACAACTACTACGATGAATTATTACTGAAAAATGCGACTAATATTACAAATAAACTGACGTCAGTCTAACCTCAGGTTTGAACGTGTGAATAAACCCATTGTATGACAATAATTATTTACATGCAGACATTTCTCGAATAGCATTACCTCAGCATGAGGCGTTTCGGCTGTTTTCATTGTTTGTTAAAATAACTAGCGTTTTGTGTCTTCATTAACTTTTAATTTAACAGTTTCAAGAGTCGATTCCAACGTTTAACGACTTTAATCTAATTCTTTTGTTTTTGATAGTCTTTTTTTTCTTTTTTTACGATGACCAAAGAAATGTGTTTCAGTACTACTTCTTGATTACTTTTGGAAGCTTTTGAAAGTTCAGTTTTAGGTCCATCTTTGAAATTTTGAAGCTTATATGCTGTAGCTGTTGTATAATCTACCATTTTGAATTTGTCTACATTTTTATGGAAATTAAAGTCTTCAATCAATATGTGAAGTAAAATAAACTACAAACGGTACATTGATACAGTCCGTAACGGAAGTACTAAAGATATCTTCTATGTCTGAATTAGATAATATAAATAGATAATAATAATTATTTTGTTTGATATTCTCAGTAGCTTAGCCCAGTGGGCCGAGGATCAGCAGTAGAACCAAAGACCGCAGATTGTATTGATCCTACTACAAATTTGTGTTTATCGATTAAATAACTACTCGTAAAAACAATGTTGAAATACCAAGCAACAAGTTCATCTGTACGATATATTTAGTACTAACCGACCTCGATTTATTCACACAAGCAATTTCGCCGCAGATTATACAAATTTATCGACACATTGTATATCATAGACAATTGATTAAACATAATGCGACGTAAATGTAGTTGTTTATGTGTGCCGTCGCGTGCCAATATCGGCTGCCTACGTGACTATAATGCAGACGTACAAAAACACGTCACTCGTGCGACAATGAGGCTTTGTTCGTATACAGACGAGCAGGGCCAGGGCGGTGACGGTTCTGAACTATCTTAGTGCAACAAGTTACCCTGTGGCCTGGGGCGGTGAAGAAAGCCACTGCGGGTTTTGACTGGTAGCCAGTGTGAGGTATACAGGAGTAGGGGACTCGGCCCAATGCTCGCTCGGGTGATGCTATACTTTAGAGTGTCGACTTTGGGCCGTAAGACCGGTGAAAGCAACATAACTGTTCCACTAACTCCCCAAATTTTGGTACCAAGGGCCAGTACGGTGACAAGGCCGTGTGTCACACTTAACAGTTTAATGCATCTTTGCCTGGGAAATATACAAGTCTTGTGATTAGGCTATGGATGATTTCTATTTTTTCCTTTGCCTGATCTTATTTTACTCTATTATGCGTAAAACAGTTTTTTATAGTCATCACACGGATCTGACACTGCACGGGAATATGCGAAGCCTTATGCTCACTTTACAAAAACACGTTACTCACACCGCAAGTATCAAGGTTGAAATCACGGGATGCAATGGTTCCACGAAACATTCAATTGGTATGTTTTTAAGAGAGTTTGTTGAGGAAAAGGTTAATGGGACATAGTGGAAGACAGAAGGAAATGCAAAGGACTAGATAGGAATTAGTATAGTAAGTAGTTTGGTATATTATAGTAGAACTTATAGTTTTTCAGTGAAAGAACATGTGGTTGATAGCGGTCTTGTAATAACGGAGACACTAGAAGAGGTATGAAATTGTGAGGCAAAATTACCTTGATAAAAAACAATTGATGAGTAGTCAAATGTGTAAGAAGCTATTCCAATACGTCGTCGAATATTGTTACACCTGAACATTTTGCAGCTAGATCCCTTTATCTTTATCATTTGGATAATTTGGTGAATTTTAATATAATAAAATGTGTTTATCCAAATCTTTCACAAAATATTTCACTCTCAAACCTTCTAAAATGTTCACATACTTAATATTATCATCATATATATGTTAATATTTAATAAGTAGTCCATTCAATAATATTAACAAGCATAAAATTTATAACCATGTAAAATATAACATCTCATACGGAGCATGTGAAACGTATCATGTAATATCTTAAGCAATTTTAAAACCTTAAAAACACATTTTAACCATTTCAAACGGCTTCATTACTATAATTTACTTGTCATAATCAGCGTTGGCGGTTGCACACGGTACGATTATTTAATTAACAAACGATATTACACCGTATAACACGATACGATACAGTATAATTTACAACGGAGACTTCAATATAAAATCCTTTCTGCCCGCTCCTTTTAAGGACGCAACGAAATTGAGGTTACATTTACGTCTATAAATGTCGTCATCTCTGTCTATCTTTTGAATAGATTGTATGTCTATCTCGTTCGCTCTTATCAATAAAATATTAATTTATTGATTATATTAAATTGTCGTTAATTACGTAGTTTTTTTTCTGCTATGTTCATTTGCCATTTAAGGTTTCTGGTGTGATGTAGAAACTCCTGTAGTTTGATTGTTTTTTGTTTGACCCAGTTTGAGCAGTGAATGATTGTTTATGTTTTTGTGCATGTTATGTTCATTACGATCATGAAGTATTTAATATAGTAGAATAGCATCTTTTTCATATTCAACAACTGCAACTACTTCGAGGGAGGCGATTCTGGTAACTTGAAATGGTCAGCCTGTACTCGCCCTTTTTGACCATGTTTTTAAGATTACATTTCTTTCCGAAGAGCTAAAAGTCGGCATTAAGCTCCCTTTAATTATAAGAGCTTAGTCTTATGAGTGTTTTGGCATGAGCATTCCTTAGCTTGAAGTCTGGTATGGTTGAATGAATGGAAGGCTGGTTTGCTTACGCCGTTTAAGTCGTGCATTAGTCGCTTCAATGTTCATACTACTGTGTTTAATGATGCCGTCACGATCAGCTTCCTAGAAATTAAAGCCTGTAGCTTCTTTAGCAATTTTCATATACTAAGTATTTTTTATTTTATTAATTACCGCCCGTGACGCAAAAGTTGTTTAATATTTTGATAAATATGGGGCCATAGCTCGAATCGACGACTTCGCAGATTTTAGGTAGAACAAAGTACCACTGTGCTGGTAGGTATTTAGTCATTGTTGATACATTAAACTGTATTATTAGCGATTTCAGAATTCGAATAAGCAACCAGGAATAAGTCGTAGTTTCTTCTATTACAAGCTGCGCATCCCAATAAATTCTTTTGTAACACAAACAAACCTACTAGTTCATAAGCAGGTGAAAACAGAATACAATCATAGACAGGCGGTTATGGTTTCTTTTTAATCAATTTGTCGGTATGCTAGTTCGATTCCGGTCCATTACAATGGGGGTATAATTATGTGGGCGCGGCATATCATCACGGCAGCACTTACGGGGGCTGACCTTGTTCAAAACTTTATTATATCGTTCGTTTCTTGTTCTATTTTCACTCACTACTGGCTTAGGATGTAGACATAGTGTAAAGGTTTTGTTTATTTCTTCAATAGTCAAACTCTGTGTAAACTTAGTTTTAGATTCACAGAAAGTGATGATGGAAAGTGACGTGTTTTGTTGCGTAAATTTTCACTAATGTGACTCTTTGTTATATTTTAATCATCCATTTCGAAACATGTATCGTATGGAATCAAAGATTTGTCACAAAGGTACCCTGAAATAAAATTATTTTTGGAATTTATTCATGAGTCAGTCTTGAGACCGAAGCTGCAGCCTTCGAAACGTCGGGGCAACATTATAACATAAAAATCCGCGATAAAATTTGAAAAATTGTTTTATTTCAATGTCTAATATTCGCGTAAAATTCAGAAATCTTTACCTACAAACCTGTAAAATCTCGATAAGCATTTCAAAGGTATGTGAAGTTTGCCTGACGTAGGCTACAGTCACCACTGTAGTAGTACTATGTGACTAAGACCTAAAATTTAGGTGCTAAGCCCTCTCAGCAGAGGAGGCCCGTGCCTAACAGTGTGACAAAATATAATACCCAATATAAAATTGGATTCTAGAACTAATTTAACGTATAGCTGAAAAGACATTTCAGTATTTCAGAAGCATACTGAATATATTTCATAATAGCATACACCTAAACACATTTTCGTTTTATGATCACGCCCCAACACAATTAAGGGACGCCACGTGTGAAATTATTATAATGAGCCGTTGCGCTCTTCACACCTCGTTCATTCACTCATTCAGTCAT
This sequence comes from Manduca sexta, assembly GCF_014839805.1. Taxonomy (NCBI): domain Eukaryota; kingdom Metazoa; phylum Arthropoda; class Insecta; order Lepidoptera; family Sphingidae; genus Manduca; species Manduca sexta. Next base: position 1,736,765 of record NC_051133.1, on the reverse strand, counting down.
TCACTCGTTCATTAGTGAATGGTTAATGAACTCGTCCGGATATGTTAGAGCCACTCTGGGTGTCTAGTCGGAGTAATAACAGCTTTTGTTTATTTGTTTTTGAGTGAAATGAATCTCGGGAAATGTTTTTGAAATTGTTTTAGATAGATGATTTGGTTATGTGGGTTTAATAATAAAGCTTTTGGTAGTCGTATACGGAAGTCTGTGTAGGTGCCACTTTTCTATTTTTGCCGTCAAGCTGCAGTACAAGACTCAGCATTTAGGGCCTATTTCACAACTTTTGAATAAATGCAATTCGTCACATGAATTTATAGGCCGACCAAATACAAAAGTCATACTGTAATCTGTGCTCCCAAGTAAATGTTTATAAAATGTGTACTATCTATATATATTTTTTATTTCTTTGACTGACGAGAAGAGCTTGCCATTCGCCAGATGGTAAGCGACACGACCGCACATAAACAGTAGAAACACCATCCAACACCTTCAATTACAAAGTATTGTTTGGTATTCCACTGCGCTCGCCATCCTAAGACATGAGGTGTTAAGTCTTATTATGTCCATTAGTTACACTGGCTACAATGTCATTCAAACCGGAACACAACAGTGACTACACTCTGCTGCTTAGCGGCAGAAATAGACTTTGCGGTGGTACCTACCTAACTTGCTCATCTCGTGATATAATATAGAAATATAGAAAAGATAATATTGCATTTATCGGGCTCTAGGTTAGCGTGGTGGATTAGTCTAAACTCTTAGTAGTGAAGTTTTCTGTCCAGCAGTGGGTCAATACAATACAGGGCTGGCATTTTTAAACTAATTCATCGTCTTTCTGAGAATCTCTTGAATTCCAATGTTTACCAGAAATTAAAGAGTTTATCCATTATTCTTTAGCTTTTTATATCATTATACTTGGAACGCGCATAGCCGTCCGAATATAAGGGCTTTAATACTGACATTGTCAGAGTGGACGCACAAACCGACGGACGGATAAAAAGGGCATTTAGAACAAATACATTATACAGGCCCGGGATACTCAAATGCTCGCGACATCGGATGTTTTAAATTGTATTAATTTTGCATTAGAAGAGTATTCTCGTTCATTCGATATTGGTGGTCGACATTTTTAGTGAAATATTTTAACACGATGAGAAATGAACTGACTGATTTTTAATTTAGGTGCGAATTGCATGTATGTTATAGTTTTTCTATGTCACAACTTTGGTATTTAAGTAGTGACTGTGGCTTCAAATGTAAATAATCAGTAGTAAATGATAAGTGTCGTGTGACAAGAATAAAGACTACAAAGATTCTCAATTCCTTACACAGTGAAGACATCACAATGGGCCATATAATACTGCCCTAATTTTCATTCAACCATAAATGATGGTAAACAAAGGAAAAAAGCCATTTATGGAACAATATTAGAAAAACGTTAAAACCATACATTATATTGCTTTAGTACGACTACTTATACGGTTTGGTTACAGTAGTGGATTGCAGTGTCAAAGCCGAACTAAGGAATTGATTTATTCATAAATACATACTTAGTAAACTATAGCTTCCTGAAATTCTACGTCTGAAACAAAATATCAAACAATGCACCAACGTCATCTTATAGGGAAAAACATTTATTACAATTAATTTTATTTCATCAAAGGCATGCGAAGGCACCACAGAAGCAGAATATAGACATACAACAATCCTTACTGTCTGTATTAGGCACATTATGTTATAAATACGGATTACAAACGAGATTACAAGAACCACGCTGATAGATTACGTTAACCAAATACAGAAATAAAATGATTTGTTACTTGTTTAGATTACAAGATTACAATGTATAGGAAATTGTTGTTGATGTTACAGTTATAGGTTGACCAGGAAGAGTATATAGGTATTTATAAAAACAGATATTGTTGTATTTATATAATTAAATGATGAGACGAACAATTGCTTGCAACGTCATCTAATAAATTGGAATGTTATGCATTGTATTGAACTGCACTCATCATCTTGAGTCATTAAATGTGAATTTTCATAACGCCCAATAATTATCCTACATCCAAAGAGTTTTAAAATGATGTACGATGTAAGCGTAGCGTAGGACGACCTCCGACCCGCTGGTCCAACGATATTCGTAGGATCGCCGGTGGACGCTGGATGAGGAGAGCGGAGCACCGAACAGCGTGGCGCGCTTTAAGGGAGGCCTATGTTCAGCAGTGGACAGCTGTAGGCTGATGATGATGATGCACGGCGGGCATTGGGAAGATTGTCATGCAAACATTTTACGACATGCGATGGTTACTCAGTCGACGGTGAAATAGCAAAACACCAATATAAAATACTTCAAATTTTCCCATATCGTAATTTGCACGTTTTTAATATTAGCATATAATTTTGTAAATATGTTATTTTTGTATTAATATCTAAAAACGTTAGGACATCTCGTCACACGGACATTTCAAATAACACAACGACTTATTACCAATTACCAATTAGTAATAGCTTTTGGAGCACTAATCTGGCCCTGATGTCCAGTTGTTAATTAACTATACTTTTTAATGCCTTTGCCTATATCCAATGCCCTTCCGACCAAAACACAACAGCGCTTACAAAATTGTGATTGGCAGAAGAAATAAGCAAAGGTCGAATCTACTTCCGCAAAAACTATAAATAATTATATTTCTTCACGTATAATACAAACGTAACGCAATTATGAAAATCATTTGTCATCACTAACCACTAAACGGTACGCATAAAATATATAATACCAGCCCTACATTATACAGGGTAATCATCATCCATGAATAGCGAATATTTTCACCAAAAATCTCGGCTTTACTGTTCTGATTTTTAAATCTTTTTTTAGTTTAGTGCGAATATGATATGAGCGAGTTTATTTCTGACTAAAAGCGTGATGTTGCTGCTGCGTATTTACTTAGGGTAGTAATGGAATTAGAGCGTGTAAAATTATACTTTTGTTGTTGATATTTGTTATGTTCCAAACTTACACTATTTTAGTTTACATCTGCGGTTTCTGGTTATTTATTATAGTGTAAGCGGCGATAGCCTAGTTGGGTGTGGAACGGATTGCCAGACGAATGTCCGCAGGTTCAAATCCCAAGGGCACACACCTCTGACTTTTCTTAAAAAAAAAATCATGTGTGTATTCTTTGTGAATTTATCGTTCGCTTTAACGGTGAAGGAAAACATCGTGAGGAAACCTGCACATATGAGAAGTTCTCTATAGGAATTTCGAAGGTGTGTGAAGTCTACCAATCCGCACTAGGCCAGCGTGGTGGACTATAGGCCTAATCCCTCTCAGTAGTAGAGGAGGCCCGTGCTCAACAGTGGGCAAGTATATAATACAGGGCTGATATTACTATATTATTATTATTATAGTGTTATTTTTTGAATAGATAAGTAACGCAATGTCAAAATGTACCAGTATACTGCCTACTGCGGAACACAGGTCTTGTTCTAATACTAAAAGGGTTTCGTGGCTTAGTCCACCGACCGATAGACATACCACAAGCCAATCTCGCACGCGTCCAGACTAAAACTGTCACTTAAGATTCGTGCATAAAGAGACACGCTCGGGCACGTCAACAAAAAGCACCGGACAAGCCCAGCGGCCGTGTCAGAGACGTGTTCGGATATTTTTTGCAAGTCTTGTTAACTTGTGTTTCGGATGTTCCGTACATACTTCTATGTTTCGATTTGACATTCCTGTTTTGATGGTTCGGTATTTGATAGTGGGTTTCGCGTGTCTGTTTGCATTCTATTGGTGTGTTGGCGGGATCTGTGTACGCTTTGAGGGTTTTAGAGAGCCTTTTCGTACGTTAAAATTAACGCTTTGATGTATCCAATTACTTCTGATGTAAGGGATTTCAGAAATGAGCGGTGGATCATTTAAAGTTATTTATTTACTAGCTTCCGCCCGCAGCTTCGCCCGCGTGGATTTCGGACTTCAAAAATGGAGCCAGTCGCGAACGTTCGAGAATGTTCGCTTTAGGAAGCTACTGGCTAGGTGATTCGCTAGCCTCTAGGTGCCAAGCAAGCCGCCTGCCTGTGCGTTCGCGACCTTATATATATAAAAAAATAATCCTTATAGCATGATTCAGTATTCACGCGTGATGGCTTATTATTAGGGTATTTCACGTATAACTTTGGTGTTTCTATACCGATTTCTATGATTCTTTTTTCATAATTTAATAATGTTAACTTTTTTAATTAGGGATGACTGAGAGTGTTATAAACGTAAGAGTAGACAAATATAATGAGAAAACTTCGAACTGCTAAGCTATCGGGAGTTACACGTGTTATTGTGAGTCAACCATAAAAGATAGACATATGCTGTCGTGGGATATTTTTACATAATTTTAAGGAGAACATTTTCGTCATACATGATTTCTGTGTAGCTTTAACCATTAAGGTTGCACACGCGACGGAAGCTTAAAAAATGGAGTAACTTCTCCCGTTTTCCCAACATTTCCCTTCACTGCTCTGCTCCTATTAATTGTAGCGTGATGAAAAGTATACTATAACCACCACAGGAGTATGACAAATAATTGTACCAAGTTTCGATAAAATCCGTCGAGTAGTTTTTGTTTCTATAACGGTTATACAGACAGACAGACAGACAGACAGACAAAAATTTTACTAATTGCATTTTTGGCATCAGTATCGATCCCTAATCACCCCCTGATAGTTATTTTGGAAATATATTTCATGTACAGAATTGACCTCTCTACAGATTTATTATAAGTATATAGATATATAGATTAATTTATTTTAGGGTCAAAACCGATATGGAAATCGATTATTATTAGATTAAATTAATATAATATAATAGCAATCATAGCAAGTTAGGATATGATAAGATTAAAATATGAATGATGAAATGAGCCTCAAGTCGTTTGCCCTCCACTCTTTTAATATCCTAGTTCTGACCTTTCCTGACATTACAGGGTCTAGGCACGCTCGGATCCAGGTCTTTTAATGTAAAGTTAAATGTCTCGAAATGTTGAATTGCAAAATACTGAATGCAAACACAACTCGTCGCTCTAAGACTTCAGATATGTTAGTGCATCGTAATTCATAGTTTTGCGAGTTCTACCTACCTGGTATTTATGGCGTGGTATTACTTACTATCAAATATTTATTTATTTAGTATTTCAGAAACAAAAAGAACAATTACAACTGAACATACACAAAAAAAAAAATAACAAAATCCAGCAAAGTTTCCACCAAAAGTTATATGCTAGAAGAAATTGAACAGAAACAAATAATAATGAATACAAGATAACAAAACAAACTTACTGATCACTATTAAATTAAATATGTTAGTATCACATTCATATATAGGTAAAACTCGTCGTATAAAATGCTATATTTTGGTAATATTTTCGTGTTAAACATCCTAAGTGAGTTTTGGCCACCATTTAGCCGTAAATATGCCACCTAATGGCACATTTCGCACCTAAGTGACATTGACACACAATTACTCAGACCATAGCAATTATTATTCCGAAGACATACGCGCTGTGTCACTGTATTTGTTATAAGTATATGTCATATTTATAGGTATGTATATGTCGGTGTTGAATATAAATTAAATCTAATTTACTCAAGTATTTTCCTTCCTTAATTACTGATGGAGATTCTAATCGTGATTATGCGTAAAGTATTTAAAATCCTTATTTATTATTACTTAGCAGACTAATTAGTGAGACGGATTAAAAATATATCTTTTATGGCACACTTTAATTTGATAAATAATTGTGTAATTTAGATTTTGCTCCCCACTAATAAGGATCGTATTTCAATATAGCTTTTGAAATATTATTGAGGTACTTTCAAAGCGTCTATATGCAACAGTAATTAACCATACTGTTCATCGCGAAGATACTTGAGGTATTTGCAAATCTCCTGCAGGGAACATCGCTGGATCCATCCATAATGGAGACCACCAGAGCGTTCGCCATCGCAAATCCTTGCAAATTAAATCGTTAAGTAGCTAAAAACCATGTTACGGCCAACAAAAACTGACTGCCGTCCACGGACCGCCGTCACCCCTGCGGCGACGCACCAGGGAGGTCCCCCTATTTCGCCAAACGCCAAATTTATCTGTCCCCAAAACTCTTTTTTACCAACCATCGATCAATTAATCGGCCTATCGACGAAATCATTCCCTCTGACAGATCCAACGGCAATTATGTATGTTTTTTGCAAACGTCACGACAAGGTTTCCGGTACTGACGCGTCGATGTATGCCGAAACGATTAAGGTTGATATTTACGTGGCTGTGTACGCGGGTAAGTTGGTTTTTGAAAAAAGCGAATCAGTATGTTTTTGTGACGGGTTGGGACCACACAGGTCGGTGTTCAAGACTGTCGTGGGCTAAAAACTATGAGCGAGGCACGAGGTAGAGGTTGCGTTGGTGTGCCTAAATTGTGACGCGAATGACATCAGAGAGTAAGTGACCATCGTACACATGATGTAAGGTTTCTTCCAAAGAATTGGTGAAGACCTCAAACCAAAACTCACTAATGTTTGCATAATATTGTTTTATACCAGCAAAACTGAAATTAAAAATCATCCTAATTTCAATTGGGAAAATGGTTGGAAGCTTGCATAAGCCTGGGTTCCAGTTCTAAATTTAATTAAATTGGAACTCAAAATACCGGCTACCAGACTTCAAGACACTGTGAGCTCATTCTGCGTAGATCGGACCACTAAAAGCTAAAATTTAAAAAAATATATAATTTTAAAATATAGATAGATATTGTAACTTTGCCTTTACGAATGACCAACACTTCAGTCCCCCCCGTGACCACGAAGGCTGCAAAGTCTTCGAAACGTCGGCAAATCATTATGCATACCAGCAAAACTACATGAAACGATAGTACCTACTTATATACCTAAACATGCTGACTTTTATATTCAAAACAATACGAATAAACGAATGACGTAACATGAATGACAAATTTCTAGTTGTGGCTTATAATTAAAACTCTATCTCACAATACAAAGAATCCTGATTATAATAGCGTCAAAGCAAGTAACATTTACATCGCCACCGCGCTGTCTCAGTGGGTACTCCTTGATGAAAAGTATAATTAAAAGTTTTTTGCCCCCACCGGCGAGCATAAAAGGGGGGAAATATGAAAATTCAAACAGACGTCAGCCTGTCTGCGGAATGAAATCGCTGTTGTTAGTTAACGTTCATGCATTAAACGTGGATAAATCAGTGTTTAACGAATCGTGTTGTTATTTTCCGTCAATGAATTTTAGAGCCTATTAGGTTTGATTTTTGGTTTTGATTAGATTAACCATTTTTGTATCGGGTGTTTGTAACTCATTTTGCACGGAACTCGATTCCTCAGGTTTGATGGCAGGCAGGCCCCTGACGAAACATTGGAATGGAAAATAGCAAGCGAAAAGTTAAACCATGTATAGCAAAGGTGCGAAGGAGTAAGTCACTTATAAAGGGTTTAAAGAAAGAAAAATATTTATTGGCCATAGGTTTGTTGGTAAACATTATTTACAATAAATATAACTACTGATAAGGTAGGGAAAAAAATATACATTTGTAGTGAGATGGGTATCTAGACGTAAGTAATTACTCAGATACTCACCCAGTGTGGTTGGTATATGTCCCACCACAACAGTGCCAATAGGATATAGATCAGCATATGCTAAACAACAAAATCTTGACGCTGTTCGCCCCTGCATATCGTTAACCTCAAGTAGATGTTCCGCGAATAATAATATCAGCCCTGTATTATATACTGTTCCACTGCTGGGCACGGGCCTCCTCTACTACTGAGAGGGATTAGGCCTTAGTCCACCACGCTGGCCTAGTGCCGGTTGGTAGACTTCACACCAGTGGCGAAGGGTGAAATTTTACAAAAGGTAACCCGAGGCAAAAAGAAATTAGCCGTAGTTAACATATCGCGGCCAATTTATCAGAAAACAAAAAATAGGCAATCGGAAATAAACCTAAAGGGATGCCGGTAGGAATCGAGTTGTATGGACGCTTCGCCACTGCTTCACACACACAAAAAAATATATTATAGAGAGCTTTTGAGGTATACAGATTTCTTTACGATGCTTCCCTTCACCCTTAAAGCAAGTGATAATTCACAAAGATTACACACATAACTTGACAAAAGTCAGAGGTACAACCCCTTGAGTTTTGAACCTGCAAATATTCGCCTCGCCAGTCCTATCCACTCCCAACTAGGCTATCACCGCTAATTTCAATTGCTACTATTTCTGCTAAGTCCTGGCATTTACCAAGCTAAGAACTGTCTCGTCTTACCATCCTGTTATATATAAAAAACGATAACCAATACATTGTTAATATCGCTTCGACTTTCACAAAAACCGATTACTGAAATTTAATTAAATCCAGGGATAACACAATCGACTCGGATACCCATTACCATTAAAACTGGCGCGAATTTACTCGCAAAAACGATCGCCGGCCTAAAACATTAGGCCCATATCAAAACATTACGTGCCGGTTGGTGCAAACCTTTAATCGTTAGTTTTTAATTGATTTACTATATTTTTAAACGAGAACGGCAAAGTTATTACACTGCACCTGATGGTAAGTGGAGTAGGGTCCAGATAGTGTCGAATGACGAGAGATGATTATCCTTCGCCAGTTGACAAAATTATGCTGGTTGTTTAAGTTGGATATACTCAGGCTAAACCAAGAACGCGATACATTTTTATGGGTCACTATAGTAGGTATTACATATTGTGTACAGTGATCGCTATCTGGGTGGATACAAATGTCGCTATCACCTTCAAGATTTTTTATGGGTTGTATCTTCTTTCTGCCTACCATAATCTCTATTCTTTTCTAGTTCATTTCAATTCTTTCAAACTTATTTTTATCCTACTCTAATACGGTGTTAAAGTATATTTCCATGTATACTGCTGAAGGGTTTTGGCTTAGTTCGGCAACTGGTAGGCCTTACATCCGTATCCTTACTAAAATATGTATATTTTGTAGTAGGCATTAACAATATGCCTTACCAATTATATAACGCCTCCAATTGGTTTTTAGTAATCGAGCCTTAACCAACGTTTACGAACATTCGCAACAACCCGACCATATGTATTACTTGTAAAACTTTATACAGACGTATTTATAATGGACTTTGATTTATCGCGATATTTAACCGGCTTGCGTGAATTTAAACAACAAAATATGACAATACAATACAATGATGTTTCCCCCAAATGGTTTTTACGTTTCCAAATAATGTCTTAATGAGACAGAATGATGTGTGACCATCGGCTTACGATGCGCAGTACGAAATCACGATGCGAAAAAACTCAATATCTTTGTGTATATAAATCAATTTAACTTGGTGACGTCGGTTATGAATCGTTTTGGTTGAGTATGCGCATATCGTATGGAGTTTTTACTATTCTTATTTATCGTGTTACTAAGTTTTGACCGTGTGTTCGATTTCAGTTTTTTGTACGAGATGGTTGGATGGTTGGTAGGCGCCGCTCGTGACCATAAACAGTCGTAACGCGATTTAGAATGGTGAATTTTAATATACTATGTGACTATAGAGCGGCGATAGCCTAGGCGGGTGTGGAACGGACTGCCGAGACGAGTGTGCACAAGCTCAAATCCCAATCTCTGGCTTTTCTAAAATTATTTGTGTATTATTAATTAATTATCGCTTGCTTTAACGGTAAAGTAAAAAATCGTGAGGAAACCTGCACATCTGAGAAGTTCTCTATAGGAATTTCGAAGGTGTGTGAAGTCTACCAATCCGCACTAGGCCAGCGTGGTGGACTAAGGCCTAATCCCTCTCAGTAGTAGAGGAGGCCCGTGCTCAGCAGTGGACAAGTATATAATACAGGGCTGATATTATTATTATTATAGTCGAAATATAGTTTGAGTACTTTATTGTAATAATAAAAATTTTCATTCAATCAATAAGTTTTGAAGTCCAAATGTCAAACACCCATCAGTATATATTGAACAAGGCTTATAAGCTTAAAACTCAAATACTCTAACCTTTAAAAAGGCTTAAAAACTCCATCTAACAAGTGCATAACATGCTCCCGGTGACACAAACTTGTACTAAACATCGAAAATATTTATGTTTCGCATTCATTGCTGCGTCTGTTCTTCTATATTCTTATATGGGTAGTGCATACTGTTCGTTAGACAGCGATCAATGCGATAATATTGATGGTATGTGTGCCGCTAAGTTTTATGGCTGCCAGGTTACGCCGCAGGACACAATGGCATTCGAAAAACAAGAGCTACGAGTCGAGTGGCAATGTGTTTGGAAATAGACGGATATCGAATTAGTGGCGTGTGGGGATTCTGTCGTGTTTTAGAAGTGCCGTTGATCAATACTGGTGGAAATATTGACTATATTATAGATTTTTTTTTGTTAATACGGCAAAAAAGTTAATTACGACTAAATATAATTGGCATTCTTGCTACTGGAGACTTTTTACGGATTATTGGAGTATGAAGTCAGGAAAATGATAAAGGATCGGAAGCTATACTGTGCATGCAGCCATACCCACTTATTCATAGACTTTTTTTATCTAAGGACGGAGTATTGCTGTGATAACAAGTCCATTTCTCATCTTTGTTTATTTGACAGCTTGCTGTTTGTTCAGCGTTATTTATCTGATAGCCAACTAGATTCAAGTTGTATCTCAATATTAGCCAATCACAACGGCCCTATGTCTACGCACTGCGAAGGCTGCCATGCCGTCAGCACTGAGAAACAGACTTGTTATCACAGGAATACTCCGTCCTTAGATAAAAAACGTCTATGAATAAGGGGGTTAGGATCTAAGTATGGTTTTAAATACTTTTTTATTGCCTTAATAAGCAAACGAGCAAGCAGTCCGCCTGATGGTAAGTAGCATACGCCCATGGACTTTGTAATGCCAGAGACACAACCAAGCCATTGCCTACTGGTTTACATTATATTTGATTACTTCTTTCTTTAATGTACAAAACGCAAGGCTATATCTCGAAATGACAAAGAGACTTTACTAATCAACTTTTAACCAATTATTCGCAGCATTCATTTATTAAACGATTTTCAAATTCACATGATTGTAATTACGTTGATTTTTTCTCTAACTTACAGTGATTGATAAATGTCAAAAATATTGTTATCGATTCCCCAATATTTCCGAAGGATGGTGGCCCTAAAGGTCTGGAGGTGAAATCGGTAGCAGAGATGATACGAGGCGATAGCGGGCCGTGGTAAAGGTCGCGGCTCCCGTATTGAGGACCATTGTCAAACGTGTACCTCGGGTACTATACCCTATATCTAAGAAAAATAGTTTAAACGTACCGGTTTAGCTTGATATAAGAAAAATAATGTTTATTTATTTATTTATTCAATAACACACCAGTGACACATGCTTCTAAAAATCACAAATAATAAAATTCTGATACATATGACTATTAAAGGTATGCACAGCATTCTCACACAAATAACATCAAGATAGAATTACAAAATAAAATAAAACCAGAAAATACTATAACAAACATAACAGAGCCTCGTTTCGGGATTAAAAGGAGTAGGTACAAAACAAAAACAAAATTTGAAAATAGTAACAATAAAAATTAACTTAACTTAAATGTTACTTAATAAGCGAAAGAGTTGGGACAAATGTTGGACATGGACAAATATCTGTGGAATATGAGAATAATTGTCAAAATAGTGTAGGATTGTTTGCGAATATTGATGATTTGGTAAACACTACTGGAACTGATACTGATTGTGTATTATTTAATTATGTGAAAAAGAGTCCATTTATCATAAGGTAACACTAATAAATTTTGCAAAAACAATTGCATTTCAAAACAACACAATTTTGAACATTTCCAACCTTCACAAATACGAAATAAATTTAACAAAATATGTTTTCGCAAAAAATAATCGTATCTCGTAAAATTTTCAACAATAACTTCTACTAATAAAAAGCACGCCGATTATACGTCCGTGTATCATTAGGAAATATTTATATAAATAATGCGACATCGGACGAATTCAAAATTTGATATGATCTCGAGTGGAAATATTCCCGCGAGCGGAATGGTGAAATGTTATGACACACGATAGTTTTTGTAGGCGCTACAATAACTCTGAATAATGTTATATTTATTGAATGTGCAGTTCGTCTGTCCGTGGCAACATTTGTTGATTTTGTAAAGTTTGATATGTTCGTCTCTGTTTTGGTAAGAATTTATTACCATTAAATACAGACAGGTATAGACGGATGGAACATACTTGGTTAATATTGGGTACCTTGTTTTCTCTGCCTACCCCTTCAACGATAAAGCCGTGTTGTGAATGCCACGATAACACTCTTCTGTGTACATATAAACTTTATGAAAAAAACATGAAATGAATCTATAATTGTGAAAGCGAAAACTTAGGCCCCGTAAGCTAAAAGATTTGTGAGTTAGGTTCGAACAATACTAAGCTATTAACTTCTGTCTATACAATTGTTTCATTCTTTATTTTGGCCCAAAACCCAGCTATAGAAAGTAACACCAGACCTATAGCCTAGTCTAATCCAAACAAACGCATCACAAAAATATCAATCTTTTATCTGTTCCGATCGAAATCATATATTGCAAAACATGTCGGTTCTATCAAAAATAAATTATTTATAACTCACAGAATCGATTCACGTATTAATTCGAATTCTCGATACGTGTCATCAATCATAAAAGTTCTGATGCGCCGATTTTATCTCGTACCGCGGAGTTTCTTGCGGCACCACAATTTACTATTGTTAAAGGATTGCGAAGGACCGCGGATGAGGTACGTTTATGGGATATAATAAGAAATTGTGGATCGAATTTATAAATTATTCAGAAAAATTATTCCGTAAGGGATAAGTCGTGAAATTTACCGTTGCTAATAATGTGTTTCGTTCCGGTGTTTTGTTCCGGGGTCAAATGATGCGAGAAAAAAGCAGAGAGGCGACATAGTTCTGGTGACTATCAAAGAACACAGATTTCGCGGTTGAAACAAATGAATCGCTCATTGTTTAAAATTTTGATTACAATCTGTATTAATCATGGTATGGTGGCATACTACATACATAATAACTCTTTACGAGTTATTCTATAATTGTGATCGGTGGTGTGTCTCGTGGTGTGTTTATAGCATATTAGACCCTGGATAAGGATATGTCTTCTTTTAGCCCGTAAAATTACCTAGTCTGACTCGATTTCAAGCCCCAAGCTAAATCTAGTAGGTAAGTATGTTTATAAGAAGCTGATCCATTGATACCTCTGAATGAATGAATCCTTTCTAGCCGAATTTCGGCCACGGCGGAAATCTCAGCAGAGATCGACCAGGTACGCAAGAGATATTATAGTGCACAAGTGTGAAATACATAGGTGCACTCTCAGTTCCTTCACACTTATAGTTCGGTGAGACGGCAGTCGGAAATGACCGGAGAGAGATCAGGCGTGGGACCAATGGATTTACATGATTTAGAGATATCACACCGCCAACTTCCTGGCTCCGAGCTGCGGCGAAGTAAATTTTAAGATGGCAAAACCTAGTCATAATTATTTTTGGCCCACCCCGGGATTCGAACCCAGGATCTCTGCGCCACCACTACGTCACCGAGGCAGTCAATACCCAATATATGTTATGGGTGTAAGCAGCAATTAATTTCTATACCATAAAAAAACATTTGCTACGAAAAAGAACATTTTACTATGAGATAATAGAATTCACATTGCTTGACATTTTTCTATCTCAACCGGTCAAACATTTCACTATTGAAATCTAACGCACATAAATAAGCTCCAATACATTCGGCCTGTCACATTAGGGTCCATTATGACCCCCGAGATATTCGGACGGGCTCGCCGACGCAAAACACGATGCCCCAAATCATATATGATGGGTAGTATGCCTGGTGTTGTATCACCATACAATTGTGCTATGTCGGTCGGTAGCTGTTTTTGTTCGGTCCCGAATAGATTTTTGTATGTGACGGATCGTTTGCAGTATATGGTAAATTGTTAAATGAAATTAATATCAGCCCTGTATTATATTGTCCCACTGTTGGGCTCGGGCCTCCTCTACTACTGAGAGGGATTAGGCCTTAGTCCACCACGTTGGCCTAGTGCGGATTGGTAGACTTCACACACCCTCGAAAATTCCTATAGAGAATTTTTCAGGTATGCAGGTTTCCTTACGACGTTTCCTTCACCGTTAAAGCAAGCGATAATTCACAAAGAATACACACATAATTTTTTTGAAAAGTCAGAGGTGTGTGCTCTTGGGATTTGAACCTGCGGACATTCGTCTCGGCAGTCCGTTCCACAACCAACTAGGCTATCGCCGCTTTAAATGAAATTAACGAGTATAAAAGCAGCCAGAGTGGCTCATATAATTGTGTCTGTCACGTCTATAAGGTTTTGAATAAACAATTGTGTTTGCTGGCAAGGGACTTTCATCTCGTAAGTTCATACTCCATCTGAAAGCCATTCCGCTTACCATCACAATATGCACTTTCCCGTGCTTGGATCAAAAAATTATCTACACTTAGAAGCAGACAACTTCTTTTACTAGGAAGAAATAGTTACATCCTAATTTCAATAGGGAAGATGGTTGGAAGCTTGCACAAGCATGGGATCCAGTTCTACATTTAATTAAATCGGAACCCAAAAGACCGGCTGCCAGACTTCAAGACACTGTGAGCTCATTCTGCGTAGATCGGACCACAAACAGCTAAAAATTTTAAAAAGTTGTATAATTGTAAAATGTAGGTAGATATTGTAACTTTGACTTTACGGATGAACAACACCTCAGTCCCCCCCGTGACCATGAAGGCTGCAAAGTCTTCGAAACGTCGGGAGAAAATAAAACACTAATTACCGCGATAGAATCCGAAAATTAGTTTAATTTCAATGTCTAACATTCGCGTAAACATAAGAAATCATTAAGAAATAGTTGTCGTCATTTTAAGTAAGGTCAAGAATAAATAATATTTACCACTGTGGTATTTACGATTCATAAGATACCGTGAAGAAATATATACACCTAAAAGCTCTATATTAAAATTTTGAAGGTATGTCTCTGCCAACCTGCCAAGGCTAGCATGGTGGATTAAAGTATCAACCTTCTCACTAATAGAAGAATCTGTAACACAGTAATGGGACAATATAAAATAATTATAGAGCTGATAAATATATCATAATATATTCACAATGCAGTCCTTCTTTTACTTTGATCCTAAAGCCGATCGTCGCATTCTGGAATTGTATCATATACTACTCTATAATTCCTAAGGCATCGCATTAAAACGCATTTATGTTATGATTTTTTGCCAAAGTACACGGTCCAAGGCGCCGGTCGCACTCGGAATGTGTCCGTTAATTTAATAACTATTTCATATTGTACTTTTTGTGCCGGCCGACATCCAAATGGCCACATAAATATGACATTATTCCCACCGGTCAATTAGTTTTTTAGATGCATGAATATTGTATTAATCTCGGATTTGAACTAGGCTTTGTTCAGATGGGATTAGGCTGAATATTTTAACTTTTTTGTTCGTTTATGCAGCTGTCATTTATTGAATTAAGTATCAGTTATTGGTATAAATAATATTAATATTATTATTATTTAAATATATATATATTAAAGCACACAAACCTTTATCTTACATGAGTAAGCAGGGAGATTATTATTACTTTTATTACATAAGTAATCCGTAATGTCCCTTTAAAATTCCTATACTTATATATATAACGAATTAATATGAATTAACTAACACATATAACTTAATCTTGTCTTATGTTTACGCGAATGTAAGACATTGAAATAAAACTATTTCACGGAATTTATCCTGTTTTTTTTTTGTATTATAATTTTCCCACCACTCTTCGAAGACTTTGCAGCGTTCGTGGTCACGGGGCGCACTGAGGTGTTGGTCATCCAAAAAATCAAAGTTACAATATCTACCTACATTTTGCAATTTAAAGTTTTAGCTGTTGACGATCCGGTCTACATAACTTATCAAATACTTTATAATCTTTGTCGTGTTGACAATAATTATAAGCAATGTAATATTCGCATTCAATTGTATAAATTCTATCAAAGTCATACGTCTAAATTTATGTATTTGTTTGTTTCAGGTAAGACATATTTCTACGCCGATGAATGAACCAAATTAAATCTTAATTGACAGGTAACCTAGTTTAACAAATAGCCCTAAAATATCAATGGACTTAAAGAATTGACACAACAAGCGAGTTTTGTTTCTATTAGGGACCTATTTGACGGACTACGTTTTACTATTACGAAATAACGATCATAATGAGAAGGTCATAGATACGATTTCCATGTCAGACATTGCTGTGTTTGTGAAACGATGTGAGCGTGATTAGATATCTTAGGGAAGGGTGGACAAAGTTTAATAAAATAAACTAATTTTATAACACGTTTGAAATACTGATAATTTAAAGTGGTATAGTCACACTTAAATTGTTAGTTATACTTTATAATGTAATTATCTAGAGAATGAATTTTTTGGCATAAGTTGATAATATCACTGACTCATTAGAACATATATAAATAATAATCTTTTGAATAGGATCTCAAGTGGACATTTAACATATTTAATAAACAAAACTTAAATTGTCATTTGAGAGCTTAAATCAGCTGAGTAGGCGTTGTTTAATAAACAAGACTTGGGTCTCCAAATCCATCAAATGCTGTGATTTTAGATAGCATTTGAGATGTCAATATTTGTTTATTAAATAGCGACGAGCTTAAGATGCTGATTTTAATTTGACAGCGTCTCAGCTGATATCGCGCTTGAGAGCGCAAATAAGTTGCATCTAAAAATACGGGCCTTAGAGCCTAACGTGACAGCTTATTGTTGCATTTTATATCCGGTAATATTTGGGAAAGCCCAAACATCGCTACTTTATTTTCTCTCAGTTGCTGGTTTTCTTAACTGTGCACCACTTTATCCTGGCTTAGAGAAGTTTCAGTGGCGAGTTTGAGTACGGAAATATATCGTTATCCCTACATACATTATAAAACAAAGTCCCCCGTCGCGTCTGAACGCGATAAACACACAGAATAGATTTTAATTTTCACCAGTGGAAGGAGTGATTCAAGAGAAAGTTTATATGTATAATTCATTAATGTTTTGTACAACACATTTTTGAGTATATATTATTCTTGCGAAACCGTGGTGGAACGTTAGCGCTATAATAAAAATGCTAAAGTGTTGCTCATCACTAATATTTTAGATGTTAAGCCGCATAAAGCTCTTTAGTCAGTACGAACAGTGAATCTCGCCGCCTTGCGATCATTTACCACCGGTAACATTGCGGGAATATCAGTGATAAGGCGGACGTTAATACGAGCCGAACTGTTACTTTAAATGTTTTGCTCAATGCCCCACGTGGTTAAAGCTACGCGATAGATTTTTCGGATTAAACAAATTTAGAATGCAAATTTATTAAGGTACATATGCTTGATATGCGTCTATCGTGTTCTATAGCATTATTGGTAATAAGGTACTGTATTTTTTATGAGTTTTCAATTTGAATTGAGTACCTGTACTCCGTACGATACTAACGTACAGAAATAGAGAAGGGGAGTAGGAAACATATACGTAATAATGGTACCTTACTATTGGAATTCAGGCATAGGCATACATTATAATAGCTTTTGCTCGCGTTCCGCATGTTTAAATCTCTTCGTAGAACAAAAAACTATAAATTATTTCCAAACAAGCGCTATCAATCATTTGGAATATATACCCATACACAACGTAGCTTCGTATAGCATAGCTCCGTATAGCGAACATAAAGCCGCGTGCCCACTATCCGGGCGTATTTTTCGTCCGTTATCATCGAATCTCCGCGCGAATAACGTAACAAGTGTGATTAATACGCGCACTGATCTTTAACCGACCCATCTGCCTTCGGGCGTGCGATTTTTAAATTTACCGTTCGGCGACGCGTTTATTTGCACGTTTTATTTTTCGGTTATCGCAACGTTTTTAACATGTATTGTGTACACTTTATTAAGTAGATAGTACGTTTTACGTGTAGGTTCAATGGGGCCATGTATAGGGTGTTTATTAAAGCTGGTTACTTGTCAAGTCATCTATATTGCTTTTATGCAGGTACAAAAAAAAATCGGTAGTAAGACAACAATAGTAGAGAAGGCCAGTGGCCAGCAGTGGGACTGTATGTAATACAAGGCTGATATTATTATTATACGAAAAAATGATCCCACTGCACCAGATGGTAAGCGAAGTGGGGTCCAGAGAGAATATCAACTGACAAGAGATGATTACCCCTCGACAGTCACTATTATGCCGGCCTGTTTGAACCGACTATATACACAGGCTGATTCAAAACAGTAACGCACTTACTTGGACGATTATGGCGGTATAATTAATTGCTATAAGAAAATGCGTAGATCGTAAGATCAGCCTATTATATTTTTTTACTACTCGTAGTGGATCTTTACTTTAGAAATGGTCTGAGTTGTTACGTAGTCTGCACAAATATATATTTTTACAGTGAATACATAATATTCTTCTTATATACTGTGTCCTGTGGTAATGTATATTTCAGTTCATAAGGTAGTTGTGTTCGGATTTTTGATATACTACCACAACGCAATGACATTTTTGATTTTAAAGCGTTAAAGTCTAACTGCAATACGACAGACCTTAATTGCTGCAGCAATTTCATTACTAATATTTACGTACTATCAGTGAGCTGCAGTGGCTATGGGTGTAATTTTCAGAAAGGCAACCCGACACAACACATAGGTACTAATATGCATAAATGCGGTCTACAAATCGTTTTAATGATAATAAGATTCTACATCAATTCTATATTAAGGGAACTTTGCAGAAATCGGGTTATATGGACCCTTCGACCCTTTTTGTGAAATAATGTATCTGACATTCGCGTCGTTTACGTCACAGTCGTGATATAGGTATTACTACTAATATTAAAGCGTCTAAAGACATTTTTAATAAAATATTCTCTTAGAATATTCTGACCTTTCGCAAGTAAAGAATAAAACTCTTTGTAAAATTAAAGACATTGTGTACTGCCCTCGCGTATAAATTAATAAAAATTCATGAAAAAAATTTACATACTTTTACTGAATATATTAATATACATGGTTTTAGTTACATTAGAATATTATAAACGTTAAATTTTAATAGAAGACAAGTAAATTATGATTTAGAAATGCGTCCTGTGATATAAGGATCGGTATTTTTGACACGGGTAACCTCGGATATCTCATACGAAATGCAAATGCAATGCGGGTTCCGCAAGTCTGTGGTATTACCTCGGTCGAGATGTTCAAGCTCTACACAATTACGTGTACAATGTGGCTCTACTTTGAAAAGCATAATTACTTTTCTTCACCGCGAAGCGCGGTTTATATTACTAAGAAAACTTGCAGAAGTAGACGTCTTCAAGCGTTTTTTTCGCAGTGCAAACAATTATGGCAAGCTATCTTTTGCAAACTTTGAAGCTTGCAGGACTTGCGGCGAGTCGCATATGTATACAATTATTGAAATATTGCCGATAGAGTAAGCGTTTCTCGAAGTTCTTGAAATGAAATGATATACTTTATTTGAACCTGTTAATTGTTATACAATTTTTAATCCGTCAATAGTAACTCCACCAGTTCGGAAAGTAATTCGCACCAGAGAAGCACTGACAAGAAACTCTGGTGTTTCTCTTTTTAAATTGAGTTTAAGGTATAATCTACAGTACATAATACAGAGAAAAAAATACCAATTGGTTTATTTTAGTATTGTTTAGAGCATTTCATTAATTTGTGAACAATATATGCGATATCAATAATATATTTTGTTTATTAACGTGCACGATAAAGTGACTCCACTACACTTGATGACAAGAAGAACGAGAACTTTTACTCTAAACTTACGACTACAAATCCCAGTTCGCACAATATCTACACCTAATATAAACCTGTCAATTTCCGCAAACAAAAATCGAACGCCGGACCACAATAACTAACCACTGCCACCATAAACCCATCGCACGGTCCCGATACATTAACTTATCGTCAAAAAGCAACAATCTGCTTACAATTCAACACAATTCAGATCGGCGCGCGTTCGGTACCCGACTCGCTTGTAAATATCTCATTGTGTAGTGGGCTCGTCAGTCCGTCTGTCTGTCTTGTTGATTTGCTGCCTGCTCCCGTATTGTAATAGTGTTGCATAGATGTTGATGTGGTGATGGTTTTAATTGGTATTGATATTTCCACGTTCTAAAACTGAATCAGAAGAGTATTATTTATGGAGTCCTAAAATAATCAAATTTTTGTTTTGTTTGATTTTTTTTGTATTCTTTCCTTTTTGTCAATTGCATTATATGCTTTATCCGTCAGCAATCAATGTTTCATCATTGTCCATATTTTTGCGGAGCATTCACAAAGACTTCGCAGCCCTCACTGCTGAACAAATATTAATCTTAAAACAAAGAAGGGAAGGTTTTGAACGTCGAGACGAGCTTGCCGTTCGCCTAATAGTAAGCGATATGACCGCCCATAAACAGTAGAAACACCATCCAACACCTTGAATTACAAATTATTGTTTGATATTCCACTGCGCTCGCCATCCTGAGACTTGCGATGTTAAATCTTATTATGTCTAGTTGATACACTGGCTACAATGTCCTTCAAACTGAAACACAACAGTCACTGCTAACTACACACTGCTACTTGGCAGCAGCAATAGACCCTCCCAGGCTCTCTCTCATATGAGAGACCTACAACTAATATTAACGTGTACGGGCTGTATTTACTTTTAAAACGTCACAAACATTTGAAACTATCACAAAGCTTCCAAATCACCCGAGTTCACATAATGTCCCAAATGACCGACAAATGTCACTATCCTTGACCAAAATCGATCAAAATCAGTTCGAATGACATGCCGTCAGCCGCATAAAGCATCATTACACGCGTCCAATGCTGTATTGTTGTACTATCAAAGGTTAGGTTACTAATGATTCGGATCAGAAAAATGTCGATCTTTAAAAACATACATCACTACTTTTATCGCGGAAGGGGTAGACAGAGACGAAAGAGGTGAACCCACTTTCCAAAGTCTATATTACATCCCCTGATGTGATAGGGTGCGAGCCTATCGCCGTCTCGGGCATAAAATCCAGACTCCGGCTGATGTTGAGTAGAAATCCCAAAATCGCTGCCCGGCCCGGGGATCAAACCTGAACCTAACGTAATACAACTATGCCACCGTGGCAACTTATAAATGCTTTCACTAGAAACGCAAAATCAAAATTGCGCTGTATAATATGGCGCGATAATTTGCACTATAGGATTGTAATTACTGATTATTGACATTTAACATCTAATGTCTCAGGTATTGAGCGTAATTCCGTTCCCTCCAGTGCCTTCTAATTCAAGGTTCCAGGTGACTCATGAAGTCATAAAAGTATAATAAGATTGCTGGTGGTAGGATATATTTTATATTCGCCCGGATAGTGACACGAGGTGTTAAAACCCGTCATAGTGGCTCAAGTACATAAGTGTGCCGCGTTCCGGGATCAGCCTGTGTATGTCCGGTTCCAACCGGCCGGCATAACAGTGTCGACTGTCGAAGGGTAATCATCTTTCATCAATCGACATTCTAATGATCCCCACTCCCCCTCTCACTCCCCATAAAAAGATAATAAAAAAATATTACTTACTGTCTCACAGTTCAAAGAGCATCTAATGCCGTTATTAGCATTGTTCTTGTTGTTGTGCTGTTACCAAGTTCCATATTTTCTCAAACTCCGTTCTTTTAAGGACAAATGCTGCGAATAAAACATTATTCAAGTATGTATTCATCATGACCCAAAGGCAATTTCGCTGCATAAATGTCGTTTCAAACAATTTCCATGTAATTTGTTTCGCTAAACAGCAAGTGCAATATGCACCCCAAGTCACGTCACAACGTGGAATTGTTAATGATGCTCCAATTCAAACGAATCGTGTCCGCGGCATGCGAGGAATCCGTCGACCACCGAACCACCCGCTCAGCCGCCACTCCGCGCCGTAATGGTATTGAAATTGATGTTTTAATAGCTCCCGAGTCTATATTGTAGCCATCGTTAAAGCTTATTATTCCGTGACCGATCGTTAATAGGTTGACAATGTAATTCCTCCGCGCTACAATTAAGTCTACTTCATCCACTTGTTTTGTTGTTTCGAAAATGCGTTTTAGACCTTAGGATTGAGGTTCGATATCGCTTGTGGAGTCGATAGCGTTTAAGATGTTATGGTTTGCGTCGCCCGTGGTAGGTAGCCGCGGTCTGGTAGCGGGCCGATCCGAAGTGCTGCAACCTTTTAAGGCGGTCGCGCGCCCAACGCGTGGCCACGTTACTTCTTCAAAGCTTCCAAAAGGTTAATTGCAACCGAAAAACTGCCTGAGCCGCCCGAGGAATCCCACTCGGTAAGGCCACCTCCAAGGTTTTCTGAGTACGCCATGAATATTGATACGAGTGAAAATAGTTTAGATTTTCTTGCTTTTTGACATTACAGCGTGTGGGTGTCCCTGTTTTTTAGTTGCGCATGCGTTTATTAGATTGAATTTGATTTGTTTCATGCGCCTTTGTTCGTAATGCGACCGGTTTCAATTGATCGCTTCGCATTTTTTTTTTAATGATGACCATATTGGAAACAAGGAAGGTTTCGTTTCAAATACTTTACCTGTTTGTTATTTTTCTTTTGTATACTATGTTAATGCGATGACTTTGTTCGTGATTGAATTAAACCTGCAATCAGAGGATATTGTTGCCGAATTTATTTTCTAAGATTGTATTGTACTTTCCAGACACATGATGGCGTTATGTTGACCCTAAATAGTTGTCACAATGTGAGCGACCAATTTAGTTAATATTATCATAGATTATGAACTTAAGTGACTTGGCATGAGTAGGAAATAGAGATAAAAAATACATATAAAATACGAACACTTCTTTCTCTTCATTTATAATTTCGGCCAGGTTTTTACGTATCGCAAGCAATTTGAAAATTTTTATATACATTTGTGACGGACAAACATAACTATTTTCATACAAAGCTAGTTATAATTTACATAAGGTAGTGAATATGTAAGCGATGCAAAAAATTATCATTATAGCCTCCTAACCTTCCGGGCTTTTAATGCACCTAAGCTATGAATACACGGTAACAATTAATATGCTCTTTTCGACGTTATAACAAGGTGTTTAATGCTCTCCTTGACGTTCTGTGGGTGCGTTCAGGATATGAAACCTTTAAATTCTGTTGCCCTTGTGTAGATATACATTTTTACCGACTTAAAAAAGTAGGTTCTCAATTCGACTATTTTTTTCTTTTTTTTTTACTTTGGTCACTTTGTTAATATTTTAACTTTGTTGCAAAATGATGGCTTGTAACATTAAATAACGTATTTTCTTGTATTGAAATAAGTATTTGTTTCGGGTTTGTGCCTTGTGCTAATGAAAATATTACCTCCAAACTCCTGAGGGTAATATATTACTGCAAATTCTCTTTGTATAATGAATGTAAAGCATTTTTATTATATTCTAACATATAGCAATACTGCTATCTGCAGCATGGGAGGACTTGGGCTAGGTTTTTACCTAACATTAAAGCATTATAATACAATGCAAAATTAGCCTAATACCTTCAGTATTAGCGTCTCTTATCTTTAGAAGACGACCATCACGAGGTTGGAATATTCCCGCCGAAGAAGTTGACCGGCAAACCTGACACGCGCTTCGGCTGCCCTCACAATCTCCCTGATGGGCATCAGTTTGAGCAATAAACTCACCTGCCACCTACCTTCGATAAAAAGTTAAATAAATGAGTAAGTAAAGCAGTCGGTGGGCGGGGCCCTGTGCGCAATAATTGTCCGCCATTGGTTTCGGTGCGTGCGCGCAACAAACGGTGCGAGAACGCCCTTCTAGTTAAATAAATACTGTCTAGGTGGTAGATCTTGCGCGTCATGAGTCCGTCTGGGTAGGTAGGTAGCATCGAATGATCCAGTAAGTCAGGAGTCGAGAGGAAGTATTCAATGTAGGGTCATCACAAAACACGGTTCCACCAGTTCAGAAAAAAAAAATGGTTTAGTTGTGTGGCCATTTTTAAAACATGAACTGCCAGTAGAGCCCTCCTATGGGTTTTAGAATTTCACAGAGGGCAGTGAGAGCCACGCAAAACATAATATAACGTTGTGTTGTTATTGTTTATGCGTAGCTTTTGTCATCAGGTGAATAAGCAATACATTGTGTTCTGATTTCTGATGTTTACGCGAATGTTAGACATCGGAATAATACCAGTTTTCAGTTTTTTTGTATTTTAATTTTGTCCCGACGTTTCAAAGACTGCAGACTACAATTTTGTATAATTGTAAGATGTAGGAATATTAATATTGTTTCATCGGACGGTCAACATCTCAGTCCGCCCCGTGTCCGGCTGCAGTCTTCGAAACGTTGGAATAAAATTAAAATGCAAAAGACCGCGATAAATCCGAAAACTAATTTTATTTCGATACCCTGCATTCGTCACAATGACACATAAGATGTTAAGTCTTATAATTATTAGGAATGACCCTGGCTACAATATCCTTCAAAGCGGTACACAAGATAGCATAGACCACATTGTTCGTGGTAGGATATATTTTATATCCGCTCGGATATTGACCGCAGTACACAAGGTGTTAAAACCCGCCATAGTGGCCCATGTAAGTGTGTCACGTTCCGGGATCAGTCTGTATATCCGGTTCCAACAGGCCGGCATAAATGTGTTGACTGTCGAAGGGTAATCATCTCTCGTCAGTTGACATTCTATTGGACCCCATTCCATTTACCTTTTTTTTATATTGGCACGGCAAAGCGGCTCTACTGCTCCTGATGATAAGTAGAGTGGAAGAGTAGAGAGCGACATTAGATCTAACTCATTAAAGATATTCAGTTTCTTAACTCATAGTATGTTCTCACCTTAATTACTAATAGTAATAAATACGTTTTTTCCTTCATTACAGCAGGGCGCCATCTCCTAACGCGTTGACTAATTACTTGTGTTTGTTATTTATATTATTGTAGTTGAATTGATTAATTATTGTTAGTGTTTATAAGGGAATACGTTTTAAATTGTACTAGTTGTACCATGTGACCCTGATTTAGGCTATATGCATTATCATGGCGGTGTTAATTGATTTCCTAGTTTTTATTAATGTATATTTTTTTCATTTAATGCTAAATAGTTTATAACAGATACGGAAAAGATGCGGAATAATCACGTAATGATGCTATTCTACGTAATAATTAAAATAATGGTATCTTTACTTCTCTACGAATATTATAGTGAAGGTTTGTTAAGAAGTAAATAAGTTTGGATGTTTGTCCGGCGAAAGAATAGATAATGCTAAATGGTTTTGCATACAATTTACCTTTCTGATAGATATGTATGTACTATATTACTGGACAGAATATTATTCATTATTTTACGTACAACTTACAAGTAACCTTTTCAAGAAAGTGATTAATTTTGCTTCTGAGATCAACAAACATTTCCGGAAACATGAACTTCTTTAACAAAGAATGAAAAATAATATGTATTACCTAATGGTATTGGACCCAATGATTTTTCACATAATTGGATATGATTTATTACTCCAATTTATTTTGCATACTTGAATTCCTGTATTACTAATACGAACGTGATAATTTCAATACTGTTATGGCCATTTGATTTTAATCATATATTGATAACAGGAAATGTGAAATAACTATACATTAAGAGCCGGTCTGTTTGTTGGTGCATCATCTTCCTACGGGTCTTAACTCTTAGTATAAAAAAAAGTTCAATTTTGTTTGAAACATCTGCCTATGTGGTATACTTTGTCATAGTAATTTTATTACTACGTATCATTGGGTTAGGATTTTTCATATTTTTTTGTTTATTGTCCTAACTGCTCGTAAAACATTGAAATAAACTTATTTTACGAATTTTATCACGGTTTTTTAAATTATAATTCTCTCCCGATGTTCCGAAGACTTTACAGCCTTCGTGGTCTCTATTCTGCGTAGATCATTGTAAATATTGCTCCTCATTGCCTACGTGACTAATGAACTAATTTTCCTTCTTTTAACAAATTTCACATTAAAACAGCTGAAATATTTAACAATTATTTTTATTTCCATTCAGTTACAATCCATGTCTATTATTTAATTAAAAAAATATTGGCATAAAATTCACCAACTACGTTTGGCAGAGGCAGGATACATTTAAAACTGTACACAGACGTAGCCACCTACACAACTAGTCTAGTAATTATCATGTCATTTTAACCATGATTGATAACTATGAAATAAATATCTCATTAGACTGACCGTAGAATTCCTTCAAGTTCGATAATTGGAATGAAACGTTTGCAATTAAATTCTAATACTAGTGAACAAACGAACAATTATCAATGTTGGGTTAGTGATTATAATTCTACTGTATCAACTATCGACGTATACAATTTGACAATTCTAAACATGTTGGAAAAGAATAATATCGTGAGGAAACTTGTATATCCGAGAAAATGTATGGGAATTTTGTGGGTGTGTGTAGTCTACCAATCCGCACTAGGCCAGAGTGGTGGACTAAAGCTCAATCCCTCTCAGTAGTAGAGTAGGCCCGTGATCACCACTTTTGCCTAGTGCTGATTTTCAGACTTCACAAAGCCTCGAACATTTTATAAAGAAATCCGATATGAAGATTTCCTCACGATGTTTCCATTCACCATTAAAGCAAACGATAATTCACAAAGCATAATCTCATAATTTTAGAAAAGAAAGTGGTCTTTGCAGCTTGCGGACATTCGTCTCGACAGCATATCTAAATCCATTCAAATATTGACAATTTGTATTTAACAATAAATAAAACGTATTTAATTTTGAAATACTAAATAAAATTCCAATTGAATCTATTAAATTTCCAAGAAATTATATTAAATTCGGACAATCAGCCTAAACGATTCTAGATTCGTGAATTTCCCAAGCGGAGTCCCAACTGAAATATTTTGTTCTAGTTCTGAAATAGATATATTCTAAAATATTTGGCTTAGTTATTCTATAGGCATTTGATTTAATCCCTTTCTTGTTAGAATTAAAGACTAATATCTAAAACGTTCTATAGCATGAGGATAGTCGTGCCATCTTTTTAGAATAGAGTGAATAGGGCGTTCTTCGGAAGTGTTAAGTTCCTTACAGCGACTACACGCGCTTATACGCAGTGGGCTTCCAGTAATGCTATTACGTTATCGGGGAATTTTCTCATGTTATTTTGGAGTCATTTAATATCTGTGGATTTTCTCAAGGTATTTTAAAGTCATCTTGTAAATAAGAATGTAACTGATGTATTCTAATTTATTGCTAACTAGGTGACCCAACGACGTTGTTCTGTCTTAGCTATGAATATCGAATTCGAATTGGTATAATTAATTTTAAAATATATAATTTAAAAACAGTGTTTATTATTGTAGTGCACTATAATACACAACATTCTTCATTTTATTTCTGACAACTATGTCAAACAACTAACAGTCATGTAAAATTCATTTTGTCGTTTTCTTCAATTTTCTGATGTTCCGCTTCACTTCCTTAACTTTTTCTTTCATAATAATTTCCTAATAATAATGAACACAACAAAAAAAGAATTAGCGAAATTGTTCCATCCGTGCACACGTGATACGACGACCAAAGAAATAGAGATCATTTTTATATATACGAGTATAGATATTTATGCTTCAAAGTGGAATTGTTATTCCTTTTAAGAGCGAATTATAAGTTCTCAGTAATCCTCCAACAATATATTAAGCACTCTACCTACACCCTTATTATGATCTTTATCTCAGTGGGGTGGCCCTATATTACCGGAAAGGAAGGAGTAGATTTCTACACTGGCAACCCTCACGCAGCTGGTATCCCCACTCGTACGCACTCGTAGCGTAGTTTTTTGCTGCGCGCGCGCCTGCCTGCGCATACAAACGGCCCGTGAGCTTCCCCTGCCATATATGGATGTCTCCTTACGCCAGGATTCCTCCAAGGGACGTGTTCGCCTAGCAAAAACTCTTATATTTATTTATCGGGAATACGTTATAGTGGTCTGAAGGTGTGTTTGTACGTTGCTTTCAATTATATCGGTATTCGTTTTATAATTTTAACTCATGCCTAATTTGTTCAGTTTCTGTGTTAATGGTTGGTTGTAATATATTCCCACGTTTAAAACAAGGGCTGTGATAAGCAATTCTTACCGCCTTATGTTCCTTCGGGGGTACTTATGTCAAACTATTGTATTCTTAAACTAAAGCTCTCAGGATCCCCTATTTTTAATATTCAAATAACCTCAATCAAGCCAGATAAAATTTTATTTTAACACAATGTCTTCCCACCGTTTCATAACGTCACCTCGAGCGAAGCAGGGCGCATAACCTAGTCATATAAAGTGGCGTTGCGCCGCCCGTTCCCCGAACACGTTTAATTTTAGCTTTTGTTGCGTACGAGTGTTGGTTTGAAGTTTTTCATCCGATACATTATCTCGATTCCTTGACGAATACGTCACTTTGTTATTAGATATTTTTCTCCTGCACGGAATTAACGATTGATATCTCAGATAGCAATCTTATAATGTTGGCTCTTAGAATTCTATATGGCATGGGCTAACGTTTATAATGGACGCAATCATCGGTTTAGTGGTTCTTGCATGTTGTTTGATTTGTAAATGTTTGGTAGGCCTTGATAGTGTTTAATGCCTAGGTTTCTAACCTGGGGGTAATTACCCACGCGGGGGTAACAAAGAACCTAATTATAGGATCGTAAAATAAAAAAAAGTTGCAGATCTGACGCAATTGTAAGGCTGTTGTGCAATTTATGATTAATGTTTGTATTTGCTTGTTTTGTTAATTTTGGTAACAGTTGAAGGCGGGCTAAAATTAGTTTTCCATATAGATCACAGGGGTAACCAAATTGAAAAGGTTAGGAACTAATGGTCTAATGGAACTAAATTGTAAAGTGACTGTCGTGCGGAAGCGATATGGATCTGGTGCTCGGGTTAAATTATATTATAATGATTATCCTATTAACCCTACTGATATTATAAATGCGAAAGTTTGTGAAGATGGATGTATGTTTGTTCCACTTTCACGAAAAAACTACGGAACGGATTTGGATGAATCTTTTCAGTAATATTGGTTATACATCAGAATAACACGCAGGCCACAATTTATAATGATTTTATGTAATTTGGTCATAATATAACGATACATATCAAGTAAGTCGGAAAAAGAAATTACCCCAGAAAACCCATTCACGCGTTCGAAGCCGCATGCAAAAGCTAGTAATGATATATATGTGTACAAATGTTTTTAGTCTTACCTATATTTTATATTTAATTGTTATTTATTACGAGATGGAATCTATATTGGGTTTAGGTGTAATTCTGTGCTTCAGTTCACTGTAGTATTGTAGCATTAATCTAACCTCGATCGATTTTGGTTTTCGTGTGTGCCTTTCTTATTTGTGTATTAAGGTGGTTTAAATTTCGTTCTTGTTATTTATTTATTTTATTTTTTATATCGTTACTAAAACCAAATAAAATATTTCTTTTTAATTGTGTTTGTATTTGTCAATGCTGTTAAAGTTATGAAGCATTTAAGGGTAATGTTATTCTATTGCAGCGCACTCTCTATATTGTACTAATATAACACCAAGATTCTTGAAAAACTTTGTCTGGTTCAAGACCAATGTGGTACCGACTATTATAACCTGGAGATTTCTTCATATAAGGTCCTCAATGTCTCCGAGGCAGACAGGCTGTCGACCCAACACGTCAATAATATTTTACGACATGTCGAGACGAATCTAAACTCTACGTTTGCTTTTTTCTATATTTTTTGTGTAATAAAAGTTCATTATTTTAATGGAAAATAAATTCAATAATGGTGGCAAAATCTGTAAAGATTGAACCCTCTATAAAAAAATAAAAAGAAAAAAATAGTTTTTTTTTGTTATTTTTTTTCTTTTTGTTATTCTAGTTTATAGTTATCAAATTTAAATTTCCTTACTCTATAATTACTAGCAAATATGAAAACCTGGCATACACGTATAATTTACCTACAAGACCAACTTCAGCCAGAAATACTTCAATCTAGTGCAAGAAGTCTCATAACTGGTATACAGAGGAGAATTTTCTACAACCATAACTATATTTATACATTTCTGCTGTCAGCAACTGCCGAGACCGCGCGTCTAATCCGCACGGCGAGGTATTCCAAATATGATAATTAGTATCTTGTCTGTCCACTCCCCGTGCGGTGAGTCGCGATGGATATCGTTATGAAACGATATTCAATGCTGTTCATACATTATTTAGATGATGACTTTAAAACTATAGTTGGCGTGCGTGATTGGACTTACAGAATGTTGGATGGGGATTGGATCAAATGTTTGGTGATAGTTATGCCGTTCCATAAAATAAATAGATAAAAAATAAAATACCTTATGTATCACGTAGGCGAACAAACTTTCAGTTATGATACGTCAAAACAATGTATAAAAATAATAATTATTATTTATAAATAACAATCAAAACTACTTATACAACTATGGACATTCTAATTTAGGGATATAATTTATAATGAATACAAGGTACAAACCGAAGTAGCCAGCTCGGGCTGGCAGGTAGGGTGAAATAAAAGGGTAACGCATTGCGATCCTCACCGGCGTGGACATGAGCCCTGGCCTAGCCAACCTACCAGCTTTGTACCATAATCGTTGATTACTCATCCTTTTCTAGTGACCGTCTGGGCCGAGGTTCATAACCCGTGTTGCCCTCAGCATGGTCGCTTAATTTTCAAGGGTTGCGAGCGCCTAAAGCGCTACCCCGAAAGTCCGGAGTGTAAGCCGGCCTTTGCCAGGCTGACAAACGAATAATAATAATATCAGCCCTGTATTATATGCTGCCCCGCTGTTGGCCACAGGCCTCATCTACTACTGAGAGGGATTGGGCCTTAGTCCACCACGCTGGCCTAGTGCGGATTGATAGACTTCACACACCCTCGAAATTACTATAGAAAAGTTCTCAGATGTGCAGGTTTCCTCACGATGTTTTCCTTCACTGTTAAAGTAAGAAATAATTCACAAAGAATACACTAATATTTTTTTAGAAAAATCAGAGGTGTATGCCCTTGGGATTTGAACCTGCGGACATTCGTCTTGGCAGTCCGTTCCACACCCAACTAGGCTATCGCCGCTTTTGTATGACCATTGATATAAGTAACTGATGAATACGACTAAATATCCGTTTCCATCGATATCGGGACCAATGTTTGTATGTTGGTTCCAAGTTTGTCCAATATTGGACTTAGATAAACAAAGAATTATTAGTAGTTTAAAGAATTAAAAACTTATATTTTTCTATATATAAAGTTCGTTGTTGATTAACAAAGTGCTAGTAATAAATAATAATATAAAATCATAAAAAACCAAATCTATATCACCACACGTTAAAACAACTCAATAAAAAAAGCAAAAACAATTACAAAAAAAAACAAAAACATTTACTACGAAAAACAAATCTACGCTAGACTTAGATAATGTCCAACACATAAACACAGGCCATCCGTGGCGGTCGCAAAAAGCGCGTGCGGTGCGCGTAGTGAGGTGCGTACCGTTCCCTGTTCCCAGGTCAGCCGTGTTCCGCGTTTTATTCCCGGTAGCACGTGGGAAAATCGTGTCTATAAATCAACGCTTAATATTTTCTTACTTCAGAGCTGCCTGTCACATCGGACGCTATTGGATATGCGATGTTTTGAAGAGTGTGTGTAGAGGATATTGTTAAAATTTTTTATGAAAATGTGTATCAAATATTTTTTTATTAAAGTCATGAGGGAAATATATTAATATTGTAATATAAAGAAAAATTATTCGACTTCTTTGCATTAGTGTTGGAAACAATGCCTTTAAACATAAATAAAAAATAAATACATATATTGAAATATAATTTTTAAGTACTCCATTATTGTTAAATAAAAAATATTTTGAATTTTATTCGATTAATGACAAAAATAACGCATGTTACTTACTACTTTAACGGACTACATTTAAAAACTATTTATTACTCATTATAAATAAAAAAAAAACAACACGAATTAGATCAGGCCATATCTTTACGCTCACACTCCGCCATTGCCCTTACAATGATCGACAGTGCGCAGGAGTTATTAGTTGTAGCGTTTTTTCTGCAACCACTACCAGTCGCTGTGTATTGATTACTGAGTAATATTTAGCCGTTGGATGGTACGAATAGCTCCTTGTTTACCGTCCTGATGAGATGGATTGATAAATATTTATCGCTTTCGCAAATTACAATAAAGTTAATTGGCGCGAGGCCTCGACGGATTGTTTTGATTGATTCGTGAAACGTTTTACGATAGGTTAAGCCGTTTAATATTCAAAGCTACTTATAAATTTTATTAGTATTACACACTAACGTAGGCTGAACGAATTCAAAACTGAAAATTGTATGTACTTTTTTTATTGCTTTGAATGACGAGACGAGCTTGCCGTTCGCTTGATGGTAAGCGATACGACCGCCCATAAACAGTAGAAACATCATTCAACACCTTGAATTACAAAGTATTGTTTGGTATTCCACTGCGCTCGCCATCCTGAGACATGAGGTGTTAAGTCTCATTATGTCCAGTATTTAAATCAATAACATAAATAACTGAACAACTTCAAAATTTAATTCAACATACACTTTTATGTTCAATTTTTTTTTCATAAATAAAATAATAGTGACTTACATCACACAAATAATGTTTCAATTAAACTTGTGTATAGTTGATTTGTAATTTAATTTTGTTAAGCTATGTTTGTATCTGGCTGCATATTAAATGCCATGCGTATTTCGAAGATTAAAAAATAAATAAAAAATAATAGTACAATTCTTTTTTTAAATGTTAATTAGTTGGCTAAGGAAATAGACATAATGAACACAAAATGAAGTTATTATCTAAATGCGTTATTCACACGTCGGAAGCTATTTTAAATTGTTTCGTAAACACAATCAAAGTTCGATAAGGACGGTGTAAATCAATAAAGGACCAGCCGCGGCGTGTTTGTTTAATGGATCGCATTATCCGATACGTCGGATCAGTTAGTGCGCTGCGCCGCCGTTCTAAATTTAATATGCACAGAGGCGTGGTGCTGACGTCGCAACTTACTGTGGACGTGTTTATGCAGTAGCCGTTGATGAAAATGATCGTGGAGTAATAGCGAGTTTAATTAATTTATTAATTAAAAAATAATTTGTAATGCATTGTTTTCATTATCACACTTTATGTGATTTACGTTCGTGATGTATATTTCGCAAGAAAGGCATAATCTTTGCAAATTTTTGTAGACGCAAACCCGTTCGTCTTTAGTTTATTTGCACTACATTGTGCTCTCTTTCAAAACAAATATAGACTCCTCGAAGCAAGGATAAAAAAAAAATATTTTCCTGAGATTTCGCATTTAACTTGTTGACCTAAACAAAAATAATAATTTCATAAAGAGATTAATTTGATTTTCGCTTCTTCTATTATACAATGAAAACTTATTACTAGTCATAAAAACTATAAGAGAAATACAAATAAAAATCCCACTAAAACATTATTATTCTGTAATAATACCTTCTTCATTAAAAATTATGTTGACCGAATTAAAATCTCTTAAAATTCCCCTGGCTACTCGAAAGTCGGTTCGCTAACAGTACCCGCGCGGGTGTTGCCGATCGCTAATCTATATGCAAATGCTACAATAACCATCACAGTATCGTCGACTTTTTGTGTTTATCGACTGGTAGATGGGTTAGTGACTCAGGTTTGTAAATAAATAGAAAGGAGATAATATATTGGCTATTCTTTTTATACATAGGTTGGGTTATATATGTTTTATAGATATATTTTCTTGCTTGTACTATCAATAAATTTATCATTCTCTCGCAATACGCAAAGGGGCAGGTAGGGTAACTAATTCAAACATGCTTTGTTGTATATCCAACTCATGTGATAGCGGTAAATCTTGCTATATGAAAAACAATTTCTTATCTCGGTTAATACATATTGTGTTTATAGAATCGCCGGACAAACAAATTTTTATTATCCTTTGAAGAAGTGAAACCGAGGCCCATATTAGGCCAATAAAACTTCAACGTTGCAAGAAATTGATAAATAAATCCTTTCGGAATCTATAGTTTCGTGCGATCAATGTACATCTTTATCTTACTATCTTTCTCAACGCTGTTAGAAATCTCGCGTACACATCATACAATCGCCACGACCCATCACACACACTGAAAGCGTTCGCGTCAAACAAAATCCAATACTTCCTGCCAATCGTACTGACACACGTCAAAAATAACGAGCGAAGATATTTCCGAACTGTTTCAATTTAATGATAACGACAATAATGTCGCCATTATTGGCCGTGAAGTGCGCTAATCACGATCGGTACCGGGAACCGTGAGATTAACGATTCGGCCACACACGACGCCCGAAATGCGACGCCGCCGAAAAAGTCGGTCACGTATTGTGCACTAACCGCACTGGTCGACCTTCGGGCTTAATTAATTTATTCGATTATAATTTTGGTGCATTTTTGTATAATTCAGTTATTATGTTATTTATTTGTTGGCATATTTTATTGAGTTATTTTATGTAATAATTACGCAATTTAAATATTTCTGCAATTTTATTATCGTTCTTAATCTATTTATATTATTATGTACGATATATTTGGCCATAAAGCTAAAAATAAAATTTATTTTTTTATTGGCTTGTTTTATAGACAGACTAGCTTCCGCCCGCAGCTTTGCCCGCGTGGATTTCGGGTTTCAAAAATGGAGAAGGTGCTCAATTTGTCGGGATGTTTTTTTTAATTTATGGTGGTATGCAGGTGGTCCGATTGTCCGGTTAGGGTCTGATGATGGGATCCTGGTGAAATCGAAGGAACTTTTAACCATTAAGGTTGCACACGAAATGACGGAAGCTTAAAAATGGAGTAACTTCTCCCGTTTTCCCAACATTTTCCATCACTGCTATGCTCCTATTAATTGTAGCGTGATGAAAAGTATACTATAACCAGCTCAGGAGTATGAAAAATAATTGTACCAAGTTAAGTTAAAATCCGTCGAGTAGTTTTTGTTTCTATAACGGTTATACAGACAGACAGACAAAAATTTTACTAATTGCATTTTTAGCATCAGTATCGATCCCTAATCACCCCCAGTTATTTTGGAAATATATTTCATGTACAGAATTGACCTCTCTACAGATTTATTATAAGTATAGATATACAAAAGTAGCTCAAAAATTGTCCATAACGAAAACATGCATTTTAAAGTAAAACAAAAGATATAATATCGTGAAGCCAACCAAATAACTAATGATATATTAAATTTTGTGACTGTTCAATTTAGTCGGGTCCGCGATATCACTTTTG
This sequence comes from Manduca sexta, assembly GCF_014839805.1. Classification (NCBI taxonomy): domain Eukaryota; kingdom Metazoa; phylum Arthropoda; class Insecta; order Lepidoptera; family Sphingidae; genus Manduca; species Manduca sexta. The sequence goes on along the minus strand of NC_051133.1, from coordinate 1,701,157 downwards.
TTGAGTTTCAGAACGCGACGTTACATTATTATATTCTGTGCTCCAACGCACACTGCTTTGATGTTAGGAACACACCTACATTGCTTAGACAACAGTGAACTTTATACAATAGCAATAAAGCTCAAATTGACTCTACGTATTAGTTAGAAAACGTTTGTATGGGAAATAGAAAAATGCTGTTTTGAGGATTTTCCCGGCAATTATTCGAATTTTTCTCACCTTTTAAATCTTCCCTAGACCTCCACGAATAATTCAAGACCAAGATAAGATAAATCCGTTCAGCCGTTCTCGAGTTTTAGCGAGACTAACGAACAGCAATTCATTTTTATATATATAGATTACGAGACTAAATACCGATTTCACAATGTTAAGTAAACACTACTCGAATATAAGACGACTAAATACAAATGTCATGCACCCAAATCAATGAAAACAAGGGTCCATTTAACATTAACCGTCTTATAAATTAACTGACGGATAACATTCACTCGAACATTGTTAAACGTGCCTTCACTATTGTAATGTAATAAGGGTCTCATTACCTACGCCATACGATATTTTGTCAATGTGTAACGAGAACGTAACGCATCGCGTCGCGTTTAAGACAATATAAATTGACATACAGACTCCCATTCCACCCTAATTTCACGAAGATAACGTAACACGGCCGCGTTACTAGTTTGACTGCCTCGATGGCGTAGTTGCGTACACGGTAGAAGTACGATTACCGCGCTGAGGTCCTGGGTTAGAATCCCAGGTCGTGCCAAAAATAAATGTGACTGGGTTTTACCATCTTAAAAGTTACTCAGTCACAGCGCGGAATCAAGTAGTTAGCGGTGTGAGGCGGTCCTGCGCCTGATCTCTCTCCGGACATGTCGGATTGCCGTCTCACCAGACTATGAGAGTGAAGGAACAGAGAGTGCACCTGTGTAGTGCGCACACATTTGTGCACTATAATATATCCTGTGTACCTGGCTGATTTTCACTTCGATTGGCCGCCGTGGCAGAAGTTCAACTACGAGGGATTCATTACACTGTCATAGAGAATTATACGGCCTTCCTAAACGAAAATTATTGAATGTTATGTTCAGCATGCCATTCCATAGTTTTAGATAAAAACCCTACTATCAAAAGACAAATCACTTTAAAAGTGATATTATGACAACCACATTAACGGCATCTGCGTGCTCCCAACAAGAGGTTACTTACTAAGTGCACACACAAACTTTATACTTGTATAAGAGCTCTGCTGAGCCAACATTCACGAAGCTCGGTGTTGATTTAAAACCCGAGTTGGCGCCCGCGGCGGCCCGGCTAGCACGAGCTGGCTGTTAGACAAATTAATGTGATTTTTTGCATTGTTGATGAATTAGGGCATAGAAATTAAGTTTTGAGATTACGGTAATTCTTGCTGGTGGTAGGATATATTTTATATCCGCCCGAATAGCGACCACCGTGCACAAGGTCATCAAAGTACAATAATATATGTATAGGTATTAAGTTTTTGATAATGATTTTACATTTAGTTAAGAAATAATGATATCCTTTGTTTTATAGTGTTTAAATTTGTTAAAATTGTATGTTTTCAATTTTTATTAATGAGAATGTAAGTGTTTTGGTGTTAGTGCTGTCAACTGACGTTGAATTTGTGATAAATAAATAAATAAATAAATCTGTCAGAGAACCAAAGTCATCGATATAGCACAAATGATTAGCAAACTGCAGTGGCAGTGGGCAGGGCATATCTGTCGAAAAACCGATAACCGATAGGGTAAACGAGTTCTTGAGTGGAGACCACGGCTCGGCAAACGTAGTGTAGGACGTCCAGCTAGGTGGACGATCTGCGAAAGGTCGCTGGCAAGAGCTGGATGCGATAGGCCGAAGACAGGGTAAAATGGCGCATATTGGAGAAGGCCTATATCTAGCAATGGACAAACATGTAGGCTGATGATGATGTACACAAGGTTTTAAAACCTGCCATAGAGGCCCACGTTAGTGTTACGGAAGCAGCCTGTGTATATCCGACTCCAACAGGCCGGCATAATTGCGTCGACTGTCGAGGGGTAATCGTCTCTCGTCAGTCGACATTCTAATGGACGCCACTCCATTTAATAGTAGATGCAATGATTTGATTTTCCAGTGCCCGTATAAAAGAAAAGTTGATACAAATAATGATTAAAGTTTTAATTAGAGAGTAGCGCGTTCGGTTGTACATTCAGGGAAGATGCGATATTATGTCTGCTTTGATTAATTATGAATAGTTTTTAATAACTTTTATACCAATAAATTAGAACTCCTATCATTCAGTGTGTACTAATAATCAGAATTCTCAACTTAAAAGTTTGAACATTGCTGAACAAACTATGACACTTTATCTCCCCGAATTTCTACACGACGTCATCGATTATTTTTTTTTAACCGCCCCGGTAATCCACCGTCCTCTCCCAATTACATCCCGTTTGACACGACCTGTCACATTTGACATGTCCACGTGATTTATCGTGTCGTCCAATCGGCGACTATTTTTCACGTCGCGTGTCGAAAAAGGCGCGCCGCGGCGATATGTCATTCGGTTTGGTCATCGTTTGACGTGTTTGTGTTAGTTTTGATTGTATTTTTTTTTTTGTAAATTTTCGGGTGTCACCTTGATTACAATAAGTTGGGTCAATTTATGTTGATTTTTCGATTATGTTAGTATGTACTTTTGTGCTTCGGTGGTGCAGTTGTGTTACGTTACGACTGCAGTGCTGAGGTCTCGGGTTCGATTCCCGGGTCTTGCAAATTGATATTGAGTTTTCTACTCATTGTTAGCCCGGAGTTTGGAATGTTTAAGTACGGGGGAACTGAAGTGATGAAGGCTGCAAAGTCTTCAAAACGTCGCAAAAAAATAAAAATATATAAAAAACCGCGACAAAATCCGATAAATAGTTTTATTTCAATGTCTAACATTCGCGTAAACATAAGAAATCATTATCTTGTCCTTACGTTTAACTTTTTCATCTGTCTGTTACTATGCGGTAAAACTTAGTAAAAGTATGTTTTTATGTGGGCTTTGTCGAGTGACTTTTCTTGTACGAATAGGAAAGGTCTTGGGATGCTAATTTCCTGTTAGGTACATAAGTCGCATCTTATCTATCTTATATATATAAAAATGAATCCCTATTTCCCTTGTTCACGCCATCACGCGTGAACGGCTGGACCGATTAAACTCTTTTTTTTATTGTGTTTGTTATTGTCAGGAGAAGGTTCTTATGAAAGAAAAATTTCAAAGAATTGCGCGGAAAATTAGAAAATTTAAGAAAACTTAACTGTCAAACAAATGACTGCCCGTCCCCAACATCGAACTTAGAACCTCACAATTCTCGCCTACTGCACTACCAACGAGGCGCTAATCATTCAATTACAGTTTCAAATATGCAAAGTAACAATCCGAGGCTCGAAGCTTCTCCTGCCTCCCCCAGGCGGCGTGGTACCGTACGCTAGTGTGAGCCGTTTATCCAGGGCGTAACGTTTCATTTGCACTGTATAGTTTAGACAGATACGTGCAGAGGCAGGGACGTGAACGAAATGTTTAGGAACAAGGAAATTATCACACATGATGATTGATCTTTGTGAATTGTACCTTGATTTAACGGTGAAGGAAAACATCGTGAGGAAACCTGCATATCCGAGAAGTTCTCTATAGGAATTTCGAAGGTGTGTGAAGTCTAATAATCTGCACTAGGCCAGCGTGGTGGACTAAGGTCTAATCATTCATTCATTCATAATCTTACCAGTGATGTTTGACATTTATTTCGTGTGGCTTTTCTGGCGTGGCTTAAGACGTATTCGATAACAGTCGGCTTATTCAGGTAGACGAGTCTTTCGGGTAAACGTTTAGCCGCTTGAACCCTTTGTGTGGTTAAACCGGGCTTTATACTTGAGTTTTACTTCGTAACATGGCTACAAAACAACGTCTTGTTTGTGCAATTTACGTAAAGAATTCTATAAAAGTTATAATTAATCTATGTACAGTCTACCGACCACTATCCATGGTTTTTTTTTAAAAGACATAATTTCGAAATGAGCCTCTATCTCTGGAATTTTGTTAGTACACGTTCTAAAGTAATTGTAAAATTTATATCGATACCCATAATATATTTTTAGACCCTGACACTGCCCTGTCCCTGCACGTGTACGTACGCTCGGACCTTTAATTCGCGCCGGCTCGCCACCGCACTAACTCACTCTCCATTGCCGGTTTTTGCTCTCAGTGTTCCCGTATTTTTTCGTTTATGCCAGAAAATTTAGTTTTGGCTAAAATTTAGTTTATATTTTGATTTGCGGGTTTTATCAATTTTTCTGGATTTTCTTTGGCTTTTACAGAAACGTGACAAATGGAGCTAAAATAGAAAATCTTAGAGATTTTGTTTCGGTTCCATTCAGTTTAATTTAAATTGTAATAGTATATAAAGAGTGCTACTAAAATTAAAAACTGATCGATATGCGGATCAATGGCAGAAATAAACCGATTACATTAGAATTTGATCCCAACGCTCACGGATTAATCCAGAGATAGCTATAGGGATTGTTTTTTAATCTCATCCGTATGATAGCAGTACCGGCAAATGTTTCGCTGCAGTGGATATCCCGTGTATATAGTGTACACACTGCAGTAGACAAAATAAGGATTAATGGATGAATGGATGTATATTTTCCATTTATTTATAGAAGGGCAGCAAAGCGTTGGCCGTCCGCCGGCAAAATAAATGTCGAATCTCTTTTAGCTAACTCTTAGAGACCAGGCTTGCAGCGGCCGCGAGAGATAGTCTCAAAATGTCTTTTTACGGTTAAGGTAAAGTTAGACATTGAAATGAAAATAGTTTACGTTTTTTTCTTGATTATTTTTATAATTCGAATTTGCAGCCTATACGAGAGCGGACGGTGTTAATCGGTATTATGTCAAGAAATAGTCTCGTAGCCAAATATTCGGCGGATAAAGCAGCATGTACACCGCGCAAGCTAACTCGCGTACAGCCGCGCCCGCGGGCGGCACGACGCACCGATCGCGAGCCATCGCCACCGACCGTGATTTGCGCTTTATTCGATGTTTGAGCTGAATCGATTCGAATTCGTCACGTTTCTAGACGCAGCGTCGACGGCGCGGCAAATTTGCGAGGCGTTGCCGGCAACGAACCGGTGTGAATCCGCCATGAAGTGCTCGATACGGCACTTTGGTTTGTGTACAGGGTGCTTTATTTTAAGTTTATTGTTTATAATTATTTTTTTTTCATTAAGATTTGAAAGCAGTCTGTTGATTATTTTTTTTGTGTTTGTAATATCTGCAGTTTGTAATTCGTTTTTTAAATGTATGCGGTAATTTTGTAATAAGCAATTGGGATTGGCGAGTCTTTAATAACCCTCGTTTTTAGTAGGTTATAATAATCAATATTCGGTAGCGTAGTACGGAAAAATTTGTAAAAAAAAAATTCTTTAGAGATGATTAATAACAAAATATACAGATGATAGGGGCTGAATTAATTCAGATATCATTATTTCGACTCTTACATTTAGATGCATCAGCGTTGATTTAACCAAATTACAAAAAAAAGCTCACACTCGCCAATAATCCAGTAAAATGCCTGATTTCAATTTGCTTAGAAAATGTAAAGGGTCTTATTTTCGCCAATGTATTTATTTACCCGGCGTTGGAGATATCCCCACTCTCCCCTCTCACCTCACGACCCCCTCACAAAGCCTACTCAGCTAAATGGATCCTCGCAAATCGTCTTAAACGTTTGCCCTCCTTTGTACAGTATCGCAGAGGGCCTTTAAATTACTATATCTTATTTAGGGTTCCTTGAATTTACAAAAGTTTTGCGAAGATAAAAAAACGTTTTGCGCGACGAATTTTAAATTAAATTAGGAAGTTTTGAATTTTTTTTGGAACAAACTAGTTATTTTTTCTTCTCATCGTGTACATTCCTGGGATAGAAAGTAGAGTAGTTAAGAGATAATGTAGCCTCCTATTAGTTAAAGAATTGTAATTTTTTGTATCACCCTGTATAGTCTGGGCTGACCGAAAGGATAACCCCGGTATCACCCACGATACAACTCAATAATGTTTATATTTCTCATAACAATTGTATAGTGTGAAACACATAGGCAGTTTATGTATTAGATATATACTTTCAGGTATACCTACGTGTGCTATAATGTATTTTGCTGGTAAGTACGTACGTATACGATAATATTATATTGTGTATACTGGATATCTAATATATTATAAAAAAATAAGTCCAAATAGTGAAACCCTGGACTACATAGAGGTTTAAAAAAATGCTCCATACTGCCACATAAGATCTACAATCGCCATATAAGATCAGCGAGTCAAAAATTGAAACACTAGTTGTGAATCTCTTAACAACTAAGCTCAAATAAACACAAAAATCATCATCATCATCATCATCAGTCGCAGGATGTCAACTGCTGAACATAGGCCTCCACCAAAGATTTCCATATCGACCTATTGGAAGCGGCCCGTATCCAGCGACCTCCTGCTACTTTTATGAGGTCATGTGTCCACCTCATCATCTGTCCACGCTGCGCTTGTCATTTCGTAGCCTCCACTCCAGACAGAAATGCAAGACGTGAATAAAATATTTAATTCCCACAAAGTTTTCTTAACAATTAAAAAAGGTATTGTGGTCAATCCCTCATTATGCGGGCAAATATCACAGTCCCCGCGGGACCCATGAATCCCACCGAATGTGGTGTGCGCAATAAATAAATCCCATAACAATGGCTATAGGGAACCACAGGGACGCATCCGTCAATTATGCTGGGGTCCTTTATAATAAAATAATATCAGCCTTGTATTATATACTGTCCCACTTCTGGGCACGATGGCAATGATGATGATGATCTACATGAGATATCTACACCGTTCTAGATAAATATTATATGTTTTCTTAAGATGAAAAAGGTAAATTAAATGTCTCTGCGACTTTTTCCAATTTATGAATAGCGATATTATAGTAGACTTCGATAATATATTTTCAATTTGGATAGCAAATCCATATCCTAGCCAGTTGCGAGAAAACCAAGTCAGTAATATTATCAGTAAAATTTAAATCAGTCCTCAACAAAATCTAATTTATTCACCAATTCATCAAAGAAAATATCTCCGAAATTTAATTTTACGCCTCATAACCATACTTTTATTCAAACACCCAGAAGAAATTATGGGGTCACGGCCCCTACCTCAATCCCTGATTACAGCCCCTCTCCAGGGCCACCATTAGCGGCTATTACGTCACGCATATTAAATGCACTTTCATCTAGCCGCCTATTGTGCGCTCTCAGGACTTCCGTGTGCCTTGTAGGACCGACGCGCCGTGCCAGACAGGCATAAGTCCATTTCTTATAATTTATATTGTTTTGTATTTAAATGTTGAAAGTTTCGTTTGGTGGTTACGTTGTTTTAATTGTTGATGCAAGTTAAGTTTGCGTAAAGAATTAGTTGGATGTGGGTTTTGTAAGGGAAATCACAGGCCGGAGCGTAATGTCGAATGTTTTTTTTATTAGGTGAGCTGTCTTTACTAACGCTAAGCTTTTTTTAAAGAACGAAATTAATCAAATAGAAAAGTTAATTGGAATTTTAAATAAAGTAGGTCACTGATACTGAGGGCGCCCTGACTTCTCGGCTCCGGTGCACCTCACCCCCTAACCCTAAGATAGCTACGCGCCTGCGTCTCCCATAATCAAAATATAATTAGAACCGAATCATCCGACGGTCATAGAATTATGGCTGCTTCATCTACGAGATTATTTTTTTATTTTTTATATTTTTATTATTTAACAAAGGGCTTAACACAGAACACAATCATTATAAAGAATACTTAAGCACTAAATTACATTAAGACTAGATTGTATTCTTTAAAAGTATGCCCTAAATGAAATTATACTACGGAAACAACACTACAAAAAACAATTAACAAAAAAAAAACGATGTATACCCTGGCTGACCCCGGAACGCAACTTGCCAGAAAGATGTACATCACCATGAACACAATATAGATTAAACTTAGAACCTCCTACACACAGCCAGTTTATGCTACCACTTCCCCAAGGGCCTACTGTACCTAACCTCACTCACCAAGGAGTCTTGTTACAGGCCTTTTCGAGCTGTACCGAGTATCGTCAAAGGACTTGCCTCATTATAAAACTGTAATCAATCAGGCGATAAACGACACGCCAATAAACTGCAATTTGACTGTAACTATTGTCTAGCACGCGCCGGCAACAGAACAAAGGCTGTTCAGCCGTACGCCCGAAACGCACGCATCGCTGGCTTTTAAAATATTTTTAACTGATGAATTTTCAGTGGAATTTTAAATAAGTTTTTAAACTTGTTAGCGTAGCTTATTATCATTTAGTTTTGTCTTATCTCGTTGTTTTAGGCTTAACCTTTAATCATATTATTTCAGTATGTAAATAATAAATGTTCATAATGCGCTAAAAGTTGTTTTTATCGGGATAAACTCTGACTTAGTATAAACACAATATTGTGTGTTGCTGACGATGATGACCTCTTGTGAATCAGCCGATCTTGGGTTCGATATCCAGGTCAGGCAACACTGTGCTGATTTTAACATATCAGCCCGGAGTCTAGAACTTCTGCCCGATATGTCGATAGGCTCACCCCTTATTACAACATGGAACTAAACATACAGGCGAAAAGTGGGAGTCCTGGTTGCACCTCTACTTTCCCCTTCAGAGGTAAAAGCGTGATGTGTGTGTATTCCTTACTATCATTTAGTTCTGGTTGCACCTCCGCCTGCCCCTTCTGAATTTAAGGCGCGATGCGCGGGTATGCTTTATTATTACTTACCTACTCAAAATACCCCTAATTAGCCTTACATCACTCTCCACAGAGCCCCCCACGACAGTTGGTGGTCGAGTTTCGGACCAAATAGGTATCGCCTTGTTATTATGTTATTAACATTAGAAATTACGACATCTCATTGTGTTCCAATCGGTGCTCTGTACCAACGTTGCATTAAACTTGCCATTATTTATTTGTCGGCTTTGTGTAGTTGCATGCTTTCATATGCTCACGCTTGTCGCTGAAGGAGTAGATGGAGATGTAAGGTACGGTTCGGGTTTTATCTTTTCCGTATAGCACAAAATTGACCGCTCAGGAATTTATACGACGTGATTCTTTAGATAAAAATAACTGCACTTACATGTTCTGATTACCCGATCTGAAGGATCGGCATAATAAAAGTGTCGATTTATATATCCCCCGAAATAAAATGGAGGATATTTTAATTTAAACCTTTAACGGTTCATCTGTGAACACTGCATTTAATAAATAGTATTTTTGTGATGTGTGTACAAATATTCAGACAGACAGACGTATTAGTCTTTATTTTGTTAATGTTTTGTCCACTACCTTATTTAGTCTCTGCACCATCTTAAAATTTATTAGTAAAAAATGCCTTCGGCTTTAAGTCCGCCTTTGTAGGTTCTAAAGTTTAATAAATAAATAAAATAAGCCACTCTGCAACGTTTCTTCATGTATAAGAAAATTAGGAAAACATATAAAATTCTTCCTACTAACCTCCAATGCTTTCTTTAAAGATATGAGCCATCGGATCGTCAGGAATAATGTAGGTACTCTTGCTAGTGACCCATTTAGTCGACAGTAAAAACAAATAAAAATCACTAATAAAATATATTTTGTCTAATAGAGCGTAACGTCAACATACCGCATTAAACCAACCTCGGTGGTAAGTAATTGGCACCTCTCTCACCTAGTTTGAAATTCAGCTGTCGCGTCAGCGTTATCGGCGTCGGGGCTCGGACTCCGGTACAATGGACACGCGTCAACACGTCCTGGGGAACATCGCCGGCGCGGGTTCGGATGCGTACGCGCAGACTCCGTTTGCTACTTTTTGAATTAAGAAGTAAATGGTGTTGCTACTTTTTAAGGGATCATATAAAGTGACCTTTTCAATTAGGGGCTGGTAATATGTGATAACGTATATAAAAAACAGTCTTAAAGCAAAAATACAACTGGTTATCATGTCCCAATTCAAACGGAAAACAGGATTCGTATGAGTTTATTAATAAAAAACCACAAATTCATCCTCAAAGGGGTGTGAAATGAAGTGTAACAAAACGAAATGAAATGAACCGAGTTACATGAAACCAATCCTTGGAACAACGCAACGTTTTACCTCAGAAAAGAGGAAAATGAGCATTTTATTCCGTAAACATTTTCAGGCGGACGAGTCATTAAAATGTAATAGCAAATTACAAAAATTCTTTAACTTTAAAATCCGTTCGATTGAGGAACCGTGAGGCGCGTGTAAGAGGAGCCCTACCTTATCACATCGATCGATATCGGCGACCCGCTCGGAGTTCAGGCCCCGCGCCGAGCACACAGCGATGCCTCACATAATTATATCTAACACGATACTATTTTCATAAGAATACAAAGGTAAATTAAACTGAAACTAAACTAATAAATTAAAACAATATTGACAAAAAAAATGTTTGTGTAAAAAAATGTTTAAGAATTTTGTGGTGTTTTTTTTCGTGAACGGCAAACTGACCCCGCGGCACCTGATAGTAATTGGATTGGGGTCCAATAGAATCTTGACTAACGAGAGATTCGACAACGTAACAGTCGACACAATTATGCCGGCCTGTTGAAACCGGTGTATGTTATTTTTCGTAAATCGATTAAAAATAGTATATTTATTATTTGCACAGTCTAAAATTTCTGTGTTTAAAAATTATTGAGAGATTTAAAAGAATGTTACGAAAAATAGACCGTGCCTTGGTATCAGCCTAAGTAAGGCAATCAAATAAAGGAGAAAAAAAATATTTTATGGGCACTTTTTTGCATTAATTTTGGGTAATCAGCCATTACTATCTGATGTATTTTAGTCAAACATAGATAAACGGATGCTCTTTGAATATCACGTGCCACTTTTCAAAGCGCATTCGATAAACAATTGCTTGCATATTAAAATAATGAAAGTTGGACATTCATGCCGGCAGTTAGTAACCGCCCACGCGCTCGTCCCGGCAGCGAAACGACCAGTTAAGGGTTAGAATTCACCAACATTTTGATACGAGAGATTCAACATATCCTCCATTTATGTTAGTTTATTGTAAAATTAAATAATGTCAAGTAACGCATTCCAGTTGTAATTTGTCACCCATAAACTCTGACAGCACTCACAACTTTGAGTTTCAAAGTATGGCACTTTACTTCGTTCGTCTCTAACTTATGTCTTTGAGTCTGAATGCCTGGTAATAACACGATGCTATTTAATGCCAAAAATATGTGTTAGTTACACAGATCGAATCGCACATATGAGTTTTTCATAGTATGTTCATGCGGAGAAGCCATCTTGCCTTGTCTACGGGCAAAGAAAAAAAATCCTAATAAAAATTGATTTATCATCAATACATTTAAATTTAATAATTATTATTTTTTAAATCAAAATCTTTAAGTACTATGTAAGATTTAATTTTAAAATTCTATAAAATCCAATCTAAAGGGTAGAATATCCACGTCTCATACTGACACCGAAATACCGCTCAGTGCGGCACTTTCGCAAAGTGCTCTAGAACGCCAATATTTGGCGCGTACTCATAGAGCGCTGGGTGACTAGTCGGGTAGTTACATTCCGTTCACTCAGAACGAATGGTTTTTAAGATAGAGCTCGTATAAAGAATTTGAAATTGGAATTTCTTTTGTTGTATATTACATTTTTAATTTATGAGTAGAAAGATCTGGTCGACCGAAATGGTCCGATGTCTTTTGCATAAGTAGTTACTCCATCTATAATGTTCTTTAAATCCTTCATTTTACGACAAAAATATCCACTTTGAAGGTCTGTAGCAGATCGATATCTCTCGTAATGTAGATGGTCGACAATTACTATTAGTTAACCATCATAGTCGTTTATCCCTTCTCCCACATAAAAAGCGACCCATCTGCAATATACTTCTCGTATACCAACACAGTTTCCACACAAGTACGCTAGAGAACATATTTCCAATAGAATACATCCAAAACCGACACTAAATGGAATATTTCCAATAAGTGCTGATATTTCTCATGTCACAGAATACTGGTGCGGGAGGCGAAATGAATTTTTCCAGAAATTAAATTGAATTTTTGAAGCCCTCGCAACTCTTATACGCGTGTGGCGCACAAAAGTACATGTAAAGTGTTATTGGTACTTTAAAGGACATTCAATTTACAAAATGTGAAGCACAAATTCCGCCAGAGTCAGTCACAGAATGAAATTGATTTTACGCAAAACCTTATTCGAAATGTGTTTTTGCTAATTGCAACACAAAAAAAAAATAGCTGCAATAAATTATACAAGTGCGATATACGTTACAATTAACAAAACTTATTCAGTATTAAGCATCCTTATTAACATATTTAAAGAAAATAAAACATATTAAGATAGATTTGATTGTATTAAAAAAAACCTAGGCCATCAGTAGGTACTTTTCCAATTAAAAAATACATATCAAAAATATTTATTATCACCAAAATATAATTAATCAGTAACCAATATTTAAAGGCCTTATCAATTTAATTGTAAGTAATTAATATCGAAAATCCGAGCCCCCCCCCCCCCAACCCTACAACGGATGTGGCCTTAATATACGCACACGGGTGCAATTGTGGCCGGCATTAGCACGATTGACAGGAACACGGTCCTTGTTACCGCCGCGCCGAGATGCGTATCGTACCCCTTTGGCTACTGTTTTCGTATCTCTGTCCTGGATGTTGAATAAATGGATTTGCCAGGATCAGCGGATTTTAACTATATAAACACTTTTTGACTTGTGTATTCCGTTCTATGACTTGATAGGGAGCGATCGTATGGCCATATTAGGTATAAATTATGAACTCCAGGCTAATATATTTATTTATTTATTATTTACTTCAGGTAACAAAGGACCCATAACGAAAGATATAGGTCAGGAAAACATAAATATAACTGCACCTGATAGGGGATTCTAAAACGAGACTTCAAAACGGTGTCGTCCGGCACACGTAATACAACTACGTCACAAAGGTAGTCGCAGTAGATTTCAATTGCAAATAAAAAATTTACAATTAAATATTAATAATTTTAATGCTAATTTAATTTTCGATTGAATTATTGATTGAAAGGTAGAGCAACACCGTAGGTAGACCAGTCTACAATAAGGTTGCCACGGAATCCACTACAACGACTGCCTACCTACTAAAACTAACGTGCTGTGGGGAACTGCTGTAGCGTTTTGTAAGTGACATTTCTGGAAGCTAAAACATATTCCTTTCTTAATCCTATCCTTTAAGGTCCACAATGTATCCGTAATTCTAGTATTGTAAGTTTATTAGCATTATAGATAATTTAATACAATTGATCCAGTTGCCATCACCAGTCTAAGCTGTAAAAGGCGGCCATCCTCTGACAGTACCATCAAAGTTACTTTTCATAAAATTATGTTTATATTATGGCACTCTTATGTCGTTTATGTTAGATATTACTTTTGCACACCAAGAAACTGTCCGTAAGAACAATAAATAACATAATGATTGGTCGCATCCAGCGTTTGTATATCATCACGCTGCTCTCTCGGGTGTAAATGGGTGCATAATAAGCAACCATTCAAAATCAAGCCGATGCATTCCGTACAGCGCTGTATAATAGGAATTCTTCACGGTACACGTGTTTGTTTGTATGTAAGTGTATGTGTGTGCCGACATTTGTATGGGCCGCGTTGAATAATGATTTACAATGTTCCGAATGTTTATTTTCACGTTTCGGCGGGGTGTTTCGCGTTGATCTATTTTAAATTGATTTATGTGTTTTCGGTTTCCCTTATCGATCTAATACAAATTGCTGCGATCGATTTGGTTGAGTGTTGTATTGATAAGGTTTGATATCTTGATCGTTTTGGATTATATTAACTGTCTATAACTTCTGCTAATATTAGCATGAGCACTATCACAAAAAATATTTTTGAAGCAAACAAAACATTTGGTTTTCGAAAATTCATTTTATAACCCCCTATCTATCGAATTAAATTTTCTATAGTCTACACGAAGAACCATTGCTCTAATAAGCGATGATTCTCTGCATAAAATATTTTTAATTATACATATACTTATACATAACATCACGCTATTTATCCTCTTTCAAGGGTAAGCACACCTGACACACCTACATGTCGAATGGATTCAAATTCGAGACCTCAACCCGATAATCGAACCGCAATAAAACTTCGCCAACGAGGCAGGCATTTTTAATGAGTATAATTTCATAAAAAAATCAATTCTTTGTATATCAAGGAGTAAAAAATATGCGCTAAAGGTCGATTTGAATGCTCTTTCGAGATTTGTTCGTGGTAGGTACCTAGATTTACTTTTTTTTTTATATAGAAACAACATCTAAATAATATATACTTATATACCTTAAACTGATTTTGAAAAGAGCAATACCAGAGTTTCTTGTCCGTTCTTCTCTAGTGAGAACTGCTTTCCGAACTGGTGGCAAAGTTTTGACGGACTCTAAATAAAGTATAGGTAACATTTTACGGGTTCAATTAATCATTTTATTTCATAAATTCTTTGTGTATGTTATATCAGTTAAACCGCGGCCAATCGTGTTCAGTTCCAACTCAACTATTTTGTTCTTTGTATATTTATCTCTTCGGCACTGAAAATCGGTTGTAAACACATTTTCTTTTTAATACATAGTTTGATAAAAAATTACTTTATGTTGTCAAAACAAATAAAAAAAATAAAAAGATTTTGGTTCGAGACAGTTTCAATTCAACTAACATTCAATTCTCTGTGGATTATCTACTTCCTACATTGTGAAAACAATTGCAAACGTAACAAAAACATTTTTGTATCGCATGTCGCAGCGTGGCGAACCATGCCGACCTCAGGGAGGTTAGGGCCGCGCTCTCAATAGATTAATATACTGATATTAAATACCAGGGTTTACTTGTGTCTGCTCTTGTGAAATGTATAAAACTAGGTTTAGGTTTTGGTCGCTGTATAATTTGTAGATAAGTCTATCTTCGAAAATAAAATGCTTTTGTATTGTTTCAATATTGTTTAAACGAAATATCAAATCATGCAATAAATACACTCTGTCATATCCTGCAAAAAGGTTGATTAAAACCTGCATTAAGGAGACTAATTTATTTTTAAACAACACTTAAATTATTGTTCATGATGTTGCAATGTGCAGAACTTCGAAATACAATAACTGCAAGGAATTATAAGCCGTATTTGTTATATGAGCACAACAAAGTGACCCCTCTGCACCTGATGTTAAGTGGAGTGGGTCAAAGAGAATATCGACTGACCAGAGACAATTACCACTCGACAGTCCACACAATTATGCCGGCCTGTTGGCACTGGATATACGCAGGCTGATCCCGGAACGCGACACTTACGTGGGCCACTATGGCGGGTTTTAACACCTTGTGTACGGTGGTCGCTATCTGGACGGATATAAAATATTTCCTACCACACACATTGTATCATTTCTGCATCACCCAAAGGTCGACTGGTAGCGCATACCTCAGACATTAAGTCCATCTATATACATTTATTGTATACTAGTTGACCCGACAGACGTTGTCCTGTGTTAACTATGTATGCACGCGCGCATTCTGTCGATCGCTGACAGTCATTTCAAACCATTGACAGTGTATGTAAAATTAATATTGTCGTTAAGTTTTCTTAAATTTTCTAATTTTCTGCGCTATTTTTTCTTTCATAAGAACCTTCTGACAATAACAAACACAAGAAGAAAAGAATTAGCGAAATTGTTCCACCCATTCACGCGTGATGCGATGACCAAGGGAAATAGAGGTTCATTTTTATTAGATAAAGTTTAAATAAATAAAAATTCTTTCACTGTCCCAAAATAGTTACATAACTTCAAACATTAATTATCGTGTGAAGCATAACCGGTCAAAACATAATTAACCCCCACCAAAGAACGAAACCAAGACCCCAATAAATTATACCACGCGTCATTTTCATAGTGAATTCAAAGGTCCACAATAGTCGGACAAAGAAATATGGTTTCATTTTGCCCGATATTTATGGTGGCGCATTGTGCAAGAGTTTTGTTGGGGTCCGGGCTTCGTTAGCGACCTTCTCAGTACAATCGGTCTTAATGTTAACTAACCTGCGTTTAAGTTAATTTGTTTGTGTTTCGTGGATTTTTACCGTTCTCTACCTAGATAGGAAGTAGTTTTTTTGTCTGTCTTATACTATTGACGAATATTCTATAGACACGTTCGTCCATGTAAACTATTTGTTTAAAATCTGGAGTTAGTACTAAAGTGCGCTGCAGCGCTAAAATATCTATCGGTAATAACCAAACTTTAAACATGCAGTGTTAAAGTGATTTAAATAGAATATAATTAAAATAGTAACCAATACCGGATTGCGGTACACTTATTATATTAGCGAGAAGCCTGGAATTCGTGTCCGATATGGCGATAGGCTCGCACCCTATCACAGCATGGGACGGAATACACTGCAAAAGTGTGTACATATGTTGCCCCTCTGCCTACCCTTTTGGGTATAAAAGGCGTGAGTGTATGTGTATCATTAACAAAACAGCATTAATTTCCAGCGAAACCTTAACACAGATGCAATTCTACTTACCCCATCAGAGAAAAGCGTGAACATACAAGTAAATTTACAACACGTTCCCACACATACATTAAAAATATTAATTGCCTCAACCGAGCACAATCATTACTGATATACGATCTCTCGGAACGATATCGGACGCGATCTCCGATACGATCTCAATTGTTCTAGACTGGACAGAACGAACGGGACTGGACTTCTGAAAATTTGTTCCATGTATTTATAAGAAACTAGCTTTTGTTCGCTGCTTTCCCCGCGTGAATGTGTTTTCCGGGATAAAAGTCCGGCTATATATTTTCCCGGGATAGTAGCCTACAACCTTCCCAGAGTCTTAAACTATCTCCATACCAAATTTCGTTTTGTTATACCACATTGTATGTCACGTCCCGTTCCTATGGGAACAGGATAAAAAGTATTTTATGTCCGCCTCCTGGTCCTAAGCTACCTTTCCACCAATTTTCAAGCCAAATCGGTTCAGCCGTTATTAAGTTATAAATAGTGTAACTAACACAACTTTCTTTTATATACCTAGTCTTGCCATAAATATTGTAATAAAGAAAAAAGAAAATTGTTAACTGCAAATAACATTTATTACTTTTACAGTGTGTCAGTTTAATACATAAATATAAAACAATTAAAAATATAAAAAGCTTATTCGAAGTGGTCTCCATTGGCTGCAATACAGTCCTTTAAACGATGAGGCCAGTTATCAATAGAAGCACGCACTCTTTCCATGGGAAAATTCTTCACTGCCAATCGTATAGATTGTTTTAGGGACTCCAAATTATCATGGCTTTTAGAGCAAGCTGTACTCTCTAAAACTGACCACAAATCATAATCCAGCGGATTAAGATCGGGACTAGACGACGGCCAGTCTTCAGCTCTGATGAAGTCCGAAACGTTCGATTCCAACCAAGACTGCGTGGACCGAGCTTTATGACCCGGCGCCGAGTCTTGCTGGAAGGACCATACTTGGTTATTGAACATGGTGATGTTAAGGGGCTTAACTACCTTCTCAAGAATGGTATCTTGATACACTTGTGCCGATGTTTTGATACCTTTTTCACAAAAATATGGCTCAGTCACTCCTTCATAGCTAACACCCCACCAAACCATCACTGAAGTCGGATAATGTCCACGTTGCACTCTGTCGACTAATTGGGAAGCTTCCTTAGAGCTTTGAGCATAAATACGGTCATTTTGTTTGTTAAAATGTTGCTCAATTGTAAAAATTTTCTCATCCGTAAACAAAATTTTTCTGTGACCTCCCTTTGCGTACCGCTTCAGTAGTTGTTTCGATTTTACCACCCTATTCTTCTTTAAATTATCAGTTAAGAAATGGCCAGTGCGTCTCTTATAGGCTGCAAGTCCTAAGTCATCTTTTAAAATACGCGACATGGTTCTAGGTGCTATCTTCATTTCCCGAGATAAAATCTTTTGCTTTCGGACAGGATTTCTTCGAATTCTTTCCCTTACTGCTTTGACCACCTTTTTCGTACGAACACTACGTGGACGGCCAGATCTTTTTCTGTCACAAACAGAGGAGGTCTCATTGTACCTATTAATAGCCCGGTACACAAACATTTTACTAATACCAAGTGTATGGAGAGTTTTAAAAATTGCATTTGGCTCCATACCTACTTTGTGTAATGCTATCACAGCGATTCGGTTCTCTTTATCACCCCACACCATTTTAATATCGCAAAATATTTTACAATGTATTGGCGCCAAAATGAGAAAACACAATGAACAATCGTATAAAAATGACAGATTCGAAATTCAAATGTAATATTTTTTTATAATTAAGTGTAACAGTATTTATGGCCAGACTAAGTATATATGTCGGAGAAGCGTTATTCCCGTCGACATCATCATAGGGGTTGCGGACTTAGTGGGCGTTATCAGGGTAAAATGCGAGCACAAAACACAATGATCACAGATATTTTTATATTCGAATTCAAATTAAACAATATTTGTCACTTTACAATAATGAAGATAGAAAAGTGGACAATTAAGACCGAGCAGCGGGTTCAGGGCACCGATCTTACTTTAACCAACAAATATTCTCAACGATCCAACTCGATCAACTCGACCAGTCACTATCATGATTCCTCCAACGAATGTCCAAAGCACTCATGGCCTACCTGAATAGTAAAGATGGCGCCTCGACCCCGCTCGAGGCACGTGGCTCTGATTGGTCGTTTCGTAAATTATAATTTTTAAATAAACTTCTATTACATTATGGCTAATGCGTAAGGTTTTAAGTAATAGAAAAATGTAACAAATCAAATATAATTAGATTAACAATTATTGTGCGTTATGCACGCAAACAACAATCAACCGGACACATAGGTTCCTCCGACACGGCCGTCCTGACATGTTACACGCCCTCGTGTAATGTTGAAGGCCGCGCATCATAGTTTCCTGCAGAAAAGAGAGTAATATAATAGTATAGTTCGGCCACTCCTGACCAAGGAAATCGTGTACATTTTGTCTTCTGCGCGACAACTTTCTTTAAGGTATTTTCACAAAATAGATGCGCTATCATAGTAAAAAGGCTTTCCGTATCCAATCTGAATCTCAATAGACTCCACATTACATACTGAATTAAGTCCGCAGTATCGAAACAGTCACCTCGTCGTCTATCGCGTTTCACGTTTTTTATTATTAACAATGGCCACCTCGCCTCTTACACTACTTTTCTAGAGCCACCTCGCCTCTTATACACTTATCAAGGGCCACCTCGCCTCTTATACACTTATCAGGGCCACCTCGCCTCTCATTCTACTGATTCTGCTTTTTAATGGCCTAACAAATTGGCATTTCAAAGCTTAACGAAACCATAACCACCACCACGCCTGCCAGGCTACCTTATGAAGAAAATTTATCTCTTGTGAAATCCTTTAGTAACAGAGGATATGAAAATATTTAGTCATATTGCTACTGGAGCTGATAATCTCGCACTACAAGAGGACCTTACTCGTTTTACAAATAACGGTAGATTAAACAAATTAGATTTAAAGATTTAAACGTCTCTAAATGCTATATCTGTACCTTTACACGAAAGCCAAACCCCGTTGAATTTACATACTCAATTGATGAAACTCCTTAACCAGTGTCAACTCTATTAAAGACTTAGAAGTAACGTTCGACTCGAAAATTTAGTTTGATATCCACATTTTCATCATCAAGGCTGCATCTAAACCTTAAGGTTTCGTAATGAGAATATCATCTGACTTCAACAATATAAAAACAATTAATGTTTTATACTGTACTCTCGTGCATAGCCATCTCGAATATTATTCACAAGTATGGAATCCAAATTACAATAGTCATCATATCGACAGAATTGAAAGCATTCCAAGAAAGTTTGTGAGATATTTACACTATCGCTCCCATAAATATCTTCCAAACTACATTATCCACTACAAAAAAAATCACATTCATCCCTTAGAGGAACGAAGGCGCATAGCTGACTTAAGCGTATCTCTTTTACATTCCGAATAGTTCTGTGGACTGTCCTGATGTACGGACAAAAATAGGATTACATATCCATACTAGCCATATAAGAAAACCAAGCCTATTACATGTACGCACTGCGAAGTAAGTTTATCATCAAAGCTCCTATATAACCAGAGTCAGTAGAATATTTAATTCATTGGAAGTGTCTCGAAACTAAGAAAAGTCTTGGCTGAAGCTTTCTTTTTATAATACGTGTCACTTCTCTACATTTTAATTTTTATTTAGGTAATGTGATCTCTGTAATCTTAGCTGCCTGTTATTACTTCTAACATAAACTCACACATATCTGTGAAAACTTTAAATTGGCCTTCAGTTATATAATTGTTCAAACTATATCTGTTTTAGCTGATAGTTTTCTGTAAAAATAAAAATAAAATAGTAAACTGTCTGCTAGAATGAAAACATATTCCTTTCATCATTTTGCCACTGAACTTACTTGTGGCGCCGATGTGGACTGTAAGCTAAGGAATATCAGCTTTCAGTATGGACCGTTACACTATCGGTTGTTTTCCACTTCGTAACTTAGCTATTCGATATGTTATGCAATTTTATGATATATCTTGAAATACTGGGAAGCCAGTAATGTTGATAACATGCCATCTCTTAAGTTTTATCCCAACCCAAGGGAAAAATTTACTCATGAATACCACTAATAATTGACTAATGAAAAACTGTACATTTTTCGCAGGTTTCACTAAATTATCCATGTAGACAATTGTGGAAGATTGCGCTAAGTCACATAGAGCCATTGATGTATATTCTATAGACACGAATGTCCATAATATAAACTATTTGTTCAAAATCTTAACCAAAATGACAACAAAAACGTTACTATTAAACCCATTCATTCACTTGAACAACAAATAATTTCACTTATTTGATCAACATTTTTTTTTTATTCACATCCAGGCTTGCACCCAGACTCGAGCTCCCTTATAAACGCTCATTAGAGCGTCACTCCACACACAACCACACGCTATCAATGTTGAAATTCATACTAAAGTCAGGTGTACGGATCGCAGTACAATTGAGTCGAACACAATGATTGTACGGAACACCAGATCCAGCACGTAGTACATATACATCGATGCCTAGAGCAGTATTAATAACTCTCTGGTACATAGAGGTTGCATTTCGTAGGCCAAAATACATTACAGTAAACTCATAATGAGAGTTCTGAATAATAAATGCGGTTTTTTGTATCGAATTTGCCTCTACATCTACAGGAATTTAATTAAATCCATTAGCCATGACGACACTTATTTAATCGCACGACGGATAATCTTTGAACTTGATCACCGATTAGAGTATTAGAGTTTAATTCTCGGTTTTCTATGCACATTCGATGTGTGCCATCGCGCTGCTTCACTAAGAGTATTGGGTTAGAGAAGAGCGAGTTGATTAGTGTAATAAATCCAGCAGATATCACTTACTCTTCAGGACTCAATGACATGGTTGCCGTTGCACGATTTTTCTAGGATCTACTAAAGTCATTTGTAACTCACCTCTTTTTATTCTACTAGTAGGCGTGCCTTCAACAAATGGGTTCTTGAAGCTGCTAAGAAGTTCTATTAGTTGTGTTTAAAATCATCAGGTATATCGGTATCCAAGCCAAGAAAATCAGCCACTACGTTTACTTACGTTGCAAATATTAACTAGAGAGGGCCTCGCAATTATATTAAGTTTATTGCTCGATATGTGTATACTAATAAACCTAAGGCTAACAAATTGCGTCTAATCAAAATATCACATAATACATCGCATTTTCTTATACCAATCAAAGTAACAATTGCACGCTACAATGTACCAACAAGCTTAAGAGAGACGCTCTTTCTTAATTAGAGAACAGTCAGCACCGGAATCAAAACAAAATGAGAACTGCTCACCAAATTACGTAATTATCCCAGTGATAGGTTTCATACCACATACGTCCACTCGCTTCACAACGCTCGGTACGGTGGCAGATTGTGCGCTACTGCTCGCAATTGGCCATATTTTAGAGCACCGCCACGCCACATGACCCTCAACACTACTCTTGTAACAAGTAACAGGAGTCTGTGTAGCAACGGCGGTGTTTCGGGGCTCAGAGATCGGGGTTATCTTCTGCATGTTATGTAGTCGAATAGTCACGTTGTCCGAGCTCAATATTGGCAAGACAAAAGCAAGGCAATTGCCCGACATTCAATTAGTTGACTTCCAACGCTGTCGCGGCTAGTTGGCCCACAAGGTTTTTGTATTTTAATAAATAAAACGCCTTCCTGTATTTTTAAACGACGTACAAATTATACTCCAACTGTGAATGAAAAAAAAAAAACGTTTCATTCCATACGTTAGTAATAAGCATACACTATTCAAGTCATTTTTAACCATTAAATACATTACATTCGACTGTCATGGCTGGTCATGGCGACCAGAGACCAATAAACTAGATGGCCACGGTGGTCGACGCTCGGGCCATATCAATGTGAGCTGCAAGGGCTGTACAAGTATATGACTATAGTAAATAGTACGCTGCTCCTTTGTGCAATTTTGCTAGTCCATGTCACGTCTATTTGTAAAACGTCATTGGTCACTGCACATGTTTTTTTTAACGTATCGAAACGAGAAATAACAATTTCCTTAAATTTATTCACTACATATTAGGAAAAACTATCTGAGAAAACCATGTTGCGGGCAAGCCTTTCATTGCCTTACTAAGTATGAGAATTAATTTACTTCCCTCTATATCACAATCCGATAAGCAGATTGCCTGCCGTTGACAGCCAAGCCTGGGCATCAGTGTTTGTATGTGCCAGTTGGAATTTAGGTAGCGTGATGCCCTTATCCGAGATATTCGGTGAGTTGGTTAGCGCCTCCAAGAGTAGCTTCATATTGGTTCCAATGTGCTTCGAATAACGTGCACCATCCGTCATTTGCCGCCATCCATCCACTCACGTTTTGTGCCTGCACCGATCCCACTTCTGATGTCGGAGAAGCGTTATTCCCGTCGACATCATCATAGGGGTTGCGGACTTAGTGGGCGTTATCAGGGTAAAATGCGAGCACAAAACACAATGATCACAGATATTTTTATATTCGAATTCAAATTAAACAATATTTGTCACTTTACAATAATGAAGATAGAAAAGTGGACAATTAAGACCGAGCAGCGGGTTCAGGGCACCGATCTTACTTTAACCAACAAATATTCTCAACGATCCAACTCGATCAACTCGACCAGTCACTATCATGATTCCTCCAACGAATGTCCAAAGCACTCATGGCCTACCTGAATAGTAAAGATGGCGCCTCGACCCCGCTCGAGGCACGTGCCTGCTCTGATTGGTCGTTTCGTAAATTATAATTTTTAAATAAACTTCTATTACATTATGGCTAATGCGTAAGGTTTTAAGTAATAGAAAAATGTAACAAATCAAATATAATTAGATTAACAATTATTGTGCGTTATGCACGCAAACAACAATCAACCGGACACATAGGTTCCTCCGACATATAGATATGCGTTGAATATTATTTCCTTTTTTCGAGCTCAGAAACTATTTTTTCACAATAGATCGAGTAACCATCGCATGAACGCAACATTTTTGTATGGCAATCTTACCAATGTCCGCTCCACATAATCTTAGGACTCTTTGTCTGAGATAGTATTTGTATACTTTAAAAGATGCGAATAAATCGGAGTGCGGCAAGGAGCGTCATAACCAATATTGAAGACATGGTTTTACGAAGTCCTTACTACTAAAATATAATATATTTAGAACAATCAACACAATATATCGCAATGACTCATTTACCAAAAAAAAAGGTTCTTTCGCCAAAAAACGGTAGGCACTGTTTTAATTACCACAGAATTCTCACAATGTCCACGGTCAAATTAACTCGAGCGGTAACAAGACATGGTTGCGCGTGCGCACCTGTGTTCACGTAATGGTGGGATTTTCGATGCGCCCCCCAAATTCCACCGGTGATTTATGTCTTGTTTCCTGCTTTTGAATAAGGATGCCTCGCGTGCCTTATATTCGAATAGGGTGCGAAGTATATGTATCGATGTTCGATACTTAATACAAAATATTTCAAATCAGTAAATCGATTATCAATGTGCAAAGTCTGATATTTTTATACTCGGAATCGAAACATCGATTATACCTGTATTTAAGTCTACTGAATATCGACGTAACATAAAATTAATGACATTTATACGTAGACGGTTTTTGAATTTTTACGTATCTATGGAAATGAATACGTTGTGGAAAATGATAAGAAACTTTAAAATGCTTAATAGTGGAGAAGGGTCCATATATTCCTGCCGGCTTCCCTTCCTTATTTATTATCATTACAAAGATCTGCAGAACGCATTTATTAGTATTTATATATTGTATCGGGTTTCCTTTAAGAAAATTTTACACTTCACCACTGATGCTTAAAAATATTGGGTACCTATATCTTAACATTTAAATGTTCGTTTATCGACAATCAATACCAAAAGTTAGCGAAGCGGCCATAGCCTAGTTGGGTGTGGAACGGGCTGCCTAGACGAATGTCCGCAGGTTTAAATCCCCAAGGGCACACACCTCTGACTTTTCTAAAAATCATGTGTGTATATCTTTGTGAATTTTTCGTTCGCTTTAACGGTGAAGGAAAACATCGTGAGAAAACCTGTTCATCTGAGAAATTCTCTATAGTAATTTCGAAGGTGTGTGAAGTCTACCAATCCGCATTAGGCCAGCGTGGTGGACTAAGGCCTAATCCCTCTCAGTAGTACAGGAGGCCCGTGCTCAGCAGTGGGCAAGTATATAATACAGGGCTGATATTATTATTATTATAATACCAAAAGTATCGATAATACACTCGACACTCTAAATCCGACGCTTTAGTTTAAATATCGTAAAATTCGCGACGATTACCGCCACGTCTCGAAATCTTTATAATTACGTCAAGAGTGCGTGCGCACATTTTTTTAATATCTATTTATAATATCGGTCAGTGTCGTACACGTCGAGCGCTTGCACTTTGCAACAAAACTCATCATCAATTATATTTGAATTTAGAATTCTATTCCAAATAAAAAGTTTTTAATCTTTTTTCAGTCAAAAAGAATAACTTTAGATAGTAATATGCTTGTATTGTTTTATACATAGTGGTACAGGGTGGGAGTCGCAACGTGTTACGGGGTCGCATTCCACATGAGTCAAAGGGTGCATAACCCACGCCCAGCTGCTTCAGTCAAACGGACAATGTATTTTCTATTCCTATTTTTTACCAAGACACGCCCGATATAGCGCAAAGCTCGCCCCTATCACGTTATAACGGAACACACGGCAAAAAGTTTATGCACTAGTTGCGATTCTACCCACCCCTTCAGGATAAAGGTGTAATAAAAAAATTGGGGGATTTTCATTTCGTATATTGATAGTATTTGTTCTAGTGTAGTTGCTCACAGATATATAGATATGGACAAAATCATTTATTTGTCCGATCAATCAAGCTATTTCCTTTTCGCGTAGGAATTACTTTAAATTCTTGATGGAAGTCAAGAATCCTTGTTATATATCTTCTACAGCGGCGTACCGACACAACATTGGAGGATACTGTATATCTTACCAATATCAACCAACGGGAACCAACACTACGTCACAGCACAAGGACCAATTCGATCTAGGATTCCAAGAATCTTATAACCGACGCTGCTGACCACATGGTCACCTGGACTCAAGTTCTAAGAATCGTGTATCTTTTAAAATAACAATCATAGATAAAAGCTGGTAAAGTAAAGTGGGGCACAAACTAACGTTGTGGCATAATGAGCGGGCATTGTGACGTCACGGCTCAAAGCAAACTGCGACTGCCAAAAACGGGCGCGCCGTCTGTTGACTCGCCGAACGGTACCGTCGGCAAATAAAGTGGCTAATGAATTGTTGTAGGTGGAATTTGCAAGGGGATTTGTGTGTTGTTTTGTTCATTCGTACAGCTTTGTTATATATTATTCAGAAGAGAGTCTGGAATTACGATCTGCAGGATCAAAGTTAGATCGGACGTGGCACATATTAAAAATCTATAGATTCTACATGTTAGGTTGAACAGTGCCTTTTCAGATCTTTTTGTAAGCCACGCTGACGTTACGTCACATGTTTAATAAATTTGGTTCATTAAAATGTTTTTCGATTTGCATTTTCCTGCAGGTCAAAAAATAACTTTTATAATTTTTGCACAAATTTAGTTGAAATTTTAATTGCAACTATATTTATCCTAGAATACTATATCTCCCAGAAAAGTACACATTTATTTTTGCAAAGCGTTTCACACGGGTGAAGCCACGTGCAACACCAAATTTTTAACATATTTACGGAAAGCCACTTTTTATTGTAAACGTCATGCGCAAATAAATTGTTATGCAAAACGATGTTTTTGTATGCTCACCGTATTAGCGAGCGCCTTATCAGATGCACAGAAGAAAGCGCAGTGCGTTAAACGGTAGTTAGTTAAGCACAATTATTATTATTTAGTGCGTCGGCGAATAAAGGACACGCCCACGCGCCAGCTCATAGAAACCGCGAATGAATGTTGTGGACATGACTTATGAATTCTATTATTGCGCGTGCGCAGGTTTTTATAAAAATCAAATATGCAATATGTTAACAATAATAATGATTTTCATAACAAAGTAAATTAAAAACCACTGTGTTGAGACGTTCATTTGCTTGTCCTACGATTATATTTAAAAGGGGAAATTTCCATACATCAATAATATATATTATATTAATGCTAGCAAATATGAAACCAACACAGTTAAATGCCTTTTTGTGTTACAAAAGCCTCGAAATATTATATATATTAAAATTCGGAAACTAGTAAATAAAAAGATAACTCAATCGAGTTTCTCATCTTACAATGTAATAGTCCACGAAGCTATTTTCTTCCTTCATACATACAAATATTAAACCTCCATCCACACAATCCCATCCTACCGTACCGATATGATCTGCGCGCGCGCAACAATCGGTCGCCGCGAGATCATCCTCGTAGGTATTTATTAACAATTGTCCCGCGATGTCTGCAGATACCGCCTAATTACATGGCTTATTTATTATTTACTTTGTTATGTTATTGTGCCTTTGTTCGAGACCATCTATACTCAGACTGCACTGTTCTTACCTGGTTCAATGTATTTTACCGTGGCTAAAATATCATAATTTTATCATGAGAATAATATAAGTATCAGCGTTCCAGGATAAATAAATAATCAAATTATATTTGTAAGTAAATATTATAATTTACTTACTACATTAGTTTTGCTTTAAATGACGAGACGCGCTTTCCGTTCGCCTGATGGTAAGCGATTCGACCTCCCATAAAAAGGGGAAACAGCATCCAACACCTTAAATTACAAAGTATTGTTTAGTATTCCACTGCGCTCGGCATCCTGAGACATGAGATGTTAATTCTTATTATGTCCACTAGTTACACTGGCTACAATTTCCTTCAAACGGGAACACAACGGTGATTACACACTGCTGCTCGGTGGCAGAAACAGACACTGCGGTGGTACCTACCCAGGCGAACTCTCACATATGAGAGACCTATCACCAGTAAAATTATTACTTAACCTTAAAAAACCCAACAAAGTTAACCTACATGCCTTTTAAAAGACCAAATAAAGTCTTACAAACGACAGACCTTTATTAGCACAATTTTTCACACATTTATCGAGAATGAGCTACAAAATACGGCGACGACGTATAGTGCACTCACGCGAGGCTTTTTAAGGCGTTGTTTAGACACCGTAATTTATTCGCGTAACACCCTTTTTATTTATAGAGCGTGTCCATACTAATATACATGCGACGGTAGTTTCGTCTGTCTGTATTTCACGTATAAACACTTGGGATAATTTTGATAAGTATTGGCTTAAAAATATAATAATTTTAATTAAAGGGGACGTCTGTGTTGAATTTTTATAATATTCACTTTAGGTGGTTATCATTTTAGATTAAATATTCAGCTTCTATTGCCTTTGGAAGTCAATTGTATGCAGACCGCTTCCAACAGATTGGTCTGGAAATATTTAGGGGTAGCCTATGTCCATCAGAAATTGTTTTTGGGAATTCTTTTTACGCCTATGAGGAATACAATTTATCTGACTATATAATATAAGCTATTATAAGCCTGATAGATAAATACACACTACGAAATATTGTAGAAAACTCATTTACGGGGTCGTATAGTACCTACAAATTTTGAAAATTAACATGACAAATCGGCTTTAAATCGAAATTTCTTTCTATCATATGTTCCTCTCTTTCATGGGAGAAACTTTAATATAAACCATGTCTAATATCAATGCACCTGTAAAAAAATATATTCCAAAAATCCACATACATTCTAATGTTACAAGCAAACCAGCAGGACAAAGTGGTGTTGTATAAAACGCACCTGTTCCTAACTCGGCCGAGCCGGTAAGTGCTTCTGGATGGGGCGATATTTTTTACCTTATAAGCTCTGAAACTCTGCCCGAAATCCGGCGACACCTGCGCCCTGAAGCATTGCTATCGAGCGTGAATCGTCTAGTGAAGATTGTTCTTAGTTACGGTTGAATTCATTTTGGTTAATATATAGTGTGACTGTTCGTATATCTCTTTTATTTTTGCAAAGCTATTAAATATAAAATGGGTAAATGCTATAAACAATAAAAACGCCCTATGAAACCTTAATTTAAAAACAACTTCAAAGCAATGCAGTATGTTATAGAATCTAATTAGATGAATTTTCGTTCGATTTCAAACCTTTTTGTAACGCAAAAAGAATCGTATTACCTATCAAATTTTACAAAACATTTATCACCCAAAACAAAACATATTTGAAAGTCCCTCTTAACATCCAATATCTAGAAACCATAGCCAATTAAATCAGGACTACGAATTTCTTTTTCGCTTCAGGACGAGCCAGCGTCATCAGGCGACAGCGGGGACGAGAGCGGCAGCGAGCCCGAGTCCCCTAGCGAAAAACTCATGCAAGTCCACAAGCAGGAGTGGGCCTGCAACGACGACAGAGGAGAAGCTAAGAGGCAAGTAAAACTATAAATACTCATTTACTTATACTCCTTTGTGTTGTTAAGATTTTTATTGTTGGGAATGTAACTACGTGTGGACCATAATAAGAGACTTTCCCGCCCCCACACCCACCACTACAACTCCTGTAAGGCAGGATCAGCAGTGGCACGTATAGGAAACCGAGCAGTGAAGCTCGGCGAGTCTCAGGGAAAACTAATATGTCATTATCCCGCAACGAAATTAATCAAATAGGAAGATAGGGAGGAGTTAGAAATATTAATTGTCCACTTCCCTCCATAGCAATGCGGGTGACAAAATCATGGTCTAAGGAGGCGTTTTAACCTCAAAGATAGGGACGTTTACAACTAGATAAGCTAGGTGGACCATAATGTGTTAAATACATAAATCCTAATTTCTTAACATAAAATGTCTTAAAACGAAAAATATAATATTCTGTAGCTTCGCCCAAATCATATCGAACCCAAGCTTGATAGTCAAAGTGTCCAACAGACCGATCGAGCTATTTTTACGTCCTGAACTTTAACTTGTAGCTTTGTATAAGTGATTTATCATAACAAAAACCACACGAGTTCGTATAATTGGCATGAAAAACAGCCAAAATTATAAATCGAGGTTTGTGGGTGCTAGATATCATCCAAATCTATTCATCAGTTTACGCTTGGTTGACTTACAAATGTCCAAACATAAATCCACAATTTATATTAACCGGATTATCGGACTTATCTCGAACCTTCAATATCAAGAGCAAATGTAAAAAAAAATCAACCTTATCACAAAATGCTTAGTAATGAATTTAATTAACAATACATTATTCGTTTAATGGGCATTATAGTTCTCGTTGCGAACAAGCATTTTGATCTCAATTTCAGATTTTATTCCGAGCACGTACCTGATCGTTGATAAGACGAAGGCCGGGGCAAAAAAGTTGTGACCATTGCAAAAATTTTAACAGAAATAATTAGAACGGTTACTGCTTTGTGTTGCTCTACTTTTGATTAAATAATGTCAATATGTTTGTGGTTTAGACCTGAAAAAAATGACCTTTTAATCCATCTTTGAATTATAGCGTATTCTTAGACAGTGAGCTAAGTTTTATTCCTAACATGGACAGTAGAAATTTGTCTCTAACTGGAGGGAACATAAACGAACTGCCTGTAATTTGAATTTGTGCTAATAAGCCGAAGCCTTCAAGGAACGGAATAAACAAAAGCCGTAGCACCGTAGGCACTACAAAGACATGAATTTAAGTTGTATTCCACAAAATTCCAGAACTCATTTACATTTCCAGAGAAGTCCAACCAGATCCGGCGGCGTCCACCTCCGCGACCACCCAAGAAGCCGACAGCAGTAAGCCAGGCCAGCCGGCCATGCCGAAGCTCTTGTCCAAACTCGGCTTGCCCGGAGGAGCTATGCTGTACCACTCCGGAATGCTCGCCGGGCTGGACGGCATCGGGAATAATCTAGGAATGGGCAACCTGGCGATGGGATATCCACACAGCTTTATACTGGGACTTGCTAATCAGGGGCAGGAAGGTGGTACGTATGGTAGTAAAGTATTGACATAGAACAAGCAGCTTTATTGATGGTAAGCATGACGACTGCCACACTGATGTCTCGGGTTCGAATCCTGGGTTGGGCAATTGTGCCTGATATGGCCATAGCTGTACCCACTAAATGTCATGGGACGAAACACACGCGACGAAAGTTGCGTACCCAAGTTGTACCTCTGCCTACACCCCCGAAGATAAGGGTGTGATGTGCGTTTGTTTTTTTTTTATGATTATCGGCTAACCCATTTGCTATATTAAACCCTCATTACCCACAGCTTCATCATCAACCCAGCCCCAGTTCATCACCATCCCGCTGACGATGGCAATGGCCGCGGGGGGTCAGGGTCCCGCAGCAAACGGGTGTCCCGTCAGCGCGTCCAGTGACGACAGCAGTGAGCTCCAGGACCTCAGCACTGGGAGAAAGTGACCTTTGAACTCATGGTGAGTTTATATCAGCCCTGTATTATATACTGCCCACTGCTGGACATGGGTTCTACTCAGAAGATTTAGGCCTTTGTCCACCATGTAGCATAGTGCAGTGCGTCAGACTTCAAATACCTTGGATTTATTTCTTTAGAGAATTCTAAGGTTTGATGATGGTTCCTTATATATCCAAAGGAATACTTGACATTGCTGGATGTCTAAATAAATTAATTACTTCTAAAAATAGTTGAAGTAGTGCGTTTATTTGTAGGAAATAAACTCCCATTATAATATATCAATTAATGACTCGATATAAGAAGTAATCCCTGGCAATAGCAATTGATCTGATTTTGAAAAATATTTTATAATAAAAGGACGCGGACACCATGAACAAAAACTTGTCTTATTATAAATAGGTACTAGAAATCGTAAACAATAACATGTTTTTCGTTTGTTACAGAAACCGTGTGAAGGCTGCGAAATTAATCATATCTTATGATCATTTATAACTCTTATAATTTACGTACCAAAGTTACTCTCAATTGATAAACGCGTACTATTAACGACGTACAACGTAGATATAAACGTATGGACGTAAAGACGGAGTCATGATACTAGCGAGTAGCGAGTGATTTTTATGTTGGAGATAAATGGCGGAAACATATGCGTAATTTAGAAAATTTTGTATTATGGTTGTCAAATTAATTTAATAAAAGTAAATTAAATAATTAAGCGAATGGGAAATAATGGCCAGTATTGCCAAAAGTAATTAAAATGCAATTATATAAAAGCAAAAGCTCTTATCGCACTACGACAATAATAGGTAGATAATGTTTTATTTCATAATATTTGTATAAAAGTTAAAAAAAATCACTCGCTACTTAAATATTGATTTCCTAAAGATATTTAATAAACTGTTATCACCTTACATTGTTAGACTCAGTATAGTTCATACAACATTATGCTTTATGCTTGCCGAGTAAGTTTGTAATTCGTTAGTAAATTACATTTCACTATGCTAGCGAGAGAAATACTAAATTTGTAAAAAGCGGTATTCTTATTTATTATATATGTAAGTAGACGTTATTGTTTGTATCGAAAATAACAATATATAGCGTATTTTTGTACGAAACAAATTAATATTCACCAGTGAGCTGTTATTGCTTAGTTTTTAGATTGTAATATCAATTAAACACTTGTTTTAAGTGCATTTTATGTTACAGGTTCCCTTTTTTTCTAGATTACGTTCACCTAAGGTAATATTTCATTTTTAGTTTTAATTATCTACCTTATCATGTGTGGTGTAAGAAACGGATTTACGCGGTTGGTTGAATGTTGTCACTGATCTTTCTCGAAGGTTCTCCCATAGATAATTTATGTAGATGTGTCTTTTATCAGTTTGTAATGAAAGTTATCGCGAATTGAGATAATGGCCAAACATATCCCAAGACAAACGTGAAGGAACGTTAGAAATCATATCAATAAGAAACATCCCTGTACTTAACGTCAACAGCCTTCGAAAAAGAGTATCAACAACATAATCGCTCCGCTCGTGCGCTCCCGCTGCCCGCTGCCAGCATGACCGCACCCTTACGCCACACTCGGACGTTACGACAACGCATTTATTGTCTCTATTGTCAGTATTTCGTTATCTTAGTACATTTCCTAGCGTTCGAACATGTGTAACATTATGTTTTTGTCTTACTATAATAAAATGTTCCTTTTTCGTTTAATTTCTTTTTCATAATAAAATTATAATAAATAGTTATGTGTTTTATTTATTAACTCACTATAAATGTTGTTAGATGTTTTCAATTCCGCTTTAGTTTGCTCCTCTGTGTATTTTTTATAGAATAGTGTAGACGGTGGAATAATATAATAATATACGCCCTATATTATATACCGTCCCACTGCTGGGCTCGGGTCTCCTCTGCTACTGAAAAGGGAGCCTCAGTAATTTTTAAGTATTAAAAGGTTTAATGAACCATGCGGTGTTAAGTGACAAAATGTTTTGGTAGTATTGATGTTTACAAGCATACTAGAATAATATCGATCCTGCGAAATCCCTTTTATCAATCCTCCACTAAGCTATAGTTACTTATTTTGTACTGAATGTTCAATTAAAAATTATCTTTAGTAACCAAGCAAGCTATAAATAGATTACTGTAAAACATCGAGCGGACATACCAGCTCATTAAAAAACCTAGTCAACAAAAACAATCCGCCATTGAACCAAAAAGAATATGGACTAGCAAAAACAATAGCCGACCAGACAGATTGATCTCTGCACAGAATAAATTTCAATAAAACTGAACGTCAACAAAAAATAACCATATAGTTGCGCGGCTCTCATTATTTTGGCCTCGATTTGACGTGACGTTTGCTATTTGACAGTTAACATTATGAGTGCCGGCGCGCTATTGGTCGCCCATCAACCAATGACACATCGATTGATTGGTACGAAAAGTGTACGCGCGAAACTGTGGAGTCGAAAAAAATATCGTTTTATTTTAATATTGCTTTGTGGGAGGACCGTGTGGCCTGTTTAACTAGTTCTGGAGCTGTTTCCATACTGCAACTGTATGATTGCACAGGCTGGCAAAATTGTGCCGACTACCGATTTCTTGTACTATCTCCTTTGTCTGGGTGTGTAACATCGCATTGTATTAGGCCACCAAAAAACATTTTAATAAGTTTTGTGTTGTATAAAGGGTTCCGTATCAAGTGTGACTACTAAGTGCGTCAGCTGATGTTTCAGTAAAAAAGTGACTTATAATTAAAAGTTTTCGGAAGGAGTGTCATACGCTATTATTTTGTTCAACTAATTCGCTTTTATCGGCAATGCAGCTTTAAAAAACCTTTCTTCAAATCTTTGTACTATTCATAGGAAACTCTTACACTAACAAATACTCTAGTATTTTGGACGTTTATAAGGGACAGAGATCCCTTTATCAAAATTCACTCATAATTGCTCTTTTCTATGTATTCTCCTTTGAAACAAAGTCACATGTGGAACCAATGAAAAATATTTAACGTATTCAACAATTCCTCATCTATCGTCGGCGATTTTGAGCGCTGAAACGTTCACTTACAAAGCGTCTATTACTCCTTGAATTTAAAATAACGTGATACGATTTAAAGTATCAGACTTTTTACCATTAACTGGTACATACACCCTTAATCAACACGCCTTTATTTCATGCAATCATTGGTCGGCCATTTTTTCACGTCAATTCCGAGACAAATTAGTTTCGTCTCGACCTTTATCTTGTACATCTAAAGTCTACAATTACTCCCTGTCTACGCCCAACCGTTGCTGGCGATATGTCAGGGTAAAATAAAACTGCCTTGTTATTAAAATGGTATTAATTTGTAAGTTTATGGTTGGAAATGTAACACCTTTAGATTGTTGGTAATTAGTTTTTAATTTCTGTAAAATACTAGACTGGCAAGCTTGCTTGATGAGTCCACGACTACGTACAGGAACACATTAACAACTGTGAATTACAATGCATATAGCAACACACATCCTGAGATATCAGATCTGAGTACACTGGTTCTAAAATCCTTCAAAGGGGAAGAATGTTTTCGTACTGCTGGTTAGCATTAAGAATGATCCTGTTGGAGTATCCAGAAGGACTAGCGATATTTTAAATACTGTTCACCAGAAACAAACGATGGTATCCAGGCTGCAATAGTGTAGATATAATTAAAATCTAGACAACTATAATAATTTATAACATCTCTTGTAATCTGGGTATAACATATCATTTTCAATGCTAAATCAAAACGCTGTTTCTTCTCTGTTACCGGATTCCGATACCATATTTTACAAGAGGTGGGACCAAGTCGATCAAGTAATATTCCCACGTGAGTGATTGGGCTCTAATTCCTGAATGATGACAAATGTAAACTAAAAACTAGCCAACCTTTGAAGCAACAGTCGTGTAACTTTGTACTTCAAAAAACTTAGCCCTGCAAATAACTAAGGTATCTCCACGTCATTTGTACTCATTTGAAGTGCCCAATAAGGTGGTGCATTACATATGCCGTCCTACCGCTCGGACTTGCCTACTTCACGCTCTCTTGAAGGGTAGACAGATACAGTTAATATACGCGCTAAATTAATAGTTTCGTTTTAAATTATTCGCTGGCATTTTTTATTGGAACTGAGAAATGTTGAAGATTATGTAGTGTTAATCTTGGAAAGGATGATTGTAATTTATAATTAAGAGATGAGCCAGTTACTGACCTGGTAAGCTACACGACCGAAAGTACATTTACATTAAAAAAATAGCCTAGACAGCACAACGAGGTGACTGGCATTTGGTATATGCTTTTTATTATATGCTTTCTTTGCAATTATGAAACACTAGATTTTCAGTAATAAAACAGACAACAAAGTCTAACTGCAATACAAAGTGCTTGTATATAGCTGCTTGGTGATAAAAATATCGAATTGCTTTTTATTGACTTATGCTTGGTATATTTAAACATTTAGAACGATAACTAAATTTAGAAGATTTTTTTAAAAACGGCTATTTGTAGTTCAAGCCTCCCACAAAAAAATAAGGTTAATAAATCTCAAATTAACACAATATTTTGTTTTGCCTCATTCCTCTTCCCGATGTAACATATTCATTAACAACTTATATCCATTACGGCTCATTTCTCGTATTGTAGGAAATAATATAAGCCAAACTCATTCCCTACGTCGATCTTGGATCTTGGTCGTTCTTGGATCTACACATATTCATTATATCGAGCACAAAGAAACCTTCGAAATGATATCGTAGATTAAGTGTATGGGACTTTTACCTCGAGAACACTTTTATGTTCAAGAGATTCAGTTAGTTTCTGCATACTATTATAACAATATCAGCTCTGTATTATATACTGGCCTACTGCTGGGCACGGGCCTATACCACTGAGAGGAATTCGGCCTTAGTCTACCACATTAACCTAGAGCGGATTTGGTAGACTTTATACTATCAAAATACTTGAGAAAACTTCTCACGTATGCAGGTTTCCTCGTGATGTTCTCCTTCCCCGTTAAAGCAAGCGATAATTCCCAAAGAATACACATAACTCTAGAAAACTCAGGTGCGTGCCCTTAGGATATGAATCTGCAGATATTCGTTTTAGTAGTCCGTTCCATTCTTATCGCTATGGCCGCTTTTTAATATCGTACTGACTGTCAAAATACTACATACTAAAGTGACTAAGTTATTATGCCCATGATAGAGTCTAGCCTATCCTCAGAGACTACAACTCAACACTCACTCAAATAGAAATCATTTTCTTTATTATGCCAGTTGCTGACGAGCTGGCGGCCTGCCTGATGGCAAGCGACCACCACTGCTCATGGACTCGGCGGTGCCAGGAACAACACAAGCCCCTGCCTACCGTAAATTTTTGGCATAAGTAAAAACCTCAATGTTTTCGGGACGGCATATTTCTTTCCTGTCTATAAACAACAGCACGCGCGGCCTTCAAGACTAGTAATTACATTTACTGACAGATGACTTGAGAACGTGTACTGTGTTTCGAAGTATTGTTTTCTAATAACTTCTAGAAGGTCAGTGTAAGGCATTTAGCAAATAGCTTTTAGCGGTTGACTCAGGCGTATTAATTAATTTCTAAAAACGTCGAAATGGAGTATAATAACTAAATATTTGCATTTCCCCGAATTGTTACGTAACTCGCCCTTTAACTTTTTTGTCAAAGTAATAAATGTTATCTATGTGGCATTATCAACCCTTCCAAAACACTGAGAGGATATTTACGTTATCTCCTAGCGTTCCACTCTCCACCAAATTTTAAAAACAAAACATAATTAAGAAATAAATTCCCTGTTTCCAGAAGTAAATACTAAGTGAAGATTATAAAAAATTACCACAATCTAAATTTAACAACATCCCATGCCTTTCTTAAATACAAAACGCAGTTACACTTTCACTTCTTTTTATTGCCTTGAATGACGAGACGAGCTTGCCGTTCGCCTGATGATAAGCGATACGACCGCCCATAAACAGTAGAACCAAACTAAAATCTAAATATTACGACACTAATCATTCACCTTAGAGACTTAACACCTATCCGATGTTCAGGCACCATCAGAGATGTCATGTAAATCCAAGTCACGGAATCTCTGCGGCAGGCACAAGACAGGGTAGGATGAAAGCAGTTGATCAGCGCCACCACCAAGGCTTAACAAAGCAAACCTTCAGTCATGAAGAAAACGACTTAGAAGAAGAATTATTCAACTTAACTCAGCGAAACACAAGCCAACCGATCCTAACAAACTTGTACAACATATACACGATAATAAAAACAATTTAAATCTAAAAACAATACATTAAATCGTCGGAACAAAGTGCGCCGTTTTGTCAGCGGCCGGTGGAAAGCAACACGCATCCGATACGGCTATCTACCATCGGTCGTCACTCCGTCACGCCGTCTGTGGGCTAGTTTGCAAACCTAATTCCTGCGCATAATACATACAAGTGGGCATTAGTAATTTATTAGGCAGGGAGGGAGTGAGGAATGGCGTGGGAGGCTATTTTGCCACGTTAGATGATACGTACTGATGTAAAAGTAAAGGTTAACGAAAGACTAGCATTCTTCGGCAGTTAAAATATATGATAATGCTGGTATTATAGTATGGAATATAGTGTGTTCCACAATGTGTGAAAAGGAAGCATATGTTCTTAAAAAAAGTCACGCAAACTAATACGAAGGTAATTTTATGGTATGCAATCTTCACGGTCAATAAAACTACAGGAATCCTAAATTGACTAGCATTATGGAAAGAAATGTATAGTTTTTTGTTTTTTTCATACCGTCTTTTTTACTATTCCAATATTGCAATGAGTTCTGCTACTACTCGAAGGGCTTGTTCATTTATTAGGCTTTAGTCAACCATACTGGCCTAATTCGTGTAAGCCGGCTTCTAAATTCAAAATTCCTACTCAAAACTATTTAAAAGTAATAAATCTATATTATCGAGGGACAATAGTTCCCCCAATTCTCCGCAAGTACGGACTTGTGGTTAGCTAGGTATTCCGACCAATAGCCGTGTGGTCGCGATCGAATCTATTTACTGAGTACTCAGCTTTGACTGAAATGTCCTAACCTAGACTGGTTTACCATCTGCATGATCTAAATCAAATGGATCTAAATTTTGTTACCGTTGGAGCTTGATTTTATGACTTAACTGGCTTAGCTTGTAGTTTTGCCTACGTTTTTTCGATTTCGGATAAAAGTCTGTAATTCGGGACAGAATGTGTCGGATTTCATTCTACGGTTTGTTATATTCTGCTATATATATATATATATATATATATATATATAAATGAATCCCTATTTCCCTTGGTCACGCTATCATGCGTGAACGGCTGGACCGATTTCACTATTTTTTTTATTGTGTTTGTTATTGTCAGGAAAAGGTTCTTATAAAAGAAAAAAATCAAAAAATTGCGCGGAAAAATAGAAAATTTAAGAAAACTTAACGAAAATATTAAAATTTATATAACTGTCAATTGTTTAAAATAACTGTCGGCGATTGACGGAGCGCACGCTGCAAATTCATAGTTAAGA
Source organism: Manduca sexta (assembly GCF_014839805.1). NCBI lineage: Eukaryota > Metazoa > Arthropoda > Insecta > Lepidoptera > Sphingidae > Manduca > Manduca sexta. Next base: position 1,662,299 of record NC_051133.1, on the reverse strand, counting down.
CGGGACAACGTCTGTCGGGTCAACTAGTTATATATATTTTGATAAACGCCAAAGAAACTATTGAGCAGACTTCAACTCATGTGTAAGGAGGATCAGTGCAGTGCACTTTATGCTACTGTCTATGTAAGAACTTGACTGCCTTGCTGACGTAGTTGTAATTGTAACGGTACGAGTACAACTACCGCGCTGAGGTCTTGGGTTCGATTCCCGTTTGGGTTTAATCATTGTGACTGGGTTATTCCATCTTAAAAACATTACTCAGACACAGCTCGGAGTCAGGAAGTTGACGGTGTGATACCCTCGTGCATCGGAAAGCACGTAAAGCCGTTGGTCCTGCGCCTGATCTCTCTTCGGTCATGTCGGATTGCCGTCTCACCGAACTATAAGAGTGAAGGAACAGAGAGTGCACTTGTATATTGCGCACACACTTGTGCACTATAATATCTCCTGCGTACTTAGCTGATCTCCGTTGAGATTGTCCGCCGTGCCCGAAATTCGGTAAGGAAAGAATCATTCAAACTATCTTCATATGTTTAAAATGAACAACGCAGTCCTGTCCTTATCAATCAATTGTTTAAAATCAAAACAATTATAGACATGAAAAACAACATGTTAATTTACAACCATCCAGACGGAAGCTGTCTGGAAAACCTAATGACTGAATATTAAAAATTTTCCTCCCGAAAAGACAATGTAAGAAAAACTGCCATTAAAATTCATTGTCGGTGGTGCATGATTATTATGCCAATGTACACTATGGGCACATTATTTTAATAATGGCCGCCCTATATGGGCCAGGGCGTCATTTTTGTGTAGTATGACAACGCTGGAGAAAATAGACGGACATTTATTTATTTATAATTAGGACAACCAGTAGTTGTTACATTATACATAGCTCCAATAAAATATAACAATAATGATAGGTTTAAATGCTCAACATTTTAAGGTGTCACAGCATGCATTGACAAATAAAAATATCAGCACACATATTAATATTAACTAGACATACATCATTAATGCGTATTAAACCGGATGTCTTTGTTATATCATCATTTTTTTTTCTCTATTGCCCCTTCATCTGTCGGGAAATATTTTTCGCTGAAATATAAAAATAAAAACATTATTTATTTATTTAATATGTTACATAATCAATAGTTTCCTTTCCTCTGAGTGCGTAATCATAAGCTAGAGCTTTCAAACCGCTGAAATGACGCTTTTAATACAAAAGCAATGTTGTAGAACCTTATAAAGTTATGAGACCAATCTTGGCCAACATGAATTTAATTCTCTTAATGATTTCTTATGTTTTCCCAAATATTGGACATTGAAATAAACGCAATTTTTAAAGTTTTATTTTAAGCCTCGAGTAAAATTAAACATAAAAAACCAGGATAAAATCCGTTAATTGTTACTTTCGGTAAAATTAATTAAAAACCTTTTAATTAGCGTACGTATGGTCACCGGATAAATCAGTGTTTAGTATGCCCGCACACGCGGACCCCTAAAGCGTAGTATCCGCTCCGCTTTTGGCGCTTGGTTCGTCGGGTGCGCACGCGCTGCCGCGCCGCCCATCGCAATGCCTGTATCGAGTTTTCATAACTATTTATGAAACGTACATAGTTATAACATTACGCCTTTTTACCTTTCAGAGGTAGGTTAACACACACCCACTGTCCGCATAGGTATAATAAAGTTTTCTTTAAAAAAAAGTTTTGGTTACCTAGGTTACATAAGCTATGAAAGTTTACTGGATATTACATTAAGTTAAATGGATACAAAAAAATATTTGTTTACCTAGCTTATATAAAATTATGAAAGTTTACTGTTTATATTAAGTTCTTTATTTAGTTCCCGAATGAAATATTAGGTACTCAAAAATCGTGAAACCGATTAATAATGATTTCAATGAAACATATCCAGAGCAACCAGGCAAATATATTTCACAACTGTGGAAGCGACGTATGCAGTGTTTTCAAATTCATACCTCCTCAAATCAATAACCAGTGTATGACCAGGCACATCATTTTTGTGACCGTCTTAGACGCAACGTATACACGCAGCCCCTGACTTCGATTTCCGGTTAACAATGAAATTATGTGAATTTTATTTTCATAACTGCCTCAGTGGTTTAGTTGTATTGCGTGCGCGGTATTGGTGTGAAGTCCTGGGTTGAAATCCAGAGTTAGGCAAAGTGATATTTGGATAGTCTGAAAGTTGTGCTCGATGTGGCGATAGGCTCGCTCGCTTGGCAAATTCACACTTGGCAAAAAGCGGGTGCTGTGTTTGCACCTTGGCCGTGGCCCTTTGGGCATAAACACTTGATATGTTTTTATTTGTGTTTTGTTTCTTACAAAAAATATGCTGTTTTTAGAGTCTAGAACCTTTGGTCGCTTTGTCGTTTTTTGTTTATGTCTTACAAAAAAATATTTTAGTCTAGAATTCGCCATCGGGCGCATTGCCGATAGATTGTCTTCATGGGATAAAGTTAAGCTGAAAAGTGCATGAGATCTTGATATAAAACTATACCTATAAATTAATAAAATTAAAAGACCGTGAGGTATTTTGAAAAAGACGCCATTCATGCTCATACAATTATGTTGTTACCACAACTCAACATTTTTATCTCTTATTCTTAAGCGTTAATTTCTCAAATAGCTAAATCAATTTTGATAAGATTTGCCAACGAACTTATCAGAGAGTAAACGCACGCATAATCTTTATAAACTTTACACGCAACCAGAGATGCGTGGAAAAGTTAGCGTAATCATGTAATTGTAGCTTCCTACAGCCAATCAGGGGCCATGTTGTCCCATAATACAATGTAGACTATGCGCTGAGAATTATAAAACATCCAGACATGTATTACCGCTATGTCACGTTCAAATGCAATCTATCCACAGCCTTATTAAGTGAATACATTGGGATTGGAGAAAAATCAATCAAAGCTGAATGTTTTTCTTCATTTTACAATTAAATTATTATTGAGATATTTTCACAATAAATTGCAAAGGTCGTTTAAATAAGAAATAACCAGTGTTCGATTTTCAAATCATTAAATATTTATTCCATTTTCAAAATTTGAATAAATTACTTACATACAAAAATAGCAGTTTAAGTGAATATAATTTACCATAATGAAGTATTCTGCGTAGAATTGTCGTTATAATTTATACAAATGCAATTTTGCTATATAATTTTACCGTCACATTATCTCTATTGAACAAATTGCTCAAAAAACAATAGCAATAGCAAATGTCAATCATCTAGCGATCTGGCGACGTAATAAGGCAACCGATCCCCCCTTAAAAAGGGCACAAGGATCCGAGGCATAAGAAAAAAGCTAAAATTATGAGATGGACCGATCGTGTTACGAACTATAGCAAAAACTGAGTTGCGCATGCGGAGTACGACACTGCTCATAAGGATCGGGTTGTGAGTAAAAACTTTGTTAGGTTATAAGATATAGTAGGGTCGGCGTCGTGTCGTGGTGTCGGCTTGGAGAAAAACTAACATCTGCCGAAATTAATGTAAATGTGTTGCTAAATCAAAATAAGTAAAATTATATCAAATATTTATTTTATCACGTACCCAGATTTATATTGCCCATGTTATTAATAAAACAATTTGGAAATAATGAACACAAAAATAAATAGTGTTTGTTTAATTTTATTAACTTATTTTAACTGTATTTTTGTTTTCACTTATAGCAACCGCATTTCACCTTTGTTTACGTGTAAATGTCGTGTCGTACTCGTATCGTGGGGTGTAAAGGGGCATATCAATTGTAGATGGGCAGTCATCGTTTGTTGACGGTACAGGAGGCGTAGTTCTGTCTCCCGTCGACCGTAGTAAGTGCACACGGGGGGATTTCTGTAATATTTTCAATAATTATAAACTAAAATGTATTCAATATTTTTTTATCTTTGCTATTTGCATACATTTCCAGCGTCTGTACAGTTATCTCTAAGCGACATAAGGCATTAAAAGTATTAAAAAAAAACTGTGTTGTACAAAAATAATATAAAATATTCAATAATTTCTAATAGAAAAACTGAAAAACCTATTACCATTTTCCAAAATCTCACGAAAAACAAAACTCGAATAAACATTAGAACTCGGACGTAAGATGAAAAATGCCCTCGTCTGCCGCAGCCGCGCACGTAGAATATGATATTCAAGGTACGCGTCCAAGCAAAAACTGGTCGCTTCCATTTCGGTCATCCGCCGTACTACTCCGTTTATTACGGGTCCTCTTATGTTAATTACAATTATTCACTACGGACGAGCACATCACATACGATACGCGACGCAAAAACACAACCTATACAATTTTAATGCGCCCTTAGGAATTTACGGAAGATTCCGCGTGGGTTAAATGAAAAAAGATGTGTCGTCAGAGTGTGCGGCGAATTTTGATTCGTACGCGATACGGGAGCGAGTTGCGGGTGAGAAGTTACGTTCGGAATGGTAGGGGATTTTTTGTAATTAATTTTGATATAACGAACGATTACACCTATAAATTCCAGATAAGACTTGAAACTGGTACCTACTATGAATTAGAACTAAGGTTTATAATTAATAAAAAACGAATGAGTACGAAAGTCAGGGCTATAATCAGCCAACAATTAACAAATTATGACTAGCTTCAATAAAATGTACGTATCAATGTAAGTACTAAATATTACTTTTTCAGTTAAACTGAATGTAACATCTGAGTTGTGTCAATTCGTAGTTTCATAAAAGGGGTGGGGACACGCCCTTATCCCCCCCTCAATACGGACCACTTTGTATATAATTTTTTATCCCATACATGATATCTTGACAACAAAACGATATTTATGTATGACGGACTGCAATTTTATTCCTTTTCTAGGATGTGTTGTGATGTTACTGTATCTTGTATCTTCCACCTGCCAGTTCGATGTGGGGTCAACGCAACCAATTTTTTATATTACAGAAAGGATTTCGTTTATATTTTACGGTCGGCTTCTGGTCTTATATCAACCTTGTTTAGTAGATACCGTCGCAATCTAATTTTGCATAAAACATAGTATAGCTCACCTGGGATTCAAATACAGGACTTCTCAATCCATATATATACGCGCTTGTATAATCCAGTGTATAAGATAAAGTATTTTACTGATTTCTGCACTGTATTATGTGCTGTCCCACTGCTGGGCATGGTCCTCATCTACAATTTCTTATTGTTTCTTTCCTGCCAGCCCGAGCTGGCTTCTTTGATATGATGGCCTTAATATGATGTCCAAAATAAAATGTCTTTAGTTATATAATCGACTTAATTTAAGTAATAATTAAATATTCTCATGTACCTTGACTTATCATAAGCGCAACTATGTTCGCCTACGTGATGAATAATGCATTTTATTTACAAAAAATGGATAAAATGTTAATTAGAGAGGACAAAGACCTTCGGAACCTCCTATGATTATTTCCTACAAATCATTTCAGTCATTACTAGCTTTTGCTCGCGGGTTCGCTCACTTCAAACTTTTCTGGGTTTAAAGTCCGCTATATTCTGCCCAAGGTCTCAAACTATCTCCATAGCAAATTTCATCAAAATCCGTTTAGTGGGTTTTGAGGTTTGAGCATTGAAACAGAAGCGGCATGAACGTTGATTTACGAGTATAATATGTAAAGATAATATTAGTACATAATTCCATTCTAAGCCTTTGATTAAGACATGCACGGTTTGTAAATTCACTGAATCCTGTTTTATTTTCCTGATGATTATAGTATTAAACCCTAAGCAATTAATGGTGTTTGAATTCACGGAATTTAATTAAATTAATTAATTCTGATGGCACGCTATAGATTCCAAGAGGCAGGTTACGTAAAAACAAAATATTTTCCTAAAGTAATAAATTACAGTACATTCTTGGAATTATATAATTTACTAATAATCGTTAAGGTTTTACTTTTTCCCCCATAGGTTTCTCATAACATAATTGAGGGTGAAATTATTTGCGCGGATATTTTTACCACAACTATAAATAATAATGTGTATGATTTTGAATCAGCTTCAGTTTTTTTTTTTTATTTTTATTGACACTATTGTAAAGTTGTAATAAGACAACTTAAAAATAAACTATTTTTCGGATTTTATCGTAGTTTTTATATTCCGAAAAATAAAACCGAAAAAATAGTTTAATTTTAATATCTAACATTCGCGTAAATGTCAAGGAAAATTTTTAGATTTAAACCGCTCTTCCTTGTCCAATCTCTGTCTCTTAATTAAAAAAAGAAACACCTAGCAAGATTTTCCGATTTCCGTCGCTTTTTCCAGCAATCTAATTCTAGTTCAGTGTGCATGCAGGTGCGTCGGAAGGTCAACCATATCCAGGAGCGCCTGCGCATACAGATGGCTGCGTATAGCTTACTTTCCTTACATCCGCCGGAAACGACCCGTTGCGTTAGGCTTAATTCGGAACGCAATATGCAGTATTATTGTTTAGAAATGTTCGTGGTGATAATATGAAATATATATTTTTAGTATGAAAAATACATTTTAAAATAAAGAAAAAGCTTTATATATGTATTTTTAGAAAGTGTAATAATATTATTCATAAATATTTTTAGTGATTAGTAATATGTGATATTTTTGTATTTAGGTGTCAAATTATTTTACACAATTGGTAGACGTCAAACCATTACATTAATTATTTGTAACTTCCAAAGAAAATAATATAAAATATAATAATATGAATTAATGTAGCCAATATTTTTTTATATGGATGTTTTTATGACTACGTGTGTTCGTTTTTTAATCAAATAAATATTCAGTTCACCAGCAGATAACAGTATTTTTTATTTGTAGTAATTACTAAGGACTCGTTTCACGAGTTTTAAGGAAATTTTATTCGACACTTATCGTATTAAATAGCTAAGGTACCTAGTACTCATTTTATTACCATTAGGACATATTACATTATTAGATACATCTTCATTAAATTATATATTTCTTTTTTTTCCTGTGTAGTCGACATCATATCACACATCTTGTCCATTCCATCCTCAGGTTGTCTGGAAGAAATCGCAGAATGCGATAAGACCGCCAATTGTAATATACAATAAAAGTGTAATAAATAAAATAATAAAAAAATATTTGGGATCATAGGCTACAATATGACTTTTGTATTTGGTCGACACATGTAACCTTTACTCAGAAGTTGTGAAACAAACCCTAAGCGTTATGCTACAAGTTATTCAAATTCCAATCTTAAACAAATAGCACACAGAATATTATTAGAAAGATCTACCCCCAAGGGTCCACGGGAGCCTCGACGGGGCCCTACATTGACATGACCAAAAATGTTCCACGAAAAATCTGGTTTTGATAGTAAAGAACTAAAATGTTGGCTTGACTTCACGTATGAATGTAGGCAGATAATATTTTAAGCTGTTGCATGTATAAACTTGCATATTCTGAATAATACGGTAGAAATTTTGCTCTAGGCCTACTGGAACCAGCAAAATAAGTGTTCTATAAGAAATCAAACTTTGGGAACCTCTGATTTAACCAAATAATAAATTTCCTTTATCAATTAACAATGGCCTACCACTCCAAATACAATTAGTTCTAGTTAGCACTTCACATCCTAATGAAACAAAGAAACGTTCACATGAACTAATTAATTATATTTTATTCATTATTACCAATTAGCAGTCGTTATTAAATCTCATAATTTCCTCCCTTTACAAAGGAATGGAGTAATTGAAGGGTAAACATAATACATAAGGTATTACGCTATCATAGAGATAAGCTTACGCCTACGTCTGCAAGGGGGTAGACTGAGACACAAATAGACTAATTTAGTAGTACCACGAATTGATAACTAGAGGCTTTGTTATCAAATTTGAATCCAGGACCTCTTTATTATATTATATAATTGATCTTTGATAATGTGTTTGTGTGAAAAGAGAATGATTAGTAAAGATGTATTGCAGTGACGAAAGGAAAAATTTGCTGAAAGGTAACCCGACACAACATATAAGAAAGAAAGAAAAACGATTTATTAGGCACAGCCGCAACATAAACAATCACAATGTACCTTAAATACAAATAATAATAAAAAATAATAATTTAAAATGGCTGGTCGCGGCTGTGACCGGTAGGTTACCACTAGGTTAGCATAATATTGTGATGTGGTGCGAACCACAACACAACGCTGTTTTTCAGTAGTCACCTTAAGAATTAATATAGCAACTAATATGCATGAATGCTGTCTGCAAATCGTTCTAATGATAATAAGATTCTACATAAAGAGAAGCCGGAAGGAATCAGGGTATATGGATCTTTTGCCACTGATATATTGATGTTTTTTGATTGTCTCGGTGGCGTATTTCTATAACGATACGATTGTAACACTGCTAAGTATATGACAAAAAGTAGGAGCATATACTCTGGGATGAAAGGCATGCCGCGTGAGTGTCCGTTTGGGTGTTTGTTAGGTATCTACGCAATGGCAGTTGCGGAAGTCATCTAGGTACTTCGTGTCGGAAGAACCCGCAGCGGAAGAACGATACAGCGACGGTTTTGTTGGTATGTCGTGCATGGAATTATACTCAGAAACGGCTCGACAAATTTAGATTAAATATGGCACCCAGATCATGGATTAACCCGTATTTCTTATTCCAGAAAGATAAAAAACTGCGCGAGCACAATTTATTATCTAGAATGACATACTCACGCCTTTTTATCCTCGAAGTTGTAGGCAGAGCCGCAACTGATTCACCCACTTTTCGCGAACGCCGGCATAATTGTATCGACTGGCGAGGAGTAATCATCAATCGTCAGTCGACAATCTGGATTTTCTCCACTTCCCATTAAGTGTTGGGTCATTTGCCGTGCCCAAAATAGGAATATAAAAATTGTATTTTACTTTTATCCCGACGTTTCGAAGACTTTGCAGCCTTCATGGTCACGGGAGGGACTGACTGACTGACTGACTGACTGACCGTGAAGGCTGCAAAGTCTTCGAAACGTCGGGAGAAAAGTAAAATATTAAAACCGCGATAAAATCCGTAAAATAATTTAATTTAAATGTCTAACATTCGCGTAAACATAAGAAATAAAGAATAGTGTTTTTTTATTAAAGTGGACACAGTAAATAGGACACAGTCCATATGAGTCGCACGTGCCCATCCGCCAGATGGCATTGTTATGCAATCGACGCGAAAGTAACTGTCCAGGGACTTCCTGGCCGGAAACAAATGTGTTACTGAGTTTAAGTTCTGCACACGTCCGTCCAACGGTGCTGTGAATTATGATTGGTGTGAATGGTTCCCACAGGTTCTTGAGGGCTGTTTGCACCCAACTACAGGGGCCGTGGAGAGCTGTGTTCGATTCCAAGAAGAGCTTCTTTAGGCGTAGAATATATGATTGTTTCTTAAGTTGCTGGACTATGACCAACAAAATGTTAATAAAAAACATAACCACAAGAATACGTGTTTTTGAGTCGGCAATTCGTTGTTCTTAACAGTCAATTTCGTTGTGACGGATTCTCTAAAGTTTTAGTTATTGAAGTTTTATAGTTACTGAAGACTCTTTGCTGTACAACTTTCAAGGGGCAATGTAAACAACTCAGAACTGTGAGCATCTTTTGTAGGCAAAGCGTGTCAGTCACAACTTAGTAACCTCTCTCAACAACCAGGACGTAGTTACAACAGTAGAAAGAATAACACACACACTTTCCCTTTACACATTTCTAGACGTATTTAAAATCATTCTAAAAGGGATTTACATTTTTAAATTTTAAATTTATATTTAAAATTTATATTTATATTTAAAATTTTAAATATAAATTTTAAATTTATATTTAAAATTTAAAAATTATATAATATATATTTTAAATTTACCGGAAAATAAACGCGGCAATTTGTATCGAAAAAAGATAAATCCCGGTGCATCGTAAGGCTTTCCATCACGTGTACCGGGAGAGCTTATCCCGCGGTTCCAGAAGCCATACTTCACTCCAATGCGCCTTCGATATGCCCGTCGGCCGTCGGCTTTACATTGCACGGAATTTTATGTGAATATATTTGATAAAATTTTGAAATGTATCGAAATATTGAATGTGATATTTAATAGATGTATTTGACGCTATTTCGAATTATTAAACATCTTCTCAACTCTGAATTTGATAGTATGAATAACTACCTAAAAATAAATGATTGCTTCTCCGCTTTCAACAACGCAAAATGTACAATGTTGCAAAAACCAATGAAGATTATACGACAATATATATTTCACAATTACCTAGCCTTTACTCGCGCTTTTGCCAATTTAAAGTACCTTCCCGGCCTGTAAATTCTTTTACAAATATTCGCATTTGAATAATACTACATCCAAACTGAACAACAAACCTAACCCTAACTCATTACGAACCAAACAGCACAAAACTGCAACCAACATTACCAACAAATTCAAACATCGAACATAACTGTAACCACACGTGTCAATAACAATAACATTACATAATACTGGCCGTTTAAGCGCGAACCAAAAAAGAATATTCCCACATGACTATGGTTGCTATTAGGCGGGCTGCCTTATGAGATGGACTGCCAGCTAAATATGTATGTCGTTCGGTTGCTTATGGTACGGATCCAAAATTATGGCAATCTTGTCGAGTATGGGTTCGCTTTCCACGTCTGGGCTGGGGGTTTTCTTGCTTTGTTAACTGAATGAACTGATGCGTAAGGCAGTGTACGCATAAGGTTACTATGCATTTTATCGTAGTCTCTCGTAACCTTATCTAGACGGTTTGTGTGTTGCGTTCATGTGGGTTTACAGCAAGGATTGTTTTCCAACTTGTAAATTATAGAGTGTAATTACAATTAGGTATTGATGAAGACAGCTGGCAACTGAATCTTATGGAAACAATTGGTGGAAGCCTTTGCTAACGACAAGCAAACTAATTTATTCAATTCTTCAGCTATGTTATTTGTCTGAATAAAGGTTCATCTATACATGTTATAAAAACAAAAGTCCTCTTTTCTGTCTGTCAGTTTGTTATCGATTTTCTCAAAATCTATTAAACCGATGTTAATAAACTTTAGTATGGAGATATTTTAACACCTTGGGAAGGTTATAGGACACTATCTACCACAGGAAAATATATTGCAGGAATTTTATCTCAGAAAACACCTCCAGGCGAGCGAAGCTGCGAGCAAAAACTAGAATTATTATAAAAACAGCGAATAATAATCATCTAAGAATGAGCAGCGCTTCACAATGTCATGAAACATTGAATTGACTGAAACTTTCTTTACAGTTTACTGAGAGACATTAGATTAAAGTTACGTCAGTTGTATATCTTAAAATAGATTTAATACACGAGTTATATGTCAGTATATCTGAGACAAGAAAAACCTCTGGTTCGTCGACATAACATTTAGACTACCCAATTTACGAGTACTAATAAAACATTTAGCTAAGAAATATATGAATATAGCTTTCCATATCAATCTTATTTAGGAAATTTCCCAAACTAGGAGTCTGTTTAAGATTATACTGTTAAGCGGAGTACGTTGTAGATAGCTAATATTTGTGTAAAGTTGTGATAATTTTTGTGATGTCACAATTCGAAACTCAAACATTGTGTATTTATTTACTTTGGGCTTTACGCGCTTTCATAAATTTTATGACACTTGTTTCGGACTTGATTAGAATTAGGTCTTATATCTTGCAAAAAACTGGTTTTTATTTGCAAAAGATATAAGAGTAAATTTAGTCGTTCCAGAATTTGGTCTAAACAGTTCCTTACTCAAAAAAATTGTGGAATGAAAAATTAAGGAAGTACGTCTTTCTAATATTCTTATTGATTTGAAATTAGCTTTTGCTTGCGGATTCACAAATGTGAAAGTTTATCCGGGATTAAAGTCCCTCTATATATTTTCCCGGGATGAAATGTAGCCTTTGATGTCGTTCCTAAATCTCAAATTCTTCAATATCTAAACTCATTAAAATTCATTTTGTAATGTTTGAGTTTATTGAGTTCAGACAGACAGACAGTCGCGGCGGGAAACTTTGCTAATATAATCCAAATATTCTTTATAGGTAGTCAAGTTATAATAAATTAATTTCTACGCAAACAAGAAATTAATTCTTTGTCATCGAATTGCAAAATTCGGCTTCACCTTTCGATAAAAAAGCAACTAGTTATGTAACATATTAAAATCTCTATACCATTGCAATAAAACAATTTTGCGGGCGAACTCGACCACGAAGGCTGCAGTCTTCGAAACGTCAAGAGAAAATTATAATATAAAACCGCGATAAAATCTCTAAATAGTTTTATTTCATCTAACATTCTAACATTAAGGTCACAGGAACACGCTGGATGCAGGCCGCTTTCGAAAGGTCCGTTTGGAAATTTTTAGTGAAGACCTATGTGCAGTGGACTTTATGTGGTTGATGATGATGTTTAACATTCGCGTAAAGATAAGAAAACATTATCTATTTGAGTAAAACTCTGATGGTAGGTCTCTCATATGTACTGGTGGTGTCATATGCACTGGTGGTAAGTCTCTCATATGTGAGAGTCGGCCTGGGTACCACCGCAATGTCTATTTCTGCCGCCAAGCAGCAGTGTAGTCACTGTTGTGTTCCGGTTTGAAGGACATTGTAACCAGTGTAACTGGACATAATAAGACTTAAAATCTCATGTCGCAGGATGGCGAGCGCAGTGGAATACCAAACTATAGGTGATACAAGATGTTGGATGGTGTTTCTACGATTTATGAGCATTCGTATCGCTTACCATCAGGCGAACGACAAGCGACTCCTCATTCAAAGAAGTTAAAAAAACTGACGGAAAGCTTGAAACCCAGGCTTCACGTGTCAAATTAGCTAAAAGTAAATGAAACTTCACGTACACATTGATTTACACATGACATAACCATCACTTAACACCGCGCGCCATCTACGCCACCTCCAATTGACATGACCTTATAAGTCCTTATGTTTGGCCACACAATTCTGACTACCCTTTTATGGACCGCCCCTTTTGGAGGCGACACTCTAATTATTGTGAAACTAATTTGTCTGTTATGGCGTTTGTTTGTTATACGTATTCCGTGTCATCTGTGACGTCAGTTAACTACGAGGCTATTTATAAATAACATGTTGTTTGAAAGTAAAATACAAATCATGTTAAGTACAAATGATTAGGTTGCAAGAGAGTCGGTCTTTATTGCTGGAAATTGCTTTAGAGCTAAGGTTAGACGGCGATAGCCTAGTTGTGTGTGGAACGGACTGCCGAGAAGAATGTCCGCAGGTTTAAATCCCAAGGTCACACACCTCTGACTTTTCTTAAAATTATGTGTGTATTCTTTGTGAGTTCTGGCTCTGCTTTTGGTGTAGGAAAACATCGTAAGGAAACATATCTGAGAGGTTTATAGGAATTTTGAGGGTGTGTGAAGTCTACCAATCCGCACTATGTTAGCTTGGTGGACTAAGGCCTAATCCCTCTCAGTAGTAAAGAAAGCCCGTGCAGCAGTAGGACAGTATACTGGGCTGATATTATAATTATTAGATATAATATTGTTTTTGCTCACTACAATCTTATTGGAGTCCTCAGACATTCACGCCTGTTTCGCCAAAAAGATACACAGAGGTGCGACTAGCGCACCCACTTTCGACCATGTGTATCCGTCCTATGATAGGTGTGAGCCTATCGCCATATCGAGCACAAATTGCAGACGCCGTGGTTACACTGAAAACTACAGACACTAAAAACCGTGCTGACTACAAAAAACCCATTATAATTTTGCCTGACCCAGACTTCAAGACTGAACTCGTAATACAACTACGCCACCGAGGCAGTCGTTAAAGTCATAAGTTTAATAACAAAATGGCTTTAGTGATTTTAAAACTATACGATTTCAATCACAATATTTTTCTTACTTATTTTTTCACTCGTTTTGTACCCTACAACTAATAGTACAGCGCACGCGTTTTGCCAACACGCGAGCTACTTATCCGCTCCATCATTGTTAAAAAAGCAGTGATGTCATTTGTTGTCATGCCATGATCTCATCCGAGAAATCACAAAACAACCGTTAGTTTCCGATCTAATTTCCCTAAAAAAGCAGTTTCCACCGACCAAATGGATTGTGAAAATAATCCGATACATATAAGGATAACAGAGTGTCGGTTGATTCAGAAAATTTCGGATTTAACGGGTCCGTGAGAGATTTAAAATAAGGGAAAACGCGCTGTTACGGACATACTAGTAAGTTACTGTGATTTGATTTCTGAAGTGAAAATTCTTTAGAATCGTTGTGATTTGAAACTCGATGAAACAAACCCCAAACAGAACAATATAAGCCATAAAATAAATTAACACTAAATATCACACATTCCAGATTTTTTTCCCAATAAGGTAGCGCATGTTAAGCAAAAAAGTGTGCCAAGCACTGGTATAAAAACGATGAAAGTAATAAAATAATGGTAAAGAAATCAATAGCGTCCATAATATCATCCAACTAAATTACCTCATTCCAGAGAATATTTAACTAACGATGCCAGATTTCAATAATGCTATAAGTTATTGATTAAATAATTTATACTTCATGAAGCTATATAATTATAATCTAATTTTAAATATTCGTTATCTATAATATAATCACCTATAATAATCTATACAAAAAAATTCGCAATTCGTGAGTCTGCTTGTGAAACAGCTTGTATTTCGACAAAGACCTCCCTAAAGATTTCTACTATATTCTATCCCGTGTGAGTCATATGGCGCCTTCTTTTGTAACATTATGTTCTAAAAAAAGTCTAGTATCGTGCCTGCTAAATGACAAAACGCTTGCACCCATGACAAAGAACTAGCATTCATGCCGAAATAGGGTATCTCTTATGATAGAAATGGTGTTAATTGCGAACTACTGTCTTACTGGTTTAACTAAAACATACCAATCAACTTACGATCAGCCAATGGCAAATAACAACCTCGTAAACTTCAGGGTCCATTTACAGCAAAACGATAATCGCATCTACGAACAAAACAATTAGCAGACGAATAACAATATTTCAAAGAACTTCAAACATACAATAATAAAGTCGATAATTTTAATACAAACAAAATTACAGTACAAAGAACAGCAAATCTATAGTGTTTAGACTCAAGTTTTAGGCTCAGTATTAATTTGGACAGACATGACTATGATAATAATTTGTGTTTAAACAAACATCACTCCTTTATCCCCCAAGCGGTAGGCAGAGGTGTAACAATTGCACCTACTTTTTTTATATGTGTTTCGTACTATGATGTGATACAGGGAGAGCCTATCGCCATATTGAGCACGAATTCCATACTCCAGGCTCATACTGAGAAGAAACATCTAATATTACTTTACCCATAACAATACGAGTATGTTTTACTGTTTTAAATTTAAATTATCTTTACGCGAGATTCAAAATAAATTCTCGATGTTTTCAGGCTAGATTTCCTTTCTAAAACGTAGCACTCTTCTTGAACTTGAAACTTGATTTTAAAAAAGATAACTTAAATAAAATAAACATAACAATTTCATTTTTCGTATTTTTGGCTCTATCATGCTTTAAAGTATGCAAACTGGGATTATTGTACTGTTCATTGAAACCTTGGCCATTATTCTGTATGATAGTGTAAACGCGTAACGCGGCCGTGTCATGTTATCTTCGAGAAATGTGTGTGGAATGGTATTCTGTAAGCCAAATTTCTATAGTCCTAAACATGATGCGTTGTGTTACGTGCTTGTTACACACTGTCAAAATAACGTGCGGGATAGAGAATAAGGCCCCTGGCCTAGAAATTTATTTATTTATTTACTGACACACCATGGATTTATCACACAAAACATACATATGACAGATCCACAATATTGAGTACTTACTTTAGGTGACAAACCTTTACAGGAGCCTTATTCTGTATGTCAGTGTAAACGCGTAACGCGGTTATGTCATGTTATCTTCGTGAAATTTGCGAGGAATGGTATTCTGTATGCCAATTTCTATTGTTTTTAACTTGACGCGGTGCGTTACGTGCTTGTTACGTAGTGTTAAAATAACGAGTGGCATAGAGAATAAGGCCCCTGGTGTATACAACACTATTGGCTATTTTTTTTCTAACAGAAAATTGAAATTATATAAATTTACAAAATAAATGAATTCTTAAAATCTTTAAAAAGTACAACATTACATAAAATAAACTAGCGAATTCTACTAGTTAGGGCACAGAATTCTTTGGAGCTTTATGAATCGTGAAGTATTGAGTCATACATATTATGTGGAAGCTAGCATATATATCGATAGTGTATACGGATTCCTATTTGCATGCTGCCTATGAAGCTATATTGGTATAAGCTCGATGTCCACAACAGTTCGCTTTACCTTACCCTATCACGTTTTTGGAAACGCGTGGTCGTATGTTTACGTACTGCGTTTGATTTGTCCGATGGTCGGTCTAGTTAGATTAGTTTGCACACGGCGTGATTTTAATCCAAACTGCGTTTTACACGTTCCAAAATATGATTTGAAATTGAATAGTTTATAACAGTTTCCCATACTTTGAATGGAAACATATTTCGGAACCGAAATGCCGACATATTAAAATAGTTTACGGCGGTGCATTAATCTGCAGTACAGTTGAATTTTAACGATGCAGATGTCTATATTTATTACTCCAAGATTTATTAACATTATTCCTATATAATATACTGACCCACTGCTGGACAAGAGCCTCCTCTACTACTGAAAGGGATTAAGCCTTAGTCCTCCACACTGCAGTCCTCCTGGCCTAGTGCTGATTGATAGTCGTCACACACCCTCATAATTCTTATAGAAAACTTCTCAGGTATTCAGGTATCCACACGATGTTTTCCTTCACCGATAAAGCAAGCAATAATTCGTAAAGCATACACACATAATTTTAGAAAAGTCAGAGGTGTGTGTCCCGAAGATTTAAACCAGCGGACTTTCGTCTCAGCAATCCGTTCCACACCCTATTACGCTATCACCGCCTTTTATATCACTATAAAGTAACTCAATATTGCATAGTATGCCAATTTCATACGGGATAATCCTAGAGCCCAGTCCTTGAGACTTGAAATTTGCAGTGCCTGTATGACAGTATAAAAACTTCTTAATAATTTTAAATATTAATGGTTACTAAAATCTTTCCGGAGATAAGTATTTATTTATCATATTTTTTAATATAACTATATAGTAGTTACCAATATATAGTAATAATATAGTACAATAGTAAACAGTTCTCTTCAATTTCGAAAAATACTGGTAACTGAATATCTTTGCTGAACAGCCAATTTCAGTTGACCCATACGCAATAAAAGCAGACTTTATCACAAAGCTCTTCTTTTATTGGACTTTGTACCTTAGGTCACAGAACTTTCAGACAGTCGACCTGCCAATGCCCTGTCTGTGAAACTGTCGATAAACCTTTTCTAGCGCATGAAATATTGAAGACCTAGATTTATTGTTACACCTTTAATTCTCAGGATAATTAAATACGTTAATAGGTTGACAAACTTTTTAAGGTTAAAGGTGTTAATTTAAATTATTGTTTTAAATAAAATAATTGTGCATGTCAGTTGTCTACATAAAAATATATTTTGGTTTCCAAATGATAGTCTTTGATTGATAGAAAAAATTACAAAAAATTAAAACCCTTTTTAAAACTAAAAAATAATTTGACTTTACCTATATATATTGGTTACTTACTAATTTTGAATTCGGTGACTAATGCAATTTAAACATTATCTTCATACATTTGTTAATTTATTTAACTAGCTTACTTAACAAGACAAGACTCGTGAGGAGTCGCTCGTTAAATCTATATAAAAATCTAAATGTAAGCTAGAGATCACTGTTAGCTATGTCAGAAAAATATACCTTTAATATCGTATTCATACTTAGCCTACGTTTTGTGATTCTAGAATCAAACCATCGTAGGCTTGATTCTATAATCACAAATTAATTTACTTCCAAATACTTAAATAAATAAATAAATATTGTATAGGGTTTTCATATCATTCATAATAATATTCATTATAATACCTACTTAATTATAATTGTTACGTTCTATATTAAAAATAAATAAAATTTGAATGATTTTCAGTAAATTATCAAATTGATCCAAAATTAAAGAGTCGAGAAATTAATTATTATCATCCAACTTTCAATATAATATTTAAGTATATATGTAGGCATTTTATAAATTTATCAATGAATGAATTTTCTGTCAACTTGCGCCATCTATGGTCAGATTTAAAAAATATTCAAAAATGAAATCGATAATGTTTAGTATACACAATGTATAAAGTTAAATAAATGTGACTAGAATCCGATAGATGGCGCCAATACTCAATGTCACACCAGGACTAGTTTTGAGTGGATAGGTAGAAGTGTAAATATGTATACAATTCATCAGACGGAATTACATATTATTAGGTCGGAAATAAATAGATTCGCAAGTGTGTCCCATCGCAAGTAGTAATCGCAAAGACGAACGCGGTGCAGTTTCGTGCAATGCTTTCTAGTAATGGTATAACATGGTGAGAAATATTTTTATATATACTCAATTACCATCATTGAAATGATTTCAGCTGTATAAACTCATATTAAAATCGATAAAACATACAACCGACCAAAGTTATCGATTAGATATTCTACAGGTTACAAAGAGCATTTTCAACACAATTTCTACATAACATGCCCTACTTGCTCATAATTATTAAAATCGATTTGTACATTAACGACATGCATACCACAAACAGTATACCAGGAACTCTAATACTAAATAAACGCGCGTTTTGACGAACAACGCAGAGGTCTTGTTAGACTGGACTTTAGTAATTTGATGGCAAGGGGGAAGGGGGTTTGTCTATCCATTATGTAGTGGCAATCAATGGTAGGTGTTGGTGATTGTTGGCCGCCGAGTGACGAATAGTTTCGAGCTATAGAGTAGACTTAGGTTAACAATTTTTTTTATAAAGTAATCAGCTACAAAATCAGATGCTTGGCAAATATGTAGTAGTAGAGATGTACACAACGTTGTCTAATATTCCAATTTAGGATCTTACAATGACTACGTGATGAACCTTTTATAGAACCAACACAAATTTCGATATAAATATTTCATACCAATATCTCCTACAAAAGTGCAATGAAACCGGAACGTGCCATTGCTATTAGTATTTTGTTAGGAGCTACTTAACTTGAACTGTTATTAATTAGAATAGCAATTGCAAACGCAAACGAAAATAAAATTTCTTGTTGAAGATTAGAGTTAGTCACTGGTCGTAACATATTTTCTATATCCGCCCGGATAGCGACCACCGTACATGTTGAAACCTGCCATAATGGCTCACGTGAGTTTGTCGCGTTCTGGGATCAACCTGTGTAAATCCGAGTCCAAGAAGCCGGCATCAATGTGTTGACTGCCAAGGGGTAATCATCTCTCGTCGGTCGACATACTATTGGACCTCACTCCACGTACTATCAGTGGGATCACTTTGGCGCGCACGTATAAAAAAGAAAACTTTAAATATTATTTTCTGTATTGTTGTCAATGTATATAAAGGCTGAGGTTTAGAATACTGGTTATCAATACATTGTTATTTACACTTAAATGTACATAGAGACAAGTAAGATCATCTAGATATATTATCAAGTACGATTTCGCTTCAAAATGATAGTAACATCACTTACAATGATGAGTATACGTTGCACTGTACTTATCAAGATATGAAATATTATTGCCGTTACTAAAGTCAGGTGTACGGATTGCAGTACAGTTGAGTCGACCACAATTAAGTAGTGTACGGAACGCCCGATGCACGTAGTACATATATATCGATGTCTCAAGTGACATCGGAATTGAAACTCTTGAATACATTTTCCAAATAAATCGAAATAAAGAGGGATTTAATCGTCTACCCGCATTTTTCACATACTCTCTTAAAAGCTTTTTGTTTGGCCGCAGTTTCGCTGCTCTTAATAATTTTAATGCATAGTCACCGCGATGCCGGTAAAATATTAACAGAAAATGTGGAAAACCGCAATTCGCAATGCGTTTTCAGGGTTGCGCAGTGAAATACGGTACCCGTAACATTAATAAATATAATATCACTCCTATACACCGTCCCACTGCTGGACACGGGCCTCTTCTACTACTGAGAGACATTAGGCCTTAGTCCACCACGCTTGCATAGCGCGGAAGGATAGACTTCACCCATCCTCAAGATTCTTATGGAGAACTTCTCAGGTATGCAGGTTTCCTCATGGTGTTTTCCGTAACCGTTAAAGCAAGCGATAATTCACAAATAGTTTTAGAGAAATCGGAGGTGTGTGCCATTGGGATTTGAACCTGCGGACATTCGTCTCAGCAGTCCGTTCCAACACCCAACTAGGTTATGGCCGCTTCTAACATCACTCCTGTAGTAAAATTATTTAGCTATTTATAGACAATTCATGCTAGCCCTAGTATGACTTTATAATGTATAAAGGCAAGTGATCCATAAAACGAGGTGAAAAGAGCATATGAAACACGAATTAAACAGTCTTACTTATAAACTTACTTTAGCGTTAAGATGTGACTAAGAATTCCTTAAATAGCTTTCGAAAACATCACCGGTTTTCTAGTTTAAACCTTATTAAGGGGCAAGATGGCCGGTTTTAACTTACAGCTGATAAAGTAAATTTGTGTTTTAACTAAGCTTAACTTTGCGAATTTTTTATAAGTAAGGCTGATATTGTTTAAATACGATATTTTATTAATTTATACCGTCTGTACTTATCTTAAAATAAAATATCGTATATGGGAGATAGAGGGAGCTTTAAGCTATGAGAGTTGAGACTAATGTTCAGAAAATTTTAATAGAACTCCACATTATCTTTGAATACTATAATTTTATTTTATTTCATGAACGGACAACGCAGACGGCGCCACGGAAAAAAGCTAGTATCACTATTTTATCAAATCTTACAATGCCTGTTATGCATAACTCAAAACGCCTGCCAAAATATTAACAGCAAAGTACTCGATAAGACACGTGTAAAAAGTAAAAACTACCACAGGAACACTTTGAATACAGCAAAAATTGAAACATTATCCAGAAGAGTTTACTGGGTTTCAAACGAATCGTCAGTAAAATATATAATTCTTGACAC
Organism: Manduca sexta; assembly: GCF_014839805.1. Lineage (NCBI taxonomy): Eukaryota > Metazoa > Arthropoda > Insecta > Lepidoptera > Sphingidae > Manduca > Manduca sexta. The sequence continues at coordinate 1,641,100 of NC_051133.1, read as the reverse complement.
GTCAACGTAGATTATTTTGCTGGTGGTAGGATATATTTTATATCCGCCTTCTATAATCTCATATCAAATAAGTATGACATCTTTTTTGGTTCACTTCAAAATCAAGTTCAAAATTAGCATACTTAATAATATTATTTAAATGAAACCTCGCATTTTTAATGTACCAGTTACTTGACACGTGACATGCCATTTTAGATAGTCAATTACAATCTGTTTTACCTCCGTTTCTAAATAATTTATGTCGTGTCAACATCTAGAAGGTTGCAAATATTTTTATTACAATATGTTAGTAAGACTAAATCTTAGGAATTTCCAATAGTTTGTAACCAGTTCTGTGAACCTAATAAAATAAAAAATAACGACCAAAGTACAGAAGGTGTTAAAACTCGCCATAGTGGCGCACGTAAGTATGTTGCGTTCCCGGATGAGCCAGCAGCCTGTCCATATACGGTGCCAACAGGCCGGCGTAATTGTGCCGTCTGCCGAAGGGTAATCATCTGTCGTCATTCGACTTTCTATAGAACCCCATTCAACTTACCATCAGGTGCAGTGGGATCATTAAGCCATGCACGTATAAAACAAATAAACATTTATTTACACACAAACATTTATTTATACATAAATATTTATTTACACACTTTTTATACAGCAAGGTAATCGTATTTAATGCCAAAGGTATTTCCTACCAATCGACCTTAGGGTAGTTCAAAGATAAACAATGTAACTTTACATGGTGAGATAAATATTTGACTAAATGAATAGCATATACATAAATTAATAAATACATAATATCTAATATTCAATCGAGCATCAGTTGTCTCACTCTCATTTTATAATAGGATAGGGGCTAGGGACTCTACTCGAGCCCGCCCATTGTTTCTGTTTCTCTAGACTTTGGGTTGCCAGTACTTGAGATTGAACACACGATTATGCCCAATCTATGTTGTCTTTAACGAGATGGACGAACGACCTGGTGAGGGTCGCCGGAGCCCGATGGATGAGGGCGGCCCAGAACCGGTCCCTGTGGCGCTCAATGTGGGAGGCCTATGACCAGCAGTGTACGATTCCCGGCTAAAATGATGATGATGTTTTGTACTCTCTCAGCACGCCCCATGGGGAGTAGTACAGCAGCAGACTGTCTTACTCCCGCGAGGGTTGCGGTTGCATGCACATGCGCACCCTGCGACCTTCGATATTAGGGAGAGAGAGTCGAATAGCGCGGTTTTAGTCTATAGGACGGTTCATACCGTCGAGTCCAGCAGAAATCCGTCATCGGTTTTCCCCGTGTCAAGAAAAATAATAAGGCTCGCTTACCAGGCAATAAGCGGCGATAGCCTAGTTGGGTTGGACTGCCAAGACGAATGTCCGCAGGTTCAAATCTCAAGGGCACATACCTCTGACTTTTCTAAAATCATGTGTATATTCTTTGTAAATTTATCGTTCGCTTTAACGGTGAAGGAAAACATCGTGAGGAAACCTGCACATCTGAGAAGTTCTCTATAGGAATTTCGAAGGAGTGTGAAGTCTACCAATCCGCACTAGGCCAGCGTGGTGGACTAAGGCCTAATCCCTCTTAGTAGTAGAGGAGGCCCGTGCTCAGCAGTAGGCAAGTATATAATACAGGGCTGATATTATTATTATTACCACTCAAGGGGTGCCTTCAGCGTTATCGCTTAAAGTAAGCATTCCAATAAACCGGTATTGAATAAACAGACTTGCGTCATACTATCAAATGTACGGAAATAAAAAAAAACACGATTACTCGCAAAGTCAAATCATAGAAAAGTTGTTTTTTTTGTCATGTATTCGATTCTAAGTATTTCTGTAGTATCAGCGTACAGTACAAAGGGGTCGAGCGAATCTATACTACTGTTGTTAATTTCTATGTGAGCATTGTTCGTCCTTTGTACGAATAACAGTGCTTGATACTTGGAAAAAATATTCTATTTTTTTGTACGTTTTGTATATTTATTTGTGTAACATTGCCTATCAAAACTAAAATATGCGGGGGCTTGGAACCCCTGGGGCACTCAAGGACGCCCTAGCCGTTAACTGCAGCATGACGCCTACCTTCCACGCTGTCAACCATCGCGGGTGTCACCACAATGTGGTCAAAACGCACAATGTGCACTAACGGTTGATGGCCCTTGCTACGTACCTGCGACCCTGCAATAGCCTTTATTAGTCACCTCTTACAACAGGCAGCGGATACTATGGTGGAATTCTCCAAATACCCCCAATCCACAGGGTAAACTATGTTATATACTATCCCACTGCTGGGAAAGTAACATCTTTACTACTGAAAGGATTAAAGCAACCATATTAAACCTTAGCTGTTACTGAAGTTAATAGAATTTCGGATACTGGTGTCAGATGGTAACAGAGCATATCCTCGAAATAATTGGTGCTAAAATAATGCGCAAAATATTAAATCAAATTATAAAACAACAAACAAACCAATTGACAAACGTATTTTCATCATATAAAGTTCTACAAGGTTAAGAACACTGTCATTTATTTTAATGTAAATAAACATAATATATTCATTACCTTAGTAAGACGGAAACTGTACGGACATGAGTTTCGAAAATAAAGTGGTTATTGTGACCGGCGCTGGCGGAGGAATTGGGGCAGCTACTACCAAAGCATTTGCTCAAGAAGGAGCGCATATAGTCATGGTAGATATCAACGAAAAAAATCTCAAGAAAGTCGGCAACGAAATTTCACAATACAACAAAAACTATCTGCTAATCAAAGGCAATGTTTCTGTAGACGAAGACGCCAAAATGATCATAAATAAAACAATAGAAACATTTAAAAAATTAGATATACTCGTAAACAACGCTGGCAGTGTGAAATTAGGAAATATTTTAAGTGGTAACTCAGTGAAAGCATTTGATGTGATGATCAACAATAATTTGCGGTCAGTTGTGTTAATGACAAGTGTTGCTGCACCACATTTGATAAAGACTAAAGGGAATATTGTCAATGTATCTAGTATAACAGCGGCAAAGAATCCCACCGTGTCTCATTTGATGCCTTACAGCGTCTCCAAGATTGGTGTGGAACATTTCACACGTGGTGCTGCACTTGAATTAGGGCCTTCAGGAGTCAGAGTGAATGCTGTAAGTCCTGGACCTGTTAAGACGAATATAATTGGTATTATGGATGCAGCGAAGCTGTTCCTTGCTGATGTCAATATCGGACAAAGTCCCATGGGCAAGTTGTGCAAGACTGAAGAGATAGCGGACTTGATTCTGTTTGTAGCAAGCGATAAAGCGAAGAGTATTACTGGATCTGTGTATATTTGTGATAATGGTGTGTTGTTAAAGTAATATTATTGTTTATATTATGTATTTAAATAAGGGTCTTGTAATAGTTTGTTCGTATGATGTCATTTTCTTTAATAATACTACAGTATGACGTTCGTGGGTTTTAATGTTATACTGGTTTTCAAATTAAAAGCAGTGATGGTGACCTTGATAATTGACTTTGATTAGAAGGTGGAAAGAATAATTAGACAATGCAGTAATATGCTATAAAAGTCAAGCGACCTATTGTTTTATCATGGCTTTTCTTCAATTTACGTTTTAATTTATTAGTTATTGTATTTCATCAGATATAGGTACCGAATATTGAGCCTAAATATGAATTATAATTAAAATATTATAAACATCGATATTCTTCATTGTTATTGTAACTTTATTGGTGTTTAAACTATGACATAGTAAAGATTGTAAATCAGTAATTATACTATATACATTTATTTCTCACCCTGACCTAATCTTAACCTTCAAGCAATATTTTCCCTTGAACATATACGTTTATTTCACGTCGATTAACACGTTCACTGCGCTGTGAGGTCTTATTGACCCATGTTTAACTTACATCCCGTGCGGCGAATTAAATAGTTCTCGTTCACCTGGTGCGGAAGGCATAACTTTAAGAATTCTTATTGAAAGAAAAAGACAAATAGACTAAGCTATTTCCTACTTCAATAGGAACACTTTAGAATATTAAATACAATTATGGGTCAATTTGACCTCTCCCGCACCTAACGATAAATATTTCTCTCCAGTGCGGAGATATTATTACATTCTTACCTAATCGTTTTAATAAAAAGCGCAGGCGTCATAATGTGTTTTAAGGCCTTGAATCTAGAAAGCCTTTGACACGAAAGAAGCCACGAGTAATATCTAGTTGTATTATAAAAGTATCAAATCGTTTCAATCGCTCTCACCCTAAGGTAGGGTTGGAAAAATTGTATTTAGTAGAAAATAAATGCTATCTATGGATAGATAGTTGCGCGGACGATGCGGCCGCGACCGCACGGTACGATTCCCGGGCTAGGACGGATCTTAGTAGATTAGTGATTGTGAAATACAAAATATACATATAAATTATTTATATTACAAATAACATACTATAGCAAATAAAATCACGTTTTATACAAGGTATTATAATATAAAAAGAGAAATTATCTTATCACATCCATTATCGAAAATATTAACATTATATAAATAAATAAAATGTCGTTATTAGCATAGAATACGAAAGTAAATTTATTTAAAAACAAAACAAAGTCTTCACGCATTTGTTCGCGAAAGGGTAAGCAGAGGTGCGACTAGTGCAGTTTAACTTGTGTCTTAGACGTAAAATAAAAAAAAAATTGAACACATAAAATATTATTAAAAGATCTTTTTAATTTAACACGCTTTAAAGCACTACTACTGCTCTACGATATTCGTCGCAGTGGCAATATCAAACTTATTGTGAGAAATATACTCACGCGCATGCTATATTTGCAGTAACAACAAAATGACTAAAAAATCAGAGAAATAAAACCGGATTTTTCGTGGAAATATTCATTATAGGGACTTGATTTTGGCACGACGATAGCAAAGGCAAAGACGAGTATGTGGTTTCATTTATTAACATAAGAAACAAAAACGGTCACATTGAATAAAACTTAAATCTCACCAAAAAGAAGGAATCCTGACGGCCGACAAACAAATCTTTAAACTTTCTCCACAAATTCCCTTTCAACTCGCTAATCTAATCCCGGATCGAATCAGGAAATATAGCGTTCCATCCCTTCCCGTCTTATTTACGGTTGCCGCGCGAAAAAAATATCGGTATCCGTCTTGCATTGGATAGCTTTCCCCCACTTTTTCTGAAAAATGTTTGTACTAAAACTGGATGGTTAGTGTATTAAATGCTGTGATATTTTTACATACGTAGCATCACGCCCTTTACTCTTTACAGGGTTAGACAGAAGTATCATACCGATATTTCACCAGGTATTTTAGATACCATAAAATAGGAGGTTGGTCTATCGGCTGATATTAAGTAGAAAAACTTCATGTCACGAGCAACTCTGGAATTCAAACCCGAGACTTCAGTGCGACAGTCGTACTCCAAAAGCCATATAATTACCGCATCCAGGGATTCATATCTTAGGATCTACGCTAGTGTTACCCAAAGAGTAGACCAGCTAGAGTGTCAAGTATTTTAGACTTATTTCCGTCCCACAAAGGCACGCTGTTGGTGGTAGGATATATTTTATATCCGTCCAGATAGCGACCACCGTACACAAGACGTTTAAAACCTCCTTGGTGGCTAACGTAAGTGTGTCGCGTTCCAGGATCAGCCTGTATAGTGTGTACATTCGATGCCAACAGGCCGGCATAGTTTAATATAAAGCATGCCAATTTCAATCAACACTTATGCTTTGACCAATCGCAAAGAGCAAAGCATTTTAATTGACAGAAAATAATCAATAACATCAGGCGTTTAGTCACGATAAGCCTAATTACGTCACACGTCACACGACTTTATAATATTTTGTTTATAGTTTCACACAGTATCAGCCCGGGGTCTAGGATTTGTGTCCGTTGTGGCGATAGGCTCGCCCCCTATCACATCATGGGACGGAACACACTTGACAAAAAGTGGGTGCCCTGGTTGCGTCTCTACATATCCCTTTGGGGATAAATGCGTGTGCGTGTGTTTGTTTTGTTTCACACTTAATTATTATAAAGACGTCAAACATAACCCTTGGCATGACCAAGCAATTCATTAAAGAAGTAAATAACGATCCATTTTTGCAATTCATTTGACATAAATCTAACCGGTGCATATTATATTATGGGAACTGCCAACCGGATTCCCCCGGCTTATGGCATTGGAATTAAGCCTCATTTGCGACACGGTTAAATAATGTCCGATGACGCATTACTGTGAGAACAACATTATTTGACATCACTTGACGTAGAGGTGTTTATAAAAAAGCAACAGTAAATTAAAACAAAATCAAGAATGGACTTAATATAATATATAATATCAGCCCTGTATTATATACTGTCCCAGTGGTAGGCACGGACCTGCTCTATTACTGAGAGGGATAAGGCCTTATCCACCACGCTGGCCTATTGCCGATTGGTAGACTTCATACACCGTCAACATTCCTATAGAGAACTTCTCGGGTATGCAAGTTTCCTCACGATGTTTTCCTGCACCGTTAAAGCAAGTGATAATTCACAAAACGCCATCTAGTTTATGTGAACTTTATGCCTATCCTAGGTAAATTAGATATTGAAGCGGCTTCAATACGTATAGGTATTAGACTAGGGATAGAGCGACAAAAAATGCGAGTAGCCGGAATGCGCCGAATCACTTTTTATCAAAAGGCTGCAGTCGTTAAGCTGTGTCATTCACAATAGTTTAAAAATCGGAAAATGTTGAGCGAAAAACTATCGTGAACAATAGTCCTAAAAGCCTGTTTTACAACTTCTGAGTATTACGTCATATGGACGTCATATTATGTTGAATTAAGCACTGTATATAATATAGCAAACTACGTAATATATTATGCTAGCTGTATTCATATCAAGTAAATGTCAATTATTGTGAAAGTAGTATTAAGATATTTTTATTGTGTAACTTGTTGTCAAATTGTGCATCAGTTTTATGAATCGAATAATAAAAATATAAGCCGACTAAATACAAAAGTCAGACTCTAATCTCCCAAATAAATGGTTATAACCTGAGTACGATCTACAGTAACTAATACGATAACAATCTAATAAAATTTACTTGAAACAGACCTTAAGTCTTTTGCAATACTGACTTTTAAAAGATATCGTCCGCGTACCCTTTTTCTAGTCTTTGCTTACGGCTATACCTGAGTGGAATAGGCTTTGTGACGAATATGAAAAAGTAGCCTATTTTCTTTACAGCTTACACTTTATCAAATTTTATCAAAATCGATTGAGTGGCTATTTTACAGCGGGAATTTTAGTCTCGAAATTGACTCAAGCGAAGCCGCGCACTGAAGCAAATATACTCTTTACTACATCGTAACATCTTAACATTAATAAGGCATTATGGGAACAAACATCTGATGAGTTTTGCGCAAGCGTAGTGCATTGCATTACTTTGTAATTCCAGTTTTGTTGTAAATTCCTTATGGGCAGTAACTACCCATCGTGCATGCTACTCTTTCAGTTCAGTTGTGTTAAAAAGAGCTAAAAACGCCCTAAGTCTCAACGCAGACGCTGTTAGGTTGATTTATTAATTTAGCAATGTATTTTGGACAACTAAGTTTCAGCTCCTTGTCGCCATTGTGTCGTGTGTTGGTGTTCAACAAACCGATGTATACAAAGATATGGGAATCTGCGTAACAGCTTACTTTATAAAGTTTTTTTTATCGAACTCCACAGTCAACATCGGGGACTCTTGTGAATGGCGTACAGGAATCCCCTAGCTTAAAACTGCAGGGAAGAAGTTGGGGTTGGAAGGGGATAGCTGGAAAGGAAGTGTGAGGGAAATATAAGGAAACCTCTTAGGATGGGAGGATAGAAGAAGACCAGGAAATGTTTGCGAACTTTATGGACCTCAATGTGAATTGGCAACCATGAGGTGTCCACACTTAACTGTGTGCCTAGGGCCGCGACAAATGTACCCCCGCGGTAGTGTATGGAGTTTTGTGTTAAAGTAGAACTCTTTTACGAAAACATCGTGTATTATTAAAATATGTTTCATTAATTTGATTATATTCTGAGGGTTAATGGAACATTGGCCCAGATTTTTTATTGATATACGTTTTCTATTGAAACGGCATGTAGGGCAGTTAAAGTACAGTTAATTTTGCGAAAAGGTTTTCTTAAATGGGCCGTCTATTGTCGTGTGGGTTTGTTGTTATCATACATGGGCTATGACCCCTAATTTGAGTCCTAAATCGACTAATTTCAATTAATGTTTCTCTTATAATTAAACGCGTAAGCTGTTGAGGATTCCAAATTGACGATTAATAAGATTGGTAAAGTTTTGTAGTACAAGTTGCATCTCTACCTATCCATTTGAGAATAATAGGCGTGAGCTTATAAGAACAAGGACATCGCTAAACATTACCTACTTAATTTTATATGTAGAACACAAAAAATATTAAACATTGACGTTTCTTAAGTCATGAATAAATTCATTTGATAAATTAAAATTATTTTTTTTAAATATTATGTATAAGTGCTATGTTTGAATCATAGTTTTAATTAATAAAATACGAAAGCAATTAGTTATAAATTAGTTACGGTACAAGAGTTAATAATTATTTTTTACTATTCTGTGAATATTTCCAAGAACAGTTTGAATAACATTAATTTCCTAAAACATTTTTACGTCAAATAATGTCAGAATAAAGTGTGACCATGGGTTGTGGTCCTTCACGCGACATGGTCAAAGTCGGGGGAGCTACCAGCCCGGGGAAGGTGGCGAATGGCAAAACCGCTGACCCCGACGAGCCTGATGATCTACCGACCGTGGTTTTACCAGACACCCCGGCTCAGGCCAAGCCTCGTGAGTATACCTCTGGGGCCGTTCAAATATTACGTAACACATTTTTGAAGATTTTTTTTGTAATATTCTCAATTAATAATATAATATATCAGCCCTGTATTATATACATACTTGCCCACTGCTGAGCACGGGCCTCCTCTACTACTGAGAGGGATTAGGCCTTAGTCCACCACGCTGGCCTAGTGCGGATTGGTAGACTTCACACACCCTCGAAATTCCTATAGAGAACTTCTCACGTATGCAGGTTTCCTCACGATGTTTTCCTTCACCGTTAAAGCAAGCGATAATTCACAAAGAATACACACATAATTTTTTAGAAAAATCAGAGGTGTGTGCCCTTGGGATTTGAACCTGCGGACATTCGTCTTGGCAGACCGTTCCACAACCAACTAGGCTATCGCTGCTTTTTTATTTTCAATTATTTTACGCAAAATACCGGAAAGTCGCAAAATTACCTTTGTTATTGTTTTAAAATAAAAAAAACAATGTTACATAACGCTTTGTACGTGACTCCCCTCCCGCCCCTGTAACGCACCGTGAAGTTTTACAAGACCCAATACTTGAACGGACTTGTAATACTTGAACGGCCTCTTTACGTACAAAAATTTAGATGAAAACCGATGAAGGTACAGTCTTACCCATATCCAAGTCATTTGTTAAAATGTAGTATTCAAGTTTACGTTATACTATGTTGTCAATTTTATCGTAATATTTAGCTGTCCTGTGCTGTTTTGAACGACCAACCGTCTAATATCTCAATGATGAACTAGAGACTTGACATTCAATAAATCACCTGCAAGGCTTAACTAGTTTGGTTGTCACAATTTTAAATTATTTTGCTACTGTTTATGAGAAGTAATGCTTACTATCAAGCGATTATTAGTTATGCGTACAGGTGGTAGATTTCTCATATGTAAGAGTCCGCCTGGGTGGGTACCACTGCAATTGCTATTTTTTCCACTAAAAGAACAGAACATTGTAGCCAGTGTAATTACTGCACATAATAAGTCAACATCCCATGTCTTAGGATGGCGAGAGTAGTGGAATACCAAACAATATTTTATAATTCAAGATGTTGAATGATGTTTCTACTGTTTATGAGCGGTTGTATCGCTTACCATCAGGCGAACAGCAAGCTCGTCTCGTCATTCAATAAAAAAACCCTTATAACAAATACGAACTAACATTCCAGCGGTAGCATTCGAAATCCCAGTGGAAGAGTTTGACGGTAACCGGCGACCATCTAACACCCCGCCAGCTCACCTGCAACGGCTGCTGCAACCCCCACAGCCAGATATCAGCCTACCAGAGATCGAGGAGAAGCTAGCTGAAGCGGAACAGAGAAGACTTTCGGTAATTTTACTTTTTAACAAGGTATATTTTGAACTCGGTGGCGTAGTTACAATTGCGTAATACATTACGGTATGGCTGTAGTACCGAGGACGTGGCTTCGTTGCCCGGGTCGGGCAATGTGATATTGAGTTTACCCCTCAGTATCAACGCGGACTTTGGAATTTTTGCCCTATATGGCCATAGGCTTGCTCTGTCACATCATGAGACGAAATATCACAGCGAAAAATAGGTGCACCAGTTGCGTCTGCTTATACTTTCGGGGATAAAAGGTGTGAGTGTTTATTTAAAACCTAAATTATACACTGTATAAGTGGTAAAAACACATATTGGAGCATTGATATTGATCATGTTCGCTTGACACTTGGCAACTGCAACAGTTATAGTATACAAACCTACTTACATCCATCAAGGTTTGCTGGTGATCCGCCCTGTGGAATGGGGGCGTTTGGAGAATTCCACCACGGTATCCCCTGCCTGTCGTAAAAGACGACTAATAGGGGGGCCATCAGGGGGGTCGTCGGCGGGCGGCTGGGGGCCGTCCGCCCTTAGTGTACGTTGTGCACATCTCGCACATTGTGATGACCCCCGAGATGGACGGCAGCGTGGAAGGTAGGCCTCATGCTGCCGATGACGCCGAGAGCGTCCTTCGGTTACGCGGGAGCTTCTGAGTCCCCCCATAGGAGACGGGCCGCAACAGGCGGCACCGCGCAGGGACGACTGCGGACGAAAACTTAAACATTTCAGTCAGAGGAAGCCCACAGTCGTCCCTAATGCGCCGAAGACGGCCACCGCGGAGTTTTAGTTGGTATGCCGTGCGTGTATATAGGTTAGGGACTCGGCCCGGCGGTCACCCGAAGGTCAAGATCAAATCCGGGTGGCTCAACGCCGGGCCGTAAGGCACGGTGACCCCAACGTAACCGCTCAGTCGCCCCCCCTCCCGAAGGCTGTGCGGTAGTCATAAGGAACTATCTCCGCGAAAACAAAAAAAAAAGGTTTGCTGGTGATAGGATATATTTTATATCCGCCCGGATAGCGACCACCGTATACAGGGTGTTAAAATCCGCAATAATGGCTCACAGAAGTGTGTCGGGTTTCAGGATCAGCTTGTGTATCTTCAGTTCCAACAGGCCGACATAATTACTACCGAGGGGTAATCGTCTCTCGTCAGTCGACATTCTATTAGACCCCACTCCACTTACCACCATGTGGCGTGAGGTCAATTTACCGTGTACGGATAAAACAGATAGTTATAATTCTGGAGAATTTCGAATGCGCGACGTATCTTGTTGTTAGAGATATTGAAAAGCGATGAGATTGAATGAAATATTGAAACGTAATAACAATTTTATTAGGATAAAAAAACTGCATTACAATAACATGTACTTCTAATAAAGTTAAAATGTAATGATAACTTTCAGATCCTACAACAGCGTGCAGCGTCTGCCCAAAAACGAGCTCAGAAGATGATCAGATCTGTCCACGAATTGGACACGCTGGCCGCGGAACATGTAAGCACCAAACCTTCAGAAGTAGCTCTATATATCTATACATATTATAAAACAAAGTCCCCTTTTCTGTCTATCTGTGCGTTATCGATTTTCTCAAAATGTACTGAACGGATTTTTATGAAATTTAGTATGGAGATAGTTTAAGACCCTGGGAAGGTTATAGGCTACTTTCTACCCCAGGAAAATATATAGCGGGAGTTTTATCCCGGGGAACTCCTACACGCGGGCAAAGTCACGAACAAAAGCTTGTAAATAGTATTGATGTGGATGTTTTGTGAAGGTATTGTTTGTCTATAAAGGAAGACTTGAAGGAGAAAATGTGCAAGTGGGTCACCTGATGGTAAGTAATAACTGCCGCCCATAATAATACCAGATATTAAATGGTTGCTAGTAGTATACGTATAAATCAATAAATGGTTTTGGTTTAATATAAAAATTGCTTTTTAACTGCAAAAGTGCACAATGAGTCCTTTATTCCAAAAAAGAGCTTTTATACAAGCAATAATAAACTAGTACTATAAGCTTCCAATCATCCGTAATATAATAAAACAATAAATCGGATGAATGACAGTGGAACAAAGCTTTGAATCGATAATCCGCTTATAACGAAAAACTCTTTGTGACGCTCGAGGATTTAATTTCGATATTGATGAAGGCTTGTGATGAAACAATCAACTGTTTTTTGTATATTAATATTCATTTCATGCATGAATTCCCAACCGTAAAATTGTGTTTTGTTTGTACTTATTATGATGAGATTGGCGCATTGCTTTGCCATCTGCCAGACATTGTCAATACGTGTTAAAAAAATTAATGCTGGCCTACTTGGGTATCGAATTTTGGACATAGCCTACAATCAATACCTAGCGCCTAGACCAAAAATTAAAAAAAAATGATAAGGGTTTTTTTTATATTTCACATGTTAAGTATTAAAATAAAACTACTGGTCTGCCCCGTGACCACGAAGGCTACAAAATCTTCCAAACGGGAGAATAATAATATAATATTATCAGCCCTGTATTATATACTGTCCCACTGTTGGGCACGGGCCTCTTCTACTACTGAGAGAGATTAGGCCTTAGACCACCACGCTGGCCTAGAGCGGATTGGTAGACTTCACACATCTTCGAAATTCCTATAGAGAACTTCTCAAATGGGCAGGTTTCCTCACGATGTTTTTCTTCACCGTTAAAGTAAGCGATAATTCACAAAGAATATACACATAACTTTAGAAAAGTCAGAGGTGTGTGCCCTTGGGTTTTGAACCTGTGGACATTCGTCTCGCCGTCCCTTCCACAACCAACGAGGCTATAACGGAAGAATATTATAATATAAATAACCGTGATAAAATCCGATTTTTTTTTTTTATTTTAACGTCTAAAATACACGTAAACATAAGAAATCATCATATTAAGTATCAGTCGAAGAAAACGAAACTATTTGTTGAACGAAATAACTAATCCATTCTCTAATACTTGGAATCTCTAAATATGTCTCTTTCCAAACAAACAAAGTAGCCTGCCAAAACATAAGTCAAGTGAGTCTCACCTGCATTGCGTAACGGAAGTCCACAGTTACACCACTTCCGATTTGCCAATTTGGCAACGGTCATACCGAAATCTGAGATGTTACAAAACTTTTAGATATATATGAATATTTTAGCTATCTATAATACACTTGAAGTCAAAACTGAACTCCTTGTAAGCATATTCCACGATTTGCGATTACGATTTAATATAATTTAAGTTCATATGCAGAAAATCAAAATCAAGTACCTATTTGTTACAAATAAATTAAATTCGACGGTCGAATTAAGACTATTAAAGGACCGTATATTTACCATCATCTAAAACCGAGTTTATAATACAAATTTTGTACCGATTCTATTAGCGGCGATTCCAACAAGCTATCCCAACATTTTTTTTTTGTTGCTTTGAATGATGAGACGAGCTTGCTGTTCGCCTGATGGTAAGCCTGAATAAGACCGCCCATAAACAGTAGAAACACCATCCAACACCTTGAATTACAAAGTATTGTTAGGTATTGGCGCTCGCCACCCTGAGACATGAGATGTTAAGTCTTATTATGTCCAGTAATTACACTAGCTGCAATGTCCTACAAATCGGAACATAACAGTGACTTAACACTGTTACTTAAAACACACATAATTTTTTTTATTAGAAAAGTCAGAGGTTGTTGCCGTTTGGTTTTGAACCTGCGGACATTCGTCTCGGCTGTCCGTTCCACAACCAACTAGGCTATCGTCGCATTATTAACAATTTACTTAATTAAATTTATGTTCTTTTGAAATACAAAAGATATTCCGTAGCATGAGGTTGATCAATGAAACATTTCTATAGAATCCATTATACAATAGATTTGTAATTATTCTAGGAGCCGACTGAAACGAATAAGCTTGGCACAAACACGCTGACCATCCCGCCGGAGCCAGGAGTGTGTGAAGACAAGAACATAGCGTGAAGATACGCTAACATTCTCAATTTTAATAAGATAATTTTATTTATAGGATAAGTTATTTAATCAATGTCAAGGAGCGTTAGACTTATATTTATATCGTATTATTAAATAAAAAAGTAACATAGAATTCCTTATGAAATGAAGCCGTTATTAATGTACAGTCAGCCTCAGAATTACCGCAACAAATTCAAAATGCTTCCACACATTAACCTCAATTAAAATATTCTTTTTTTTACCTAAAACACAGTAAACCCTTTGAAGTTTATTTTAGTGAAGAAAAACGATGGTTGATAATAATACAAAAACAAAGACGATTTGATATTTTTAATTTATTCAGCTACTTTTGTGACTGACTGTACCCATTAATATTGTTTAAAGTAATAATTAAATTATCTGAAGATTAATATAATTTTTACTAAATTTCGAGTTGTACGAATAACAACTGCATTTTATTACTTTACTTATCCTTTCAAGAGTAAGTCGTGACGATAAGAAACACAAAATATTTAAAATTACCATAAATTATTCCTGTTTTTATCAAGGAATTGTAAATAGGAAGTAATTTTAACATTTTCTTTATGAAATAAACGTTTTTAAATTTCCATTTGTGTTTGGGATTCCCTCTTTCCTCTGCTAATGAATTTTAAAGTCGATCCCTCTCCGCGCAACATTGCGTAAGATATTACTCAAGAGGTACACAGGGAATTATTTTATTGAAAAGTATTGTGTTATCGGTATGAGTTTGGAATAAAACATACTATTTTATGAAAGTCTCAAAATAATTATAATGAATTTATATTAATAAATGTATTATGTAGGTATATTATACGTGTATTTATGTATGTATTGTTTATCAATATTTTTTTATTATTATTTATTGTTACATATAATTTAATCCACTGCACTACTCTCCCTTTCTCTTTCTCGTTTTTATATTCATCACATGGTTGTCTGGAAGCCATTGCCTAGAGCAGTAAGACCGCCATTTGTACTTGTGCCTTTTGTCTCTCTTTTCTTATTTATATTATTTATTCTGTTTTGAGTATAAATAAATAAATAATAAATTTCATACTTACCTGTATTATATGGCAAGGCTAGGAAAACCCTATCCTATATATAAGAAATTTGTTACATACAAATTTCAAATATTTACAAAAAATGACAACAAAAACTAATCTACTAGCAAACTGTTCCTAAAACAAGTATTACTTTCATTTTGAAACATCTTCGAGTCAAAACATCGTGTAATAGAATACAATGTTTATGAATATTTAAATCCTGCGCACAATGAAAAATGTAAGAAAGCCGGAGGATGCCATTTGTCGGAAGTACTTCGCGCATCCGGTCCTGGAGCATGCAACTTCCGTGAATTGTTTATGGTCACTGCATAGATATGAAGACGTCGACTTGAACCAAGCGAGCAGAGATGAATCTTAAATATGATAAGTTTTGAGATGAAATATGAATGAAATTGTTCACCTGTTTTCGTTTGTGAGATTTGGTATAGAAGAAAAGTTATCGAGGCATACAAATATTGAATTCTTTAGGCACTGCGCAGACGTTCACTTGTTGAATAAATGAGTAGACGACAACATCTGGTTGTTAGTTTTAATTAGTTAATAAATCATCTGTTCATATGACCAATTTAGCAACCAAAGTCGGCGATTATATTATAATATATCGGCACTAAAGAAAAGCCGGTAAACACCTTTACTTACCCAAAAAATACTGTTATATAACATGGTTTCAAAACCAGAAATCCATTTTCTCGTGCCTGCAGTTTTAAAATGTAGCCAATATTAAAATATTCTTGCAGTCAAATATAAGGTGTGAGAGAAATAAGAGGAACGCTTTGTACAAAGCGAGCGGCGGCTGGTGCCAACAAAATACAAAGGGAATGGTCCGGTAATGGTCGAACAACCGGATATTTTACGAGAAATAGTGCTAACTTAGTCATATTTCAAAGCACATCTTGCTCGTAGTTGCTACTTGCTATCAATTGTAAAATCTCTATTTTGAGCCATCTTACCAACTAAGAGGCTGCCGCGATGGCTTAGTTGTACTGCGTGCTCAATATAACACGGCTATGAGGTCGCGGGTTCCAATCCGGGTTTGGAAGTGATATAGGATTTTTTTGCATAGTATCAGTCCGGAGTCAGTAGCCGATATGGCAATAGGCTCGCCCTTTATCACGTCTTAGAACGGAACGCACATGCGAAAACTGGGTCCTCTGGTTTCAGCTCTGCCTACCTCTTCGGGGATAAAGCGTAATATATGTCTCTGTGCGTGTGTGCGTATGTATGTATGTATAAGAGGTACCCAACACTACTAAAAACTTATTTTAAATTCTTTTCCAAAGGTAGATAGATGGCAGAATTTTATGGGATATGACGAGGTAAGCAGGTTGCTAAAAAATATGTATTACATAGTACTTAATAGCTCCACACCTGCTAATTTTTACACGTTAAGTTTAATATGCCTCATTTAAAAATTTGGCTACGAAGATGTGACCGGGGATCAGTTGCGAAGTGTCCATTTAAACCGATTCCTGTCGGTTTCTCTTTCCCAATTTATGAAAAAACGAATTATCATCAGAACATCTGTATTAGTTTGAGGCCGACGGCCAGTATATTCTATATTTCCCCATCATCTGGAGGCAAACTTAACTCCAATATACGCATAGAGCCACTACATAAACTAGGACTAAAACACGGCGAGAAAAGGTAACCGAAGTACACCAAGAAGGTCATATATTATGTTAATGAACTGGTTTGTATGATCCAACCAGTACACAGTAATTATCTAATTACAGCACCGCTCGTATTATTTCGTTGATTTGGCATTATTTACGCGGCCCGACGAGCACTGAGGTTGCAATACGTTGAGCATCGCGGGTTGCAATATCAAATATCTGTTATTGTATGCAGGGATATTTTTACGGAATTGGGTACCGGGGTGCGAAAAACAGCCTACACCTGGAAATAAAATTTTTGGTCGTGTAAAAGAAATGGTCGCTCCTTCTTTCGACGTCCTTCTTTAGGGTGATCGACTTCCACCCCCTTGACCCTACGATTGGCTCACGCACCCTTGCAAGACTGGGTAAAGAGGGCCTAAACTGTAATTTTAAACTCAATGTTAAGTCAAAATATAAATCCAAATATATTTTTGCTTGAGCCAAATATAATGCGAGAATTATTAACAAAAATGAGTATAAATTGCTAAATTTGCTAATTCTGGCAATTAGCCCGATGATTATAAACGAATAAATATCGCGCAAAAATTTTAATTGTAGTATTCATGCAATAGTAATTATTGTATCTACGCATGTGTGATGAAATCATGAGGCGCATTTTGTATGGAAAAGATATTACGACGTAATTTATTTAATACATGAATCTAATATTAATGATAATAATTATGATTAGTATTCTATAGATTTTGTAATTTTCTTTTTTGCCTTTTAATGGGAAAAATACCTTTAAAAATATAAAAAATATTATTATTAATTTTACACTAAGGTATTATTTCAGGCACTAGCCTACTCCCTAATCTATATACATGTATTACACTAAATATGGCACTTAATGTCTAAAAAAATATCTAATTAATTTTTAAGAATTAACATTGTATGTATGTACTAAAAATCTTTTAGTAAAGCCAAAATCTTGGAAATATCGCCTAGTGAAGCCATTGTCCCTGACTATGATGAATAGTCTGAAACACGAATTTCCAGGCGATACGACGCTTATATAATATAGTTATACGTCTCTCTAACACAAAATCAGCTCTGACAATAAATATAATTTCATACATTAAATTTATACGTTAGAAACATACATAAAACTTAGATTTACGTTTGCATTTTTATGATAGTCCTATCTTGCAGGATAAATAGCGGCTATTTATATAAAGCCTTTTACCATATATTCATAGATATTTATGTACCTACTGTACTAAACTTGTTGGTAAGTTTAATATATTGTAATAACTCGCTTTTGCTCCGGCTGCGCACACGTAAGGAAGTTTTTAAATAATAAAAGTCCCGCTATATGTTTTCGCATGATGGAAAGTAGCCTATGTCCTTAGTAGTAGGGTATTAAACTATTTCTATACAAAATTTCACAGAAATCTCTTATCTAATCAGTAATTTTTAGGTTATCGCGTTCAGACAGACAGAGGAGGCGCGGGAATTTTTTTAAAACATTAGTCGTTGTAATAACAATGCAATAAACATCTTAGCCAGTGTAAATACTGGACATTATAAGACTTAACATCATGTGTTAGGTTGGCGAACGCAATGGAACACCAAGCAATATTTTGTAATTCAAGGATGGTGTTTCTACTGTTCATAGGCGGTCGTATCGCTTAGGTAAATGCAAGGTACATGAACCTATGCTTCCTTAAAGCATGGCAGGTTCATACTATGATCTCATCTACCCCACTTCTACATAACAATGAAATTCACGAATATACATATCTAGCATATCGCGTGTAGCAAAGACCTGGTTACCCACCTATCGAGAACTCCAATTACCACGAGGCGTGTATAATTATTCATTTACGTGTGATTATAGTTCTATCATGCTGAGAACAATAATTTTATTTTATCACCTTATTAGTAAATTGGTATGATATGAGTTGTAGATCGTAAGGTTCCAGCTTCGATGTTCAGACCGAAACCATTAGTTTTCGATTTAAAAATACATTGTTTTCTCAGAATTCAAAATTTTCCTTGACACTATGACCGGATCACCCTGAATTATATCATAGGATGGAAAGTAATGTTTTGAAAAATTGTCTGAGCGACTATTGTACCTCTACCTACTCCTTCGGAAAAAAGGAATACTCTTCCTTCTTGTCAAAGGAAAAATATGAATATAGTATAAAGATAAAGCTATAAACATAGCTACAAATGTAACATAATCTTTATTTTTATCCTATTCAATTAAGTAAGTATAATCCGAAAAAAGGACTAAACATGCGAAGTTGTGACCATAAACTAATTTCTATCACTTAAATGCCAAATTAAAAAAATAAACCCAACAAATAATTATCGGCTTCCTGCAAACCATCTGAATATATAAAATCTGCATACCCAGGAAAAACCGTCACGCATAGCCAATTCGCCAAATTAGGAATTGGAAAGAAATCCATTGTCCGATGCAAGGATGCTCGATGCAAATGACGCAACAGCGGCTTACAACATGCATTCCTTGACGGCTTCCCGGTCAGAACACGACCGGATGTCGGCTTTACAGTATAAATAGTTGCGTTAACTGAATATCGGCACACTTCGTCTGAAGAACAATCATGAAAGCCTACATCACTGTAAGTTTTTTTATATATTACAGCACAAATCGTTTTTTCAATGAAATATCTTATCGATTTTAAACTAATATGTTTATCAAATGATCTGGTTTTAAGAAAAAAGTGGCAATAATTATAGAGTTATTGTTTTTGATAATGGAATAAAATCCAATATAAATTTAAATGTTTTAAATGACGGTTTCTAGTTGTTAAAGCAACAGTAGCAAGCAGTAAAGTCTTTCGCAACAAGTTAATAGCGTCTACGCGATGCCTAAATCATAATTTTGTTTTAATTCACACTACATTAGAATTAGATAGTATAATAAGCCTAGTATATGCCATCATGCAGAAATTTACGCGCTATCGTATTGTTAACTCAATGCTTTTGATGAAATAATTTTGTATGAAAATTTTAACAGCGTCCCGTAAAGGTATATGGAACTAAAATATAGTGTGAACATTGCGCGCATATGCTTAGTAACGATAAACTTAAAATGTATGCGTGTCGGCAAGACTCATTTGTTTTTTTAACGCACATTCATTGTCAAACAACTATCAAAAAATGCGTAACTTATTCGGTAAAAATACTGTTCGTAAATTCCCTCTAGGGTTTGAGAAGGTCTATGTTTCACTACACCACCACTATTGCCAGATATAATTAATAATTAATCCAATATATTTTTGAAATTGCACTGTCCGTAATGTTATCTTAATAATTAGTTACAAAAGTTTGTCGACCTGTTATTGTATTTGATTAACGGTTCTATACTTATTTTACGAGTTTTTTCCGAGTTTTATCGTATTCTAATAAGTAAATAAAACATTACATGTACAAAATCACGGCCGATTCATATTAATTACACTTAGCACTTTTTTGATTTTTGATCAAAAACTCTTTTGAGGTTAAATAATTGTATGTTT
The DNA here is from genome assembly GCF_014839805.1 of Manduca sexta. Classification (NCBI taxonomy): domain Eukaryota; kingdom Metazoa; phylum Arthropoda; class Insecta; order Lepidoptera; family Sphingidae; genus Manduca; species Manduca sexta. The sequence goes on along the minus strand of NC_051133.1, from coordinate 1,620,680 downwards.
TAAATATAAAATATTAACTAACATGGTGATTCGTTTTAACCAGATTTTGATATTGTTACGTCTCCTAATCCAATGCGAAATTGCATATCTTAAAATTGATTCATTATTAATTATGTTCTACTTATGGACTATAAATTTTCATTTAATTTTTTGTAACAGTATAATACTTAGAATAATTATCCTTGGTTGTGTTGTTTCATATAGCAGTACTTAATATGCTCTATATGCATGCTGCGTTTGTTGTTTAGAATGTCCTTTTAACTTATGTTTAGTATCTAAGTTTAAATTTATATAAGCTTGCTAAAAAAGAGAATTTAATTTGTAAACCAATAAAAAAAAGTTCCAGTGTATCAATTTATTTGCATCTCTAAATTAAATTATTCTTGTTAAAATAAGTCAAGTTCTACCCGGAACTTAAGATGTTTGTTTGGGATTGACGATGAAACCTATATTCCAGTCAATAAAAAATATTAAAATAAATTATAAATTATGTTCCAGCTGGCCTGCCTGTCGGCAGTACTTGCGCTTAGCCAGGCTAGCGGCATTGGCCTCGGCTACGGCGGCTTGGGTCTCGGCCAGGCTACGGGGGTGGTTACGGCTATGGTACGTACTAACCTTGAAATAATAGCTTCCAGTGGCGAAAGGTGGAATTTTCCGAAAGTGGACCCGAAAAACTTTATAGGTACTAATATGCTTTGAATATGGTTTTGCAAATCGTTCTGATCATAATTAGATTCTAATTTAATAGAAATTCTACATAAAGAGAAGCAAGCAGGAATCGGGTTATGTCTGTATTTTCGAGTATATCGCCTAATTTTGATTTGATAGTCCATTTCGATAGATAAATAACATTAATATAATTAATATCTTGACGTATTGTAAAACAAAGTTCCCCGCCGCGTCTGTCTGTCTGAACGTAACTAACTCTAGAACTACCAAACGAATACATACGGTTTTGACATTAATGCAGTTCATGATTGAAATTGACAACGATTGTTAAACATGTAAAAATAATATATAGATTTGTTTATTAGATTAATATACTAGCTTTCTGCTGGCAAGTCTACCCGCGTAAAAGTCCGACAAAGCAGAAAAATTGTAACCAACGTTTTAAAATAAATTAAAAATATCTTGAAAAAGAATAATTTTCTACGATACCCGATTTTCATCCAACAAAGCCTATATTCTGCTACAATCTGTGAAATCTCATCTGGGAAAAAGACATGAAAATGTATTTAATAGTTTTTCGTCATTCGTTAAATTATCTCTAGATTCATTTTTACCAATGTGATAATTATTTTAAAATAATCCAGGACTCGGCGGTGGTCATCTCCTGGCTCCAGCGATCTCAACCGCCAGCGTGGTGAAAGCCGCCCCGATCCCGGTCATTAGGACCGCTGCCGTAGCACCCATCATCACTGCTCCTGTCCTACGCACTGTACCAGTAAGCGTCGGCTACGGATACGGTGGCTATGGACATGGTGGCTACGGACACGGTGGCTACGGATTGGGTGGCTACGGACTTGGCTACGGACTGGGCGGCTACGGCAGGGGCTGGGGCGGTCTAGGCAGCTGGGGCGGTTGGGGATTGGGCGGCAAGCATTACGGCTGAACCAATAAAGACGAAGTGCATCTTTCTGTAAAACCAAATTGATTGTCCTTCGATTGGCTCATGCACCGTAATAAAATGTATTCACACGTCTAATATTGTCGTTTCAATTTGAGTCATTCAAATCAGTCAGTGTCAGTCAAATGCTATCGTATGATGGCATCTCAGACGGTCTCCGCAAAGAAATATATTAACCTGCATCAAACTAACCTGCTTTACTTTATACAACACTACAAAACTAATATTGGCATAAAAAATAATACAATACTAAAAACACTATTAATAAATAAAACTCAACTAAAAATATAATTATGTTAAAGCACTGTTTTCATGACTTCAGAATATAAGGGTAAAGTTTGAACCAAATGAAACGGATGTCATCTAAGCATTTTCCGCAATTACCTCGGAAAACTTTTCGATTCCATTTACTTTGCGGTGAAAACAAGTTTAGACCACGCTGTTTTCTTGCTGAACCTAGTTTACAAGTCTCTGAGAAATGCAATATTTTTCTCTAATTATCCTGATACTGGAAGTAAACAAATATTTCAAGGATTTTACGATTTAGATAGGTTAGAAACATTTGTAATGCAAAGCAATTGGCTCAATGATATAGCGTGCTTGAGCTTTGAACCTATTAGAAAAAGTGTTAAAAGTTTTTGAATAAAAAAAAAATGCGTTTCGCGGATTAGAATTCATTTCAGTTATTGCAATAAGTTCATTGCGATATAAATCCATGCATCTAATAATACTGACCTACATAATCCTAGCAACCATCAAGATGTCCGATTTATATTACTTTGAGATTTTGATCAGACCATCTGAGGCCGAGGACAAGATGTCTTTAGCATTAACCCTAACTTTATGTAGGTGCAAGAATATAGCGAATTATAGTTAGCATATGTCAATAATATTTTTCATTTTTACCACACACATCATACATTTATTCCCGAAGGGGTATGTAGAAGCGCAACCACGGCACCCACTTTTAGCCAAACGTGTTCCGTCCCATGATGTGATAGGGGGCGAGCCTATCGCCATATCAGGCACAAATTCTAAGCTCCGGGCTAATACTGAGCAGAAAAATTCAAATATCACTTAGCCCGACCCAGGATTCGAACCCAGGACCCCAGAGCGCTGCCGTCCCAATACTGCCGTTTCATTTTTACCAACGTTAAAGATTTATAGAAAGACATCTAGGCAACGGCTTCACGTCCAGTTACTTTAACATGCCAAATAAAAAAATATAATGATCAAATAACATAACAACAGCATATCAGAAACAGTTGATGTCTAGTTGGAAACTTCAAAATTAGTTTAGGCCAAAGGCTGACGAGTTGCGAAACTATTAAACTTGGTAGTAAATTACCTGCAAGTTTAATGTTCAGCGTGAATCAGTTAATGTGCGGCTATGATAGCCCTACGAGACTCGGTAAGACTGAAACTATAGGTTTTAATAATTAATTAGCTTTTGCTCACTTCTTTGGCAGCATGAAATGATTTTCCAGTATAATTATCCCGGGGTAGAAAGTACCTTATGCCATTTTCAGGGTATCAAAATCTTCATATCAAATTTCATCAAAATTTGTTGAGTTGTTTTTGAGTTTATCGCGTTAAGACAGACAGACAAATGCAACGGTGGACTTTGTTGTATAATATATTTGTAGAACTTTTTAAAAGCAACAATTCCATTATACATGTATAACTTTAACCGTTAACGCAGTACACATAACGAAAGCTGTCAAAAGGGATAAATATTTCCCGATTTTGCTACATTTTTCATTGATGCTCCGCTTCAATTTATCATAACGTAATATTATATCGCCTTTAGCCTTCCTCGATAAAAGATACAAAAATTCGTAATAAACCAATTTTATTTTAATGTCGAATATTGAAAATAAACAAAAAGAATCATAAAATTATTCCATTTCCTATTACAAAGTACAGAAGCTAAACATTGCGATACTTAGTGATACATTTTTTCAACCTCTACAAAGATCACAGGAAACAAGCTCAAAACTCAATAAGAAGCGGTGCACGTAATTGGCTCGAGCTGTATCATTTGTACCATCTCACTACTAAATGGAATTATGAAGCCGGTGTCGACGTCTCGCGGATTCGCATCCACAAATAGATCGGAAAGAGACGCGCTTGTAGGCATATTTGAATAAATTTATATCTACTACTTAAAACACACACAACAACAAGAATTCAAAATGTCTACAATTTTATGAAGCCGATGACTATTGAGAAATAAGGAAGACTTCATTTAATCGTCAGCGTATTACAATTGTGATCTATAATTAAGAAGAAATCTTAATTTCATCACGGCATGCTGCAGTTCATAGTAGACCTAGTCACTCACAAAATAACCATCTGTTTAGCAAGAATAAGGAGAAGTAATAACAAGGCTCCCAATATCATTAAGTCTAAAAAGCGCCATAAATTACTATACACGCCGGTTTTCTGTAACAATGGTACCGCCCCGGTCAAGTTCATAAATACCAAAACACGACACAAATTGACAACTGAATTTATCATGTAAACAATTTCGCATCCCAATGAACGTGTAAACAAGTTATAATAAATTGTATTGACATTACAAACATATGAGGTTAATTAAAATTGACACTTTCGTTTATAAATTAATTATGTATCAAATAATATTATTTTATTTGTTACAAATAATTTCGCTTGTTTCAATATAATTTATGATACGGTGCGACCGAATGGATGGCAGTACTCGACAGTAAATATTACTTCGAGTCATAAGTGCATGTGCTCTGTGCACATTGTTTTGAGGTTAGAGCGTTTTCGTCTTACGGCCTGTTTTAATACCTCAATCTTAGTCTTCATTCCGATTCCGAGAATAAACCAATCAAAATAATTCATTTATAAGCATGTCAAAATTCATTCTGATTGGTCCATTTTTGAGATAGAAGCCAGCGATTGAGGTCGTTTATTGAAATTGGCGATTAGTCATTTTATATCAGTGATTCTCTTTCTATGTCATATTATAAATTTGATTCTTGAATGTCGTTTTTAAATTTGTATTTTCTTATAATTCAAATCGGAACACAACAAAGCTTGCAAACGACTGCTTAGCGACAGAAAAAGACATTGCGGTTGTAATTGATACCTAAGCAGTCAGGGTCTCGTGTACGAATAACCTATCTAGAGAATGTATCAGAAACTCAATATAATCTTTGTATAACTGACCGGGAAAATAAAAAACCTGCTTTGGTGGCGCCACTATTGCTTTTTCCTTTTAAGAATAACATTTTTAAAACAATAAATTATTTCTATATTTCACCGCAACATGGCAAGGTTTTATATTTTCATGGTCAAGTTCTAACTATATGTCATCCACACGCTAAAATCCTTCCCGTAAATAAATACTAGACAAATTATTTGTATTTTAGGCTAATGAACACGAACCTCAATTAATGCAAGTAATTTTGGCATTTACATTTGCAAATGATATGCTAATAACTATCATTAACAACGCATGTTTCAGTATATTGTAGTCGAATATTGACTTAATCGATGGAAACCTGTGCCAATTATGTCTACAGTATATGGATAGTAACATCACTATTATGTTCCAGCACAGTATATACTGCTATATAGCTGGCATTGGCCTCTTCTACTACTGAAAGGGTTTTAATTCATCATTATAAAAAATAAAATAAAAATGCTTTATTCATCACGTAGGCGAACATAGTTGCACTTATGATAAGTCAAGGTACATGAGAATATTCAATTATTACTTAATTAGATTAGCTTATATAAACAAAGACAATAAAATAAATGAAAAATATACTTAGTAAACAAAGAAGCCAGCTCGGGCTGGCAGGGAAGAAGAAATAAAATTATGTATGTATGTATTTTTAAATAAGCAATAAGGGAGAAACGCGTCGCGATCCTCACCGGTGAGGACAATAAAAGCCCTAACCTAGCTAACCTACCAGCCTTTCACTAACTACCTAAGCGATGACTACCCGAAGAAGAAAGGCAGAAAGAAACTCCGGGCTTTATTTTTGTCATCAATTGTCTATTCATTTATAATATTGTTATTAAATATATATATATTTTATTAATAAGTCTTTTCTATACAAAGTCTGATTAATTATATAAGCTAATACACGCACATCACCGTAAAATTGCGGAGAAAATCCACATAAAAGTATTTAGCAATAACTAAAAACTAACGGAAAAAAACAATAATACTAAAAAATTATAAAAACTATGAAACAGTCAGTGTACAGCGTGCATACGCCTACATTTACAAACATAATATTTTCATTTCATATTTTGTCGCAGATCTTGGTCAATATAATTAAGATTATAAATTTTAAGGCTGGTGCAACAAAATGATCGGTCGGTCGTCTATTATACATTGATAATTCAATGAGTCAATATAAAATAAAATATGTCACATAAATTTAAAACTGTTACCCAGTATAATGTCAAAATTGTAGAAAGGTACACATGAGACGTTTATGTAGTTAATTTATAATATTGGCGTTAACATAGGGTTGGACAGGGTGTGCAGGACTGTTTTTCCAAACCGTCTGATCATCGAGGTAATCCTTTACATTATAATACCCCTTTGACATTAATTCGCGCTTAACATGACACTTAAATTTGTAGCCGGGCAGATTGGTTATTTCAAGAGGGATTTTATTATAGAATTTGATACAATTCGCTAGATAAGATTTATTTGTTTTACAGAGCCGAAAATTTGGAACAACTAGTTTATTCTTATTTCTAGTGTTCAAACAGTGCAAGTCACTGTTTTTCATAAAAGTACCTAGGTTCTTACGGACATACATAATATTTTGAAAAATGTATTCAGCTGGCAAAGTCAGTACATTCACCTCCTTAAACAGTTCTCTAAGGGAATCGCGAGACCGAAGGTTATAAATTGCACGAATCGCTCTTTTCTGTAAAATAAAAATGGTCTGCAGATCTACTGCAGTACCCCACAGAAGAATGCAATAAGACATAATGCTGTGGAAGTAAGCGAAATATACTAACCTTGCCGTAGCCACATCAGTTAAATATCTGATCTTCCTAATAGCAAAGACTGCAGAACTCAATTTACTCGAAATTCTTTGAATGTGGGGTCCCCATTGTAATTTCCTATCGATAGAAACCCCAAGGAAGACTGTAGAGGGTACTAATTCTAGTTTATTCCCGTCTAAATCAATATCAGTTCCATTAATCTTGTTCAGTAACGAGAATCGAACACATTTAGTTTTTGCTGCATTTAATAGAAGATTATTGGCAGAAAACCAGTCAGAAATCAATTTAAATACTTTATTTGGCTCTACAAAATTTCCTTCCCTTCTATTTAGTTTAAATATTAGTGAAGTGTCGTCAGCGAATAATACAACTTCAGCCATTTTGTTAATAATGTACGGTAGATCATTAATATAAACTAAAAACAGAAATGGTCCCAAAATTGAACCCTGGGGACCCCAATCCCAACTGTGGACCCTGCAGAGGAAACGTTGTTGATAAAAACTTTTGTTTCCGACCCGATAAATATGAAGATATTAGTTTAAGCCCCACTCCCCCTGATGCCGTAATAGTGGAGCTTTAAAATGAGGGTTCCATGATCAACGCAATCGAACGCCTTGGAAAGATCACAAAATACCCCTAAAGCATCCTGCGATCCCTCCCAGGCATCCAACACAGCTTTAACTAATGCACGTCCTGCATCTTGCGTGGACCTACCCTTTGTAAAACCGAATTGCCTGTCATGTAGAATCTCATTTTTATTAAAGAACACCAGCATTTGATTAAGCATTAACTTTTCGAATATTTTACTTAAAGTTGGTAAAATAGAAATAGGCCTATAATTGGAGGGGGGTGTTGGAGCAACCAGTTTTAAAAATTGGTACTACTTTACTTATCTTCATAAGATCAGGGAATATGCCGTCTCTTATGCAGCAATTAAAAATATCAGAAAGGATTGGGGCGATGCTAACTATCACTGACTGCAACGCTTTAACAGACAAACCCCAAAGATCTTCAGTACTCTTCATGTTTAAGCTCCTGAATACTTTTATAACATCATAATGAGTAACACATTCAAATTCGAAATTTGGAATTGATAAATCTAAATATTGTTTTAAGAATGACTCAGCTGCCTCTGGTGAGGATGGCAGACATTTTGTCGTCTCAAATGGTATGGTATTGAAAAACTTTTCGAAGTAATTAGCCACAGAATTATTGTCTGAAACTAGTTCGTCATTAATGTTTAATACAATCTTGTCATTACACTTAGTTTTGCCAGTTTCAGTATTAATTATTCTCCAAGTTGTTTTAATTTTATTATCCGATTTTTTTATATTTCTACTAATATAAGCAGCTTTGGCATACCTACATACACTTTTAAAAATTTTAGAGTATGTTCTTACATAATTAGTAAATTTGACATCAGGTGTAAAGGACCTTCTGTCATATAATTCGTATAGAACATCTCTACTACGCCTAATACCTTTGGTTGCCCAAGCACTGAAAGATATTTTATTTTTTAGTGTTACTGATTTTACACTACATGTTTTATTGAATACATTTGTCACACTATTTAATAATGTTTCAAACATATTATTTGGGTTGTCCGAGTCGCAAGTCAGCATAGGTAGCACGGAATTAAGTTTTGTGCTAAATTTCTGCAAATTACGTAGGGATAGTGGTCTAAATTTAATAATGTTTTTACTTCTTTGTTTTACACAATTAAGTTTGACCATTTGACAAGTATGGTCTGAGCGAACACCGCTTAATAATTCTTTATAGTCAATTTTAAAATTTGAGATAACATTATCAATACACGTGGCCGAAGTTGTAGTTAGTCTAGTTGGCTCGAGAAAGTGACAGTTAAGATTAAATGATTGGAGCAAAGTCAAAAATATACTTTTGGCTGTTGTATCTATCAGTAAATCTATATTAAAGTCTCCGCAGACTAAAATCTTACTATGCATCTTAAGTTTTTTTAGAATATCCTCCATTTTAGAGATAAAAGCTAATATGTTGGATGAAGGAGGCCTATATACACACAATATGATATAATCACTAGTCTCTGCACATGAGACCTCACACACTCGTTCAACAGAAAGTTTTGTTATATCTTGTCTATCCTTGTAAGAGATACCATCCTTGATGAGGATCATGGTGCCTCCACCTTCTGCTGAAATCCTAATAAACGAGCTGGCAACTCTGTAGCCATTGACACTAAACGCCATTCTATCTGGTTTCAACCATGTCTCAGTAAAACATAAAATATCAACATTATACCTTTCCACAAATAACTCAATGTCAAAAGTTTGCCAGAGAAACGATTTATGTTTTGGTGGGATAACATTAAAACAAGTCATCTTCCTCTGTTGTCATACTTAAATGTTTAAATTATTGACTACAATAGTATTAGTAGTACTACTAAAACATGTAGTAATTGAGGACTTCGTCATAGTACTTATGACTGTCTTAATATTATATGCTAACAATGTAGCTATAGAATGTCTACAAGTATTTGTCAGATACACTGTATCCCTAGTCAAACTTAAACTACATTTTTCAATAAAATTATTGACGTCCAGATATAATGCGGGTTGACATATATTATATACGTTCTATATTCTAATTGATACTATTATAGTAGTTGAAGTTACTTTTTGAAATTCAATTTTTAAATTGTGGCTCCATCGTTGGCAGACGATGATTTTGCCAATGTCAAAGTTGAAAGTAGGAAAAGTTACGGTAAATTTTTATGGGTCTAATATTATCTATGACTGTTGAGCGGTAAATAAAGCAATGGCAATACAAAATAATCGAAAAACACATTATACGTAAATTCAGAATAAGAATATTTACTTTTTGAAATACTTTGATAAAAAATATATGTCATTTAAAATTTTACTAAAAAGAATTTGAAATCCATGTAATAATGTAGTTATGTAGCTTTTAAATTTGGTAGATCAGGTGGCTATCAAATCACTAATAGCAAACTGTGACGTCACCCAGTGTCACTGGCCACACCGCTGTGTGAGTGAGAAAGAGATAGCGCGATACCGAACCACGCCCCACTTTTGCTCAAAACCATACTTCCAATATGAATAACTGCTTTAACTTTAAAACAATATTGCAGATGTTTTCACATAAAAAAATATTTTTCGTATTATTTATTTGTTACATATAAAATAATGTAAAAAATCAAACATAGGATACTGCCCTATTCCTAGTTCAATGTGTTTAAATACAATGTGTATATTCCATATGTCCATATATCTATAATAAGCGACGGTAGGTTCATGAGGATTTTGAAGAATCGAACGTGAGAAAAAGAGATATATTCGCGCACATATTTCTTTTGAGTGTCTTAAAATATCTTTACTCCATCCGAGCCCTCATAACATATCGTAAATTGGACAAAAAGTAACCAGTTCATAATCATTGTGTGCGAATTTGAATGTGTTTCACTCTTACGAACATACCACCATTACGCGAAAGATTATAGAAACATTTTATATTATAAACAACAGTACGCAACAGTCTGAGGTATATCAGTCAAGTCTCTTCTGCAAAATGTATATTCTATACACAGTCCATTACTCCTTCACGAATAGCGAATGCGATCCCAAGAGAGTCCTCTCCCGCGTTAATTGAAAAAGCAATTAAAGCCCCCGCCGCCCTTCACTCTCTCAGACACCCCCGACAGTCAATGGAAACATAGGAAACTACCCGCAAGATTTCGATCATATTCCGTAATGAATTTCTGATATTAAGAATTTGAGGGGTGCAATTGAAATAGTTATTTGGAAATATCGATCTAGAACGGATTTTGCAATAAGCTAGTCTCTAGTCATTTCATGCGACGCAACACACACGATGAAAAGTGGGTGTCCAGGTTGTCTACCTCTTTGTAGATAAGAGGGTGGCGTGTCTTTAGATATAGGTGTGGTTTAGTCATAGTTCGGTTGGTCCTGACATTCATGGAATGAAAATATGAATCCTGCCTGTAATTATATGGGTTAGTTACTAAAAGATAATACTAACGAGCAAAAAACATATACATAGTTACCTAGTGTTCACATACTTGCCATCCATGTTAAAATTAAATGATTAAATATAGAATCTGAAATTTACCTGTCAATATCAATGTCATAAAGTGTATGTGATGTATGCTCTACTATCTGACTTCTCTAAATAAAATCTTTGTAAATTCTCTTAGAGCATAATTTTATTCGAAAATAACCTATAATTTGCCTAGGAAAATAAAAAACCTCGCTATGCTAGGGTAAAATATGGAACTAATATATTTTTTAACAACGATAACTTTAAAATGAAAAATCAAATGTCGCCACCAAAGCAAGTTTTTTATTTCCTAGACAGTCCATAAAATCCAACAATACAGGCTCTCTTGTCCAATATACAATACTTAGAAATTCAATACAAATAAAACACAGATCCATCGCATTTTGCATCAACAAATCCAAGTCTGTAAATCAGATATCCCGAGGAAGTGGCATCAATCTTCAACGAGATGCGCGATTACACTCGGTGACAAATTTGATCCAATAACTGAACGAACACTTGGGAAGCACCGACTAACTTCATTTTGTACTCTCGCTGATGCAATAACAAATAATATTTACGGTGAAACGCGAACGCTGTTTTAAGAGATGGAAATCAAGTGTAAAAGTAAGAAAATCGCGAGTGTATTTTAAGAGGGACAAAGTAAAACGCGTATGTGTGTTTAATATCAGCATTATTGTGTCAACTGTCGAGGGATAATCATCTCTAGTCAGGTGACATTTTATTGAATCCCACTTACCATCAGGTGGAGGGGGTTGCTATGCCGTTCCCCTATAAATAAATACTTATAACCGCGTGTATGAGCTTTTTAAAGAGAAAATTACTGCAGTCTACCTTATCGTAGATTCCGAAGACCTCTGTACATAGAATAGATTAGATATTTACATAAGAATGCAGTGTCGTTTTGTGTATGACTACTTTAGACCATAACTCACTACCTTGAGACATCAGATTTCTTCTATTGACCCTATTGTACCTAACGGTAAGCGGAGTGGGGTCAGATAGGTTTAACTTACGAGAGATAATTATCCTTCGCCTATGGATACAATTATGCCGGCTTATTTGAGCCGGATATACACAGGCTGATCAAGGAACGCGATACACGTAGATGGCCTTGTGTGATGGTTATCCGCTCGGATAAAAGAAATATCCAACCATAAAAAAAAAGTTGCTAAGTCCATTAATGCTCACTGATTACCCAATGCTACTTGGCTACATAAATTGCCATTATATATACATTCAACTGGTGGTAAATCTCTTATATGTGAGGGTCCCCCTGAGTAGGCACGACCGCAATGTCTATTTCTGCCGCCAAGCAGCAGTATGTAGTCATTTTTGTGTTCCGGTTTGAAGGACATTATAGCCAGTGTAACTAATGGACATAATAAGACTTAACATCTCATGTATCAGGATGTAGAACGCAGTGGAATACCAAACAATACTTTCTAATTCAAGGTGTTGAATGGTGGTTCTACTGTTTATGGGCGGTCATATCGCTTACCATCAGGGCCCTTATTCTGTATGATAGTGTAAACGCGTAACGCGGCCGTGTCATGTTATCTTCGAGAAATGTGCGTGGAATGGTATTCTGTAAGCCAAAGTTCTATAGTCCTAAACATGATGCGTTGTGTTACGTGCTTGTTACACACTGTCAAAATAACGTGCGGGATAGAGAATAAGGCCCCTGAACGGGAAGCTCGTTTTGTCATTCAAAGCAATAAAAAAATTAAAAATATATAAATCCAATCACAAGAAAGAAGTTGCTAAGTCCATTAATGCTCATTAATTTCATTGCTTACCCAAAGCTACTTGGCTACATAAATTGCTATTGTATATACATAAAATTGCCCCATTTAACCAAAAGCCAAAGAACATTTCGTTTCCCACAAGGCGTTAAAACAATTTTGCACTTAAAGCATTCATTACGGGCACTCGAGGAAACTCGGGCTCACAACCCCGCAAACCTTGTTAAAAACATTTCATCTAAGAAGCTATGTACGACTTTATACGAATTTTTTTTACAAAGGTATTATGTGTAAATGATTCGTCTTAATGTAGACCGAAAACTTAACAAAGTAATATTAACTTGGCTGGTAAAGAGATATTTTTAAATATAGTCAGGGAGGCCCATTCCATTCATAGGAGCAAATCTGTATTTTTGCAATTACAAGCGTTCTAATCATAGAATAATTTTGATAATTGTATAGGTAAAATAGAAAAAAAAATCCCTTTCTGGGATCAGCCTGTGTAGATTACAAATAGACCGGCATAGTTGTGTCAACTGACGAGGTGTAATCATCTCTCATTAGTGGTAACTAGATAATGGTACTATCTTGACCCTACTTACTATCAGGGTCACTATACCGCTCTCCTTTAAAAAAATCCTCATAAGAAAACTAAACGTATATATTAAAAATGTCATTTCAGTAGTATCAGGACATAGCATAAATCTTCAAGTAATAACACAAAAATTCCCAAAGGAACGATGAGGGATCTATAACAAATAAGTTTAAAATAAATTTTCAGTGCAATTCTGTAGTGTCGGTGACGCGAGTAAAACAGCCGGTCAGGTTCACAATCACTTTATTACTGGTTGACGCGCGGGTGAAGATGTTTGAGTCGCAGCTCGAGGGTAGATATAAGTGAACGTTTTATAATTGTTCGCGTACATATCAAATTCATAAAATTACTGTCAAGCGGGCTTTGATAGATTCAATGGCGGTATTGAAAAATTGTTTCTACATTTTTATACCAATGAAGACGAACGGTAGATTGGATATCGACTTTCCAACAGTAACAAGCCGACTCGCAGTTTTAATTACAAATCATTGAATATAATACGTTCATTATCAAAGCCTAGTGTTATAAAGTCTTACTTATAAACTTGTTTTAGCGTTAAAAGATAATTAAGAATTGCTTAAATAACTGTCACAAACATCACAGGTTTCCTACATTAAACCTTATTAAAAGGCAAGATGGCGGGTTAACTTACAGCTGATCGAGTAAATTTGTGTTTTAACTAAGCATAGCTTTGTGATTTTTTTATAAGTAAGACGGATAGTCTTTATAATATCCCTCTATGCGGCGATAGCCTAGTTGGGAGTGGAACGGACTACCAAGACGAATGTCCGCAGGTTCAAAACCTAAGTCACCTATGACTTTTCTAAAGTTATGTGTGTATTCTTTGTGAATGATCACTCGAACGATGAAGGAAAACATCGTGAGGAAACCTGAATACATGAGTTCTCTATAGGAATTTTGAGGGTGTGTGAAGTCTATCAATCCGCGCCAAGCCAGCGTAGTGGACCAAGGCCTAATCCCTCTCAGTAGTAGAGGAGTCCCTTGCCTAGCAGTGGGACAGTATGGAGCACAGGCCTGATATTATTATTATTTATTATACGTAAAGTCACTATAGTTTCTTTCCTTCACAGTAGTGGATAATTGTGCTACACAACGTGTACCTCAAATAAAAACACATGGCACAAGTTGGTAAATCTTTCTTTATTCAACATATTGCCTTTCAATAGGAGAAAACGTAGTGTTAGTCACAGTGCATGGATTTTGAAAATTTTACCAACCATAGGGCTTTTATCACAGTGTGCAATTGGCCTAAATTAGTCGCAAAAATAACGTTTTTAAACTTCAAAATCCTTTGGTTGTTTACCGTGAAATAGTAAACTTTCGCAAATGATTCTCAAATATATTTTATTCGCCAATCGATGAATGCCAAAACATAGCTAATTGACATAAAAATCGTTTATTTAACAGTCATAAATTTAATCACGTTCTACAATACAATGTTTAAAAATAAAAGTGTGGGCAACGGCGCGCGACAGGAAAGTCTGCAAGATGGCTTTTAAGGCTGAAAATATGTGACGGTTCGTGAGTGAGCAAACTGCCACAGTTACTTGTTTTCAGTAGGTGAATATTGATAGTAAATATGATATATAGGGGACGTAGGTGTCATATTTTTTTGCGTGGTTGGAATCGCTAAGGTTATTTTTTTATAACTTATTTCATGTAATGTTTAAATTTCTACTAAGTTTATAATATATTATAATTTGTGTAAAATTATATTAATTTCTTATCAATATGTTTTAATGATATGTGATACAGACATAGTAAAGCGAAAAATCTCAAATAGCTAACTTATGGTTATGAAATCTAAAAAATCTTTATTAACATGGCAACCATACCTAACACCACACAACATTTGCCGTATTCTGGACTTTAGGTATTAAATTAACACTATCCCAAGGGTAATATGGTTTGTACGCACAAATGCACATATCTTTTAAAAAAATAATAATGATAATAATAAAAGAAAGATGTATGAATCGAACTAACATGCCAAAAAATCTAAATGGACTCACTGAATCCACCTGTTCTGTGTGTAGGGTAGACGTATGAAAATTATTAAGCACGAGAGGCGGCCGGCACGCGGCGGTTAAGAGCGATTTAAACGCCGCTTTGATATTTTAACAGAACGTCATTAGCGGAGTAATATGCTCATATTTTTGTTTGTAAGTGGGTAAGAACCTGATGTATGGTAAACAGAGATAGTACATAGGGATAATTGTTTGTGAAGTGATATTCGATTACAATGTTATCCTCACAGTCACCAGCGACTCGTACTTCTTTGCTTAATTAAACATATACAGTTTTACTTATAAAATTATTTTAGCGTTAAGAGTTAGTTAAAAATTGCTTAAACAGCTTTCAAAAACATCACCGGTTTCCTAATTTAAATTTTATTAAGAGGCAAGATGGCGGCTTTTGACTTGCAGCTGATCGAGTAAATTTGTGATTTAACTAAGCACAGCTTTGCGATTTTTTTATAAGTAAGACTGTAATAGTTTAACTACAACTTTGGACTTTGCTAGAACACCTAGTGCACGTAATACTCACACATAGTAACGTACACAAAATTAATTGCAACTGCGCCGCAAAATTTGCCATTCTGCACTGACGACGAACGTGGCCATTCGCCTGGTAGCTCGGCACTTTATTGGCCAACGGACCGTGTGCTAAGCCGTGATTGGCCGATTAATTTGGCGGCAAATGTGTTCGAATTTTGAATTTCGTTCGCTCTTTAAAAACGTTTGTCAAAACAATTAGAATAGGAGTCTATCTTCATGCTAATAATAGGCGATGCACATTTACTACTAATGATTTCTTGTCTTACATCTTAGTTTATTAAGTTTAATAAAATAAGCAAATTATTAAATCCTATCTAGCTGTGGTCGCGGTGAAAGAGTTTTTCGGCGATAAAAGTTGCGCAAAATATTTACCTAGAATAAAAAGTAGCCTATCTTCCCAGGGTATCAAACTATTTTCATGACAAATTTCATTGTAATCTGTTCGGTAATTTTTGACTTTATCGCGTTCAGACGGACAGACACGTGGGACTTTGTTTTATACTATGAAAGGATAAGAAAGTACTGTTTAAATAATGTACACAAAAACACTTAGAAGTTGTCGTTAAAGCATACATTCACACAATAATTTTACTATCCTCAGTAAAAGAAAAATATCCAGAACATATTAACGTAAACCAACCAAAAGCACTCAACCTAAATAAACGAAATTAGGTTAACACATTAAGAAAGTTCAAAAATAACTTTGATTTACGCGTTACGGTGTAGTGTTAATTTCGAACTCAGGGTGTTCTTAAACGAACCATTCTCTAGCGTTTCCCTTAATTTGTTTGCATAACTTCGATATTTCCCGCGGGGATCGATTGCACGGAATAATAGAGAGCAACCTGTATAATGCGTTTAAGCGGGAGTTCCACTCGTGCGATTAATTAACATGCAATAAACTAAAAGTGTATGATAATGTAGCGATTTCACGTACTTAGATAAGTCACGTATCTCCCGTACCACATTAGTTTATAAGCACTATTTGTACATAGAATAAATCAGACCAAAAATCATCTCGTGACTACATCCCATGGGATAACGTTGGCATATTGGTAACCCGATATTGGTAATTTAGCATAACAACATTGGCTGTCAATAAAAAATCAGGTTATCTCATAGACGCACTAGCATGTAAAGCCGTTGGTCCTGCGCCTGATCTTTATCTGTTTATGTCGGATTGCCGTCTCACCGGACTACAAGAGTGAAGGAATATAGTGCACCTGTGTATTGCGCACATCCTTGTGCACTATAATATCTCCTGCGTACTTGGCTGATCTCCGTTGTGATTGGCCGCCGTGGCCGAAACTCGATTAGGAATCACCATTAGTAATTCGGCATAACATTTGCTGTCAATAAAAAAAATTATTGTCTAAACACGATATGGTTAAAGTGACAATGCCAGTCTTCTTCAAATTGGGATAAAGACATCAGAACATGTCTACGGGCTGCATTAATAAATACAATTGAGTTTTGTTCTGAAATGCGATATCAGTTGAGACGCTATCAAACGAAGGTCGGCATCTTGAGATGTCGATAGTTAATGAACCTATACTCTCAAATGACATTACAAGTCACAATATGTGACGGATTTTGACAGTTGACTTCTGTTTTTGTCGCAGCGCCAACATAACTGAGTGCAAGCTCTTAAATAATAGTTTAAGCTTAATTAATTTTATTAATATAGCTCAATATATTAAATGTCTACTTAAAATTTTACTCAAAGGTCTTTGAGGTTGTTTGATCATCTTTTAAAAGATATGGCCTAATAGTATATACTGACATACTATACTCGTTAATTTATTCTAGAAACCTTAACATAAATAAAAAAATAAATGAAGGAATAAATTTCAGTTTAGAATTTAAAAAATCACACTAACACTAACTAAACACAACCATGTATTCACAGTTAACCAGTTCTGATCCCAAACAACTCATTTAAGTGTACGACTATTTAACGACGCAACGGAACTCCCCCTTACCAGGTACTTGGCAACTACGCTGAAGGTTGGCCCAGAAGTTGGCTCATAAATATCTTCGCGCCGCAGATTTATGGGCGGCCGTCTCTGTCTCGCACAATTCTTACAATTATATTTCTCACGGAAAATGTTATTACCTTTTGACAATTTGCGAGCGCTTTTATTGCGCAATCTTATTTTTGGTCCGATTGAATTTACGAGGTAATGTAACCGATACTACACTTTTATGTCGTTTTGAATTTTGATGAAATATTTTTAGGAATATAAAATGTTCTGTGTATAATAAGTGATGTTTAATTTTCAAAGTTCTAGTCAAAAACCATAGAAGAATTTCATTGTACCTAGCATACATACCATAATTTTTTAATATGTAATCTTTGAATAATAGTTACACTGATAGGAATAACACATAAAAAAGATACACTCGAATTGAGAACCTCCTCCTTTTTTGAAGTCGATTAAAAATCACATAATATCCATTATCCACTCACCTCCGTAGTACACCATAAGTAATTTTATATACTACGTCGTAGCACTACGCGATACAAAACGCTACGAACTACGCAGTCTACTAAATGCGACGCGACGTTTATATTAGTGAGCTCAAAATTATTTGTCCTGATTTTTAACTTGCTACGCGCTACGGTGCTACTACCATAATCCGTCTACGCCATCTGTCCTATGCAATTGTTTCACTTTTGACTAATTGAATTATCCAATTCCACAGCTTTGCGGATTTGATTCCAGGATATGGTGTTTCAACGCTATTACGTTGAACGAAGAGAACAGATTGTATCGGCAGATAAATGTATTGTACAGACGTATAACAAAAATAGAGTTATGTTTTATTTACTTACTTTTAAAGATATCAAATTATACTGTTCATATACAATATTATAGTTTTTCATGAATTTAGACCTAAAAATGGGGGCAATAGAGTATAGGTTTTCTTTTAAAAATCCATCTAGGTAGCTGTGGCGAAAGCTTAATATAATCCGATACCTATCGGCTTCCATTTCTGTTGAATCTAACTATCATTAGAACAATTTGCAGACCGAATATATGTACATTAGTACGTATATGTTGGATTTCGGAAAAACTCACGCTACGCCACTGTTACACTCACACTCATTTCTAAAAACAAAAGTACTAGTGGTGTAAAGTACTAAAGTATTTCATTTTAAAAGTACAGAATATAACAAAACATAATATCTAGTATATCAAGATGAGGCCACATTCTTGACTATAATGTTTATACCCAAACACTAATAAAAATTAAATCATAGACTCAAAAAACACGTACTCAATTATTCTAACCCAAATACACATAAAAAGGTAACCAATCGAGTTATCCTTCCCAATCCCAGGAACAGCTCCCGAAGGTAACATCCACACACGTTCCCGGCACGAATAGGGATGTCTTGATTAAATTTTCAACTAAAAGTAATTTACAATCCGAGCGTGCGCCACTTAAGTAAAAAGGCGTAGATAGCTTTGTAAGTAGGTTTTTTCATTTATATTTAGGTCAGATACAGACCAAATGGACCTTAAACCCTGCGAAATATGGGTCATTTTAAAGTAAGCCTGCATCGTATCATAGTTTATATGTCATGGAACAGTCCATCTCGCGAATTTTATCCAAATGTATTCGGTAGTTAATAGGCTTACTTCTAACAGACATCCAAATAATCATAAAGAAGTTCTCATCTACATCAGGATTACGATGATATGCATGGTCAGAATATAAAGCAACTTGGCTCAGTAAAAACCGGTTGTTACGACTCCCGTTATTACAACGCTTCGTTATAACGACATAACAGCCTGCCGACATATATATATATATATATATATATATATATATATATATATATATATATATATATATATATATATATAAATAAGAAGTATTGTTATGACGACTATCGGAAATAGCGATCAGAGTAGGTGATACATTTTATCGATTTTAATAATCTTTATGCAGTTCTGCCTTTGTGGTGTAGTTGTACTGCATGCGCGGTACGGCAGCGCTCTGAGGTCCTGGGTTCGAATCCCGAGTCGAGAAAAAAGTGTTATTTGGGTTTTACTGCTCAATATCAGCCCAGAGTCTGGAATTTGTGCCTGATATGGCGATAAACACGCCCCCTTTCACATCATGGGACGAAACACACTTGACGAAAAGTTGGTGCCCTGGTTGCGCCTCTGCATACCCCTTCGGAGATAAATGCGTGATGATGTGTGTGTGTTATGCAGTTCTAATATCAAATTCCCTTCGCCTTATAGTCCCAATATCTCCATGTCATCAAAATGTTTTAATTGCCTTAACATAGTTACACGGCCGGTAATGAATATTAAACGCATTAACACATGAGTATTGGACACGGCTGCTAATGGATTCCACTAGTACCTATAACTAATTCATAATCACCTTAGGAACCGTCGTAACCATGTATTTTTTATTGCTTTGAATGACTAGACGAGCTTGCTCTTCCCTGATGGTAAGCGATACGACCGCCCATAAACAGTAGAAACATCATTCAACACCTTCAATTACAAAGTATTGTTTGGTATTCCACTGCGCTCGCCATCCTGAGACATGAGGTGTTAAATCTTATTATGGCCAATAGTTACACTGATTACAATGTAGCCAGAGTTGCATGTTTAAATTTATCTGAAAAACTTTCGGGATTAATTCTGCCTGTGTGTATACTTTCCGTAAAATAAAGTAAATGTTTGCAACTTTTTCATGTACAGTCCCTAACAAAAATAGGTAAACAAATTCAAAGCTACAAATCGCCTATATACGATGATTTTTTTTTTCTTTGGTAAATTAAAGTAAATCCCTTCAAGTTATTTTTGTGAGGATTTTTTAGTTGTTATGATCACAAAAGTTTATAACCATATAAAGAAATTAAATTTAATTTGTACTCGTAGAAATTTATTGTGAATGATCTATGGATTAACTTAAGTGTTTTTCCCTAGAATTTAAATTAAAATGTGTTTCATATAAGTATATTATGTTGCTTGCTACAAAAACAATGCACACTTTAATAAAAAAATAATTAAAGGTTCATAAGAGTGGGGGATTGGAAGAGGAGTTGCTATATTTATTATTTGTTTGTTAATTTGTAATTATTATAGTTTCTTTACTTTGTAATGGTGCAGTAAAGGACATGAGGTACCATAGCCAAGTGACAGATATTTTTCTAGTTTCATTTTATTATACGGGAGCGCAAAATATCTTCACTGCACGTGATGGTAAGTGAAGTGGGCTCCAATGGAATGTCGACTGACAAGATATTATTACCCCTCGACAGTCGACACAATTATGCCGGCCTGTTGGAACCGAATGTACACAGGCTGATCTCTGAGCGCGACACACTTATGTGGACCACCATGGCGGGTTTTAACACCTTGTGCACCGTGGTCGCTATCCGAGCGGATATAAAATATATCTTACTTTATATAATAAAATTGCAAACTAGCGTTGAAAATAGACAAATCATGCTTCGTTAAAGGCGTCAAAGCCACTCGTCGCTTTACTTCACCTTTACATAAAAACAAAAACACAATTTTTAGTTAAATTTTTATTGTCTTTGGTTATACAAAAACATGGATTAATTTTAAAATAACTTACAAAACACATTTATTTATTTTTTTTAATTAATTAATCATTAAATACATTGTGAATTACTAAAATTGTACATTGATTATAATAAAAACTATTTTTTTAATGCGACATTTTGACACTAAATAGTCGTTTCTTCCACACACAATCAATCTATCTACTTTTCGCTATCAATTAAAATAATACTGTTGTTTAACAATATAAACATAATCTTTTATACAATCTGATACAGCCATTACTTAAAAAAATATTGTCCACTAAAATCGAAAACACATTTTCGAGTATGAAATAATGGTATGATACTAAAGATTTTTGGAAATAAATTTAACAATACTGATGTAAGTAGCTTTTTAAACACTGTGTTAATGAAAAAGTAGATGTAGTCAAGTGTAGTAGAACTAAAACACATGTCTACACGTTGAGCAATAAATGAAGCGAATCCGAAGAAATAAGTGGCTTTAAGGCTTAAATTTCACTGACACATGTGTATCGATTTATTGTGGTATAATAAAAAAATCTCTGAATACGGATTTTCTGATTTTTCAAGTTATACATTTCCAGTTACAGTTGTATATAACAATAGCAAATAAATTGTTATCTGACAATAAATATAAACATTTAAAGAAATAACACATCAAATATGAAACGTTATATATTTAAATAATCTTATATTTAATAAATTTTGAATATATTTGGCACAGGGACGTGAACATTAAACAATATAACTTCAATATAAATTGAAATAAACAGAACAACTCGTTCCAGACAATATATTTTTTTATCAATATGTTTGGCACTGCACCCTACTCGTACACCATGCAAAATCCCATCGAATATCTATTACGATACACACTTATCGAATCGTTTATATAAGTTTATTTAATTTATTTTACAACACTACTAAATACACGACAATATATTTTTTATATTTATATACTTCAGTTCGTTTTACTCCCTTGTCATTATTTTAATGATTTTTAAAAATTCGACATCTAAATATTTATTATTATAATTAATAATAAACTGGATTTTTGTATTTTAAAATATAATTACCTCAAATATAGTGTATTGTTTTAGGTTTTAACTTTAAAACATATAGAAGTTATATTTTAAAATATCGTTATGTCAATAAATAGTGTTAGATTTGACTCTCGTCTGGATACAAATATTAGAGTATAATTTTATTGTTTTTAAAGTCTACAATTCATGCCAAGTACGAGCGAATGAATATTGCAACTGTGAAGAAAAATACGTTTTGCAAGATTTTTTATTTATTCATTTTGTAGCTAAGGTTATTTTGAGAAACATGGCATGAATAAATCAATTCTTGAAAATTGAGTTATTTATGCCATGAACATAATATATAGTCAGGGCCACCTTTTAGTCAAGGTTTGTGTTTAAAAATAAACAGTCCACAGAATTATGAAAAGATAATAGTGTCTAGAACTTATATGTATTATCCAGTTGAGGATTTCTTTGCAATTTATTTTAGCTCTTTTACGTAGGTTTTTAAGAATGTTGATTTTTTATAGCAAAGCTATAATCCGTTTCGATACACCCACGTCTAAATACATAAACTATTTTATTAGATTAATCACCCACATAAATGTTATTTCTTGTAAGTAATACCACATGAAATATAAAATGGGGCGTAGGAAACAAAATGTCACATATTTTTATGATTATTATAGAAATAATATTTCTTATATGAAGAGTATTAAGTTTAAAAATGTTATCATAAGAAGACATTGATGGCGGTAGATGAACTGAAAACAATAAGTGAAGATCATGCAAATTAAAATTTCATAAAATTCCATATGCTTAGTCCTGCGGAATTGAGGATTAATATTACAAAGTAGAATAAATAATATGAATGCATAAATAATTAAAAACACTTGACTTTCAAAGCAAATTAGAATATTATTTATATTTGAGGTAATTATATACATAGTATATAATATGAAAAATGACAAATACGTACATTAGAGCAACTATCGCTTACTATACTATAGAAACGTAAATATTTATAAAATATAAACAAACTATGCTAAGTCACAGCGGAATAACCGAGTTCGTGAATTGTAGTCGCAATCATTTACCAGAGAATTTGACAATAATTTGGCACTTATTGGCACAAGTTGTTTCTGGAAATTCGTAAAATTTTGTTAGAATAAAAAATGACTTCATCGTCAATGAAAATACTATTAGGAAGAGAACAAAAACGAGCTGAAAATAGCATTACAAAGAGAACCAAAGCAGGGCTGAAAGATATTAAAATTTATTTTATAAGCAGTCGGTAGAAACTATTTATTAGAAGCAAGTTCTTTTAATAATACTATTTTATTAAATATTTTGTTTTACTAAACCAATGTATAGGTCCTTAAATTATCCTCTCTGAAGTCTTATTTCGGGTATTTAATATGGAGTTATCATGCCTACGGGCATCAGATATACTATCCACAGATCTTGTTTTACGTAAATCTATGTTATTTAGAATACCAAATTCTCTGATAAACATCATTAAATCTATTAATTGCAATGAATGTAAAACTCTGTATATTTGCCGTTAACACATTAATACACGTACACGTAAAATATTATGCTATTGAGCGATATCATGTTGACACTGAAGAAATCTTTCAGTTTTAATATTTCATGGAAAAAATTACACAAAATACACGCTCTTAAAAATTACAAGCTATAAAGTGCGAAAATAATAACTATGTACACTGTTTCGCTCGCGAGTTAGCGATGTAAGCACAGGTATATTACTTGTGCAGCCTCTGTTCTACGCCAAATATTACTTGCTTTTTATATATGGGATAAAGTAGCAAGAATGTATAGTGCACTTGATGCTATTTGTATGTCCGTCATGGGGAAAAAACACTGGTATAGTATGTTACTTGTGCAAATACCTTCTTGTGCGGCTCTATGCTTGCTCTTAATAATACAAGCCATAGTTATTATTGCACAAGTAGTGCGCTTCTTTTAAACTGTACTCATTCACTCGATAGGGCGGGGAAAGCACATGTACTTACACATCACTTGTGCCAGCTTGCAAGTTAATTATAATCCTTCATTATTACTAGTAGCACAGCGAGATATTCATCGCTTAAGAAATAATACCACGTTATTTCCGTCATTTAATTAGGAAAAAGGTATGACTATCGCTACACCAAATGTCCTTATCAGTCATCAAAATAGAATAAGTAAGTAGCTTGTAGATGTCAAAAGTGATAAACATTTATTAAGAACAAACATAGATCTGATTTATATTTATATTTTGTATGTAAACTTACACTTAACTGCACCGAATTAACAATAACATAAGGCATGTTTTCATTTGGCATTGATGTTTTAACTCGCAAGGTATGTACTAGTTTTGTACTATATTTACATCTGTTAAAAATGATAACGCAATATTGGAAGACCAGGACTAAATGTAATCAATCAATAATAAATATACCGATAGTAATAAAAGTATTATTGGGATGGACATGATCCTTTACCAAGCTACATTAAATCCACGTAAAGATCTTGAAATTACAATTACTGAGTTCAAAAATGTTCTTAAAGGCACACTTAGTACGAAAAGTCACTGCTTTCAACATGGTTGCACCTCATTTAATTCTGGCACGTAAAGTGATCAGTGTCACTGTACCTGAATGATGTGACACTGCACCGGACGAGAGATGATTACCCCTAGGCAGTCGACACAATTATGCCGGCCAGTATGAACCGGATATACACAGGCTGATCACGGAACACGGCACACTAACTTGAGCCACTATGGCGGGTTTTAACACCTTATGTGCGGTGGTCGCTATTCGGGCGGATATAAAATATACCCTACCACCAGTGAAACTTGTTGACTGTTAATACAATACGTATGGCGCCTTACGTAGATAGAAAAAATGAATATGCTCAAAGATAACTTTCCAATACGTAACAAAAGAATATAAATCTACAAAAAAAAAAATATATTCAATTTCAAAACGTTGTTTCAACTGACAACGAATCAATCAAAATCCGGTACATAGTTTGACATTCCAATATTGCGCAGTCACGAGAATAAAAAACATGTTAACCCTAGAATAACCTACAAAACAATTCGGTCTAGAAATCTAGATCAAAGTACACACGGAAAATATCTTGTTAAAACTTTAAACTATTTACTGTGCGCATTGTCAATACTTTAGGAATTAGAATTAAAATGGGGCCGAATAACATTACATTTTGGTTTTAAGATGATAAATCAATCAAATGGAATACCTGTTGTTGCATTTGGCACTTTAAGTTTAAATTTAGATTCGCAGAGGCCCAAATATTTCTTTTGCTTGAAATTAAACTACTTAACTGATTTTATTAACGATAAGTCCACAGGAATGGTCCACTAAGTCTATAAGTCCATCCTTTGACCATGAAGACTGCAAAGTCTTTGAATCGTCGGCGGTAAAAAAATTGACAATTTTATCGCGAAAAAATCCCTTAAATCATCTTATTTCAATGTCGAGCGTTTACGTAATGATATATTTCCCTTAACTTCTTTCTTTGAAAGCTAAACGTTCATCCATAACCCTTTTTGAGTTGCAAATATTTACGTGCAGTAGAGATCGCTGGCCATGTAATGACCCATATGCTTATACGCACACCACACCTGATAAATTTTCACTATTTTCAATAGGTATATTTGATATACCCAGAAAACAACATAATCCATTTATTCCACGCGGTAAACTTACCAGTAAGCTGTAATATCAGTTAAGTTATAGTTAACGAACTTAATCCATCAGGAGTGCTTATTTCTTTCTTTTAACTTTGTAATGTTATTCGGTAACATAGAGGGTGATTTTTCACTTTCAAAAACATTTTGTATTCTGATTAAAAACTATTCGGAATTTGTAGTTAGCACGTTGGTGCGGATTTTGCTATAAAATCTGATACTTCTGTAATGTGGAAGTGGAATTCAGAAATATTTTGTATTCTGATTAAAAACTATTCGGAATTTGTAGTTAGCACGTTCGTGCGGGTTTTGCTATAAAATTTGAGACCTCTGTAAGGTGGGAGTGGAATCTGAACAAACGTAGTGGCGACCCACTGATTCATTAGTCCAGTTTGATTTGATTATACAGGACTAGTCCACCATTGTAAATAAGGACTATAATACTGCTGTGCTAAGCGCAAAAGCGGTGTGTCAGGGAAAGCTTAATTCGAGATAATCGAAGTTTTATAAATATAGTTTTATAGTTTTGTAAGTAAAACTGAGATAAAGAAACTGTTTTGAGTTTTTTTAACAAGTTCTAAACAAGATACCGTTATTGAGGTAAGTTATTTGATGGGTATTTCTTTAAGATATCTGACGACATAAAACTCAAGATTTTATTTTTTTTGAGATACCGCTTTTGATCTTAGCACGGCAGAATACGATTCGGTTGATTAATATTAGATAAAAATATAATTTGGCATACAATGTAGCATAAATACTAAGGTATTTACTATCTTGATGAAATTATAGAAAAATCACCCTTATGTAAGGAGAATTACGTATTTCAATAGACATTATTCATGTGGCACACAAACTATTAAAACATGCTGTAAACTAACAAGTATGATAAGTCAAAAAAACATATTTTTGAGCATAACTTCTGTACATAATGTGAGCTAAAAATATTAACCTTTTACAAAACTTGACTTGAAATATAGTCAATTTGGACTTCCATATGATCGGTGGTTTTGCCAAGTCGGACATTTCCAACTTTGCCGTAATATTAATGTTTCACGTCTGTGAGAATGTGGGAACTTCGAAATATGGAGCAAAATATTTTAATACGTGATATTTTTTCATTTGTATCATGCTGGTCAGTCTACAACATATAAATGACTCAAAACCCGTAAATCTCCGTAAATTGGTACAAAACTTGGTAACATTCGATTCTAAGACTTAATATTTACCACATGATATTATGTATCTACTTCTACACATATATATGTATAAATACATACAAAGGAACGTTGCACGACATATAGATTGATGTATATTATATTACACTAAATTCATTGATTATTTTGAAAGAAAATCAGTTGTAAAAAGGTCTTTTTTGACTTATGACCTTAGCGACAGATGAATCTTTCAAAACGACCATTATAGAACCACACCCATATTTTTGTATATATGAATATTATCACCTAAATATTAATGGCGATACAAACACACTAGATATAGTTATTTACATTTTTATTATAAATACATATATTTAGAATTTAATTATGTCTCACCTATAATTTATTATGACGAAAAGATATTTTTTATTAATAAAATTTCAGTGGAAATAATACACATCCAAACATTTTGGGGCAAACGATGGTTACATATGTACATAGAGAATGCTGGCAGTGACCAAAGTCCAATATAGTAATACAGAATAAATAAAAAATACACGAAATACGGAATAAAAAATATAGAACACGAAAACATTACTTCACCGAAAAGTAGTTACAGACAATAATACAAAAAAGGTATATTACATTGTTATTTGCTAATAATTATTAAAAAAATCACATCGATTTAGACATTATTTTTTATACTGAGGGAACATCACATACAAATGTAGCTACATGACTAGAGTAAGGATTTCCGTGAACTCGTTGTATGATGTTTGTATGTATAATCACAATATGTAATTGATGTAAATCCGTCTTATAATCACAAGAATCGTACATAATGCCTGTGTACACGAGGTGTATATAGTCTAAAATGTAAACAAATATTTACTCAATGCTTCGACAACAGTTTGCGCTGAAATTCTGCTTTAGTCGCCTTACATTTGAATTTTTATCACATATTCTAGTTTAATCTCAAATTTATAGTCAAATCATAACAAGTCGTCAGTCTGTTTACATTTTAGACAAATTGTATTGAATATTTAAAGATATATATTGCAACGATGCATTGTTATTTCTTATCTGTTCTACTGTGCATCGTTGCCGGTCTTATTTCCGTTCCCTGATAACTTACAGCCATTTACAATAAATCCCAGACTAATTTGTATATTTGGAATCAAATACTCATAATTGTTGCTTGATCCAAACTAAAGGCCTCGCCAGACTGAGCTGAGTACTAACGGCGTGCGAATTACTACGTATGGAAGGCACCACACAGAAACTGCCGCACGTAGCTTGGCTTGGTTCAACGCGCGACGTGAATAACATCGTAGTTACGCTCTTGGTCTGGCGAGCCCTTTAGTAATCTTTATACCTATAGAGAAATTTTGGTCGCAAAAGTTTAAATATCAGCAATATAAGCTCCCACGTCGAGTCCTTCTTGGCTTTCATTCTCTGAAATCTACTGTGCTAATACGTATTGCAGAATAATTTTATTACAGTCTAGACTTTGGAGAAAGCCTTATAATTTTTAGGAAGGAAAAATGTACGAGATTTAATATATGTACTTAAAGCAATTGCAACTATTTCACGATGCCTCTGTAGACTTAACAGATCGACTTACAAAAAATATAATAGAGATTATTTGAATATGAATTTATTTGATTTGTTTGTTACTGGATAATATAGTAGTTTTCTTTCTAAGGGCTGATTTTTATGGTAGGTAAAAATATATTCATAGGATAAAACAAAGTGTTAGAGTTCCATGAGTGAAATAGTGAAATCACTTTATTTTATATTCAGCAAGATTACAATTTACATGATGGATATATTTAAATTATACTATTTTACGAATTTTATCGCGGTTTTAATATTTGTCACGGGGGGGACATGATGACCATGAAGGCTGCAAAGTCTTCCAAACGTCGGGAGAAAAGTAAAATATTAAAACCGCGATAAAATTCGTAAAATAGTTTAATTTAAATGTCTAACATTCGCGTACTTAAGAAATCATTATGATGGATATATTTTATCTGATGGAAATAGTTTAAATATATATCGATGTATTATGGTTTTTACCAACCTATTTCGTTTTTCTGATTATAAGTCGTATTCACATCAGTCTGTAACCACATCCTACTCTTATCTCTGCTACCGTCAGATTCAATTCTATACACGAACCACGTCTCACAATATGATTATTGCTTTGATTTTCAAATAAACACTAATAATATTTAACGACATCTATCGGCGGAATGGTAAATAAAGGCTGTTTCCATGTTTCTCTCTCTTGAATTTGCACGTATTTTTGTGACATTAGAATATAAGAGCACATTCACACGACGCGAAATTTTTAAACGACGCGCTGTGAACGCGATTTGCGTTCTACATCCTAATTTGCGCACTTTAACGCGTGGAAAATGTATATTAACAGCGCGTCGCGTGACGTCGCCCTTATAAATAGGTAATCTCAGGTACTAATAAAAATCAAATAACAATGACATACACAGAATTGAGAACAAGGAATATTTTAGCAAGTAGCGCTTGACAAAGCCACCACAAGAATCATAAACAAATCAGTATCTCGTTTGCGTAAACCAAGCGTATATAGGTCGAATCTTAAGCATCTGACCATGACCTGGTCATGCCAAATACGGCCTTAAGAACATACTTAGACAAGGACACTGGTGTGTTACAAAATATTTACAAACACCCAAAAACAGTATAAAAATTATCATGAAGACTTGTATAGAAAGCAGAAAATTTTTAATTATCAATATGCACTCAAAATTGCCTATTTTGAAAGGATTAGTAAAATAATAGTACAGGTTTTCCCGTCGACATAATTATCATTTTTGGGAAACATAATTATATCATACCAATTTTGATTAAACAAAATAAAAAGGATATATAATATGATACCAATTGATACAAGGAAGCAACGGAATAAACTCGAAGCCTTTTCAAAATTCAAATTTCCTCACCTGCCCCGCATTAAGCGTGATAGGAAATCCACTAAATTCGTAATATTAACCCTAGAAGCTCAACCTTTATCCAGAACATCGAGAAATAACTAGAGGGACATTGTTTTATCCTCTATCTGTTAATGTTTCAATATTTCCATACTAAAACCTAATTATATCTTTGGCAAATGTTTATCTCCAGGATAAATTTTAAAATAAATTTTAATTTAAAAATGTTTCCGTATTACGTTGATTAAAGTACTCCGTATAAAATTTGGTAATTAATATTCTCTTTGTCTAAGGAAACATAGTATATGAGTATTGAATACAAGTATCTTTGTGTAACGGCAATAAAACGACTTTCATAATAAAACTACGTATAAAAATCTATGAGGAACAAAGGCGATGTTAATATTATGGAAGAAACTGGAACAGAAATGGTGGACTAAGTTTGCGATTGTGTTTTCTTGACACAGAACAATAACTTGCTGCAAAACAAACACCAAGTCAATAAACAAAAATAAAGTTGGACTGCGCCATACATCGATTTAACCAGGCCAAACTAAATCGAAGTATTGTATTTCATTAACTTTAAACCAACACAATACAGAAATATATTTGGAACATAAGAAAGCAATAAACTAGCGAACCAAAATATCACACAACGTTCTAAATTACCTACGTATGGACGGGATGCTCAACTCACTAATGAAATTAAATTGTTTCACAATAAATTGCTTTCAACAAAAACAACGTCGGGCAAAGTTTTCAGCTTCCATACAGTTAAAGTATTCATATTATATCTCATTTAGTTAATTTCCAAACTAATAGAAGTTTCGAATTTAATGCATGCAATTTGATTTGTTCAGTAAACACGCTCGACAACCGCGCTCCGTCTGAAGCTCGTGTAATTCCGAATGCTGAATCAATAACAACCTACCAACACCTAGATTTGAGCAAATATTTGAGGATTGCACTAATATTTGTTCCAGCATGGAAATTCTAACTGTATTGTAACGGTGTTGATTGGTTTAAATTTTTGTGATTCAGTAACGGCGGCAGCGTACCATATTTTTGCGATTGCCATTTTGTGTCGAAAGAAATCGACACATTTTGCTTTCCATACCAGATTGCATGATTAAAATTAAAACAAAGCCAAGACCGGGCAATCTAGTCTTGGCGCTGTTGCTAAATCACACGAATCCAACCTGGAAACCAGTGCTAAAGCCCATCACGATTCACGACTAATTGTAAACGCCTCTAGTCATCGCCTCTCTGTTCCTGTTATGCCATTTGCAAGTCAAAATCCTCACATACGTCCTTCTGAAGGTGGCGTTGCATAATGCATAGCACACTGGGTTAATTGTAGAGTTAATATAGCATAGAGCATAGAAGAAAGACCAGAGTTCGTCTGGTATACATTTCGTGCATGCTGTTAGTGGTTTGAGTAATACAAGAATGTTGTAAGGCGTCCAAGTTATGATAAACGATAAGAGAATAGCCGAGAGCGTCTTAGCCGCTTTGGTCTCTTGTTTCTTCTCTTGCGTCTTCTTCTTCTTCGGCTGCTTAGCGATCCCCTTCCCTGCTAGCTGTTTCGGAATTATTTTCGCGTTGAGAGGTATTCTTACGTCTTGTATATGAGACGTTCTTCTCGTCAGCGCGGCATGTCCAGCTGGATGCAGGTTCAGTTCGGAATCTCCTCTTGTCGGCCGATAGTGGGTTCTGCCTTGAGGCGGAGACTCCTCAGTAATCATCTTGATCGTTGGTCTTTCTGTGTCGACATCAGGTAGTCTGATAAGAATGGTGTAAACGGAATCCGCTGATGCGGACTTCGGTGCTGGTGAGGTAGTGGCGTTGATTCGCGTGTTAGGGGGGAGAGACCGGCTATCCCTTGCGGCGGGCATCACTGCGGGGGGGTCGTACGTGCGGCGGAGGGGAGAAGTACCTCCGTCTCCAGACCCGCTGGAGCCTCCGCGCGTCGCGTAAGGGTCTCTTATGACGTTAAGTGATGTACACCTGGTAGACAAATTTAAAAATAAACACTAAATTCAACTTTATAATATACGGAGTTCTATCAATATTTTAGGAAGTTTTAAATTTTGGTCGATTTGTAAAACGGATGCGGTTCGCAGTTAATCGACATTTTTACCTTGATAGAAAATGTTCTATAACTATACTTATTTCCTTGTCCCTTACCTCGACACAGAGCTTTGCAGTGGCGTCTCCACGGACACGGGCGTCGCGTACCCAGGATCCGAGGGTTCCTCCTCGGGCTCGGTATCCTCCGTATCCTCTCTCCCGGAGTGCCACCACGCGACGCACCACGCCCTCACAGCCGCCAGACCGCGCTTCGGTCTTCGAGAACTTGAGGACTGAACAAAGATATTGGCACATTAGCTGGTTCACTATATATATTAGATCAGCACACAATTAGATACGATAGCCGTGGTTTTTTATTATTTAAGCCGGCAAAAAAGCAAGTTAACCCGATATTAAGATTGACTGGACGTAAACTCCTATACTTCCAGGAGTCATGGTCAATACGCTGTCGGATATCAAAAGAACAGGGGCAAGGAAGAGCGGGGCTCGTGTATCTTGGACTATGAGAGTGAAGGAAGAGAAATTGCACCTGTGTATTACCCACACTCTTGTGCTTTATAATATCTCTTCTGTATCTGACGTCTCCGTAGAGATTGCCCGTCGTGGTCGTAAATCAGCTATAAGAGATTCATAAGGCACTTTAAGAGACCGGCTGAACGAATAATAACACCACACAGGATGATTCCTGTCTCGGGTTAATAGTTTTACAGACTCAAACAAAGTATTGCCTGACGACTAAGACATATACGCTTAAACTAGACTAAAGAGGCGATTAAGTTAAACTACCTATTTAAAACGTTTATAAGTAAGAAATTTTGTATAACATCAAATAACTCTTAACCAATCAAGAGCTATTAAGAAGTCGTACAACTTCGCAAAACTTGATATTAATTCGCTATAGTTTCACAACAGGCCTGTCTCATTGCGCCTTCGTGCCAAATGATTCCCGGTGCTTGCACTTGGCAGGCTTCCAGACTCCGTTGCCTTATCTTGTTTGTCACGCGAATATGAACCGTACGTGTACATAATATGGTGTGTGATGAATGTAGCTACTTTGTGAGGTTTAGTGTAAATAAATGTGTGGACATTTTTCATTGGTTTCGACGTTATATGTTTCTGTATGCATGGATTATTTATTTTGTATACTTTTTATGTAATGTTGTATAGACAGTCTCATTGTAACGTCTTTAAGGTTTATAATGTTCGAAGGTAATTTAAAACTCCAGTTACTTAATTTTTAATTCATTCAGTTTCAAAATAAAACCTTTAGTAGATTAATATGGTCCGATGTACACATATACGTCTGCTCATATGAGGGGGAAAACTAAACCACAATACCTATCTAGAGATAAACAAGAGCGAACACACAAATCTGAGCGTGAAACTGGCCCAATTTGCACGGAATGTAAAACGACGGCAACACCGCAACCGGCAGGCACTGACTGATGCAATCCAATTTAACAAAATCCATCCGACATGGACTCGCAAACAGTTATGTCGCCAAACTACAATGATGACGGTTAGATAGTTTTTTGAATTCTTATTACATTTAAAACACCCTCAGGGCGTACTTAGTTGAAAAGAAAACAGCTCCTCCACACTTATAAAATGATGACGGTTGGATAGTTTTTCTTATTACATTTGAAACACCCTCAGTCCGTTATCAGTTGAAAGGAAAACAGCTCTGCCACACTTAGCACTACAATATTTATTTCTTAGAACACTTTTGGACCTCAACTCACTAGATACTACTTTTCGTCTCCGACGCTCAAATAGAAATGTCTAACTTAGCGCAAGCAAACCGAACATAACGTCTGTTTTCATTCTACTCACTTGAGGTTAACATCAAAATGCACTCTTTTTTTTAATTTAAGGTCATAATCGAAAGCTAAATGCAGCACTATATTTTCAAATCTTAAGTTTGTTATACTACGTGATATTTAGAAATCATGACACAGTTGATTATAATTTAGATTGCATGTTAATTAGTTGATTTAGTTTTCCGGCAATTTCTACACTCAGCAACAATGTCAATATAATATCTTACATAATTATTCGGGTATTATAAATAAACAGTATACGTAATCCTGAGGATAGATAGAGAATATTGAAATAAAACCAAAGAATGTTTTTTTTTTAATTTTAATAGCTTCGCGAATCATTTTGTATAGGAATCGTGTATTTCCAATATTAATCCGATTTACGAGTGACTTTGGAACTCTCAGTAATCGCTCTCTCACTGGCGGCAGACCTGGCGCCGTAGCCAAGATTTTTACAAACGTTAACGCTAACCTTATGTATAAGAATGACATATCCTACCGATAAACTTATCGATTGTTTATATCGCCTTCATATATTTTGTTTTCTTTTAACGTTAACTATTATAGAAAGCCCATTTTACTTCGGCTCCGGTTGTGTTTTCGATTCTCGATTAAGTAGTATTTAATACTATCTTACCCAGTATGAACGTGCCTGCATATATAGAAAGAAAAAAGAAAAATAAATTCGGCACAATATACAGAGACACACAAGTAATATTTATATTAAAAAATCAAAGGGGTAAGCAGCATGACTCCCTGTTACTGCCGAAAAGTTTCCACATTAATACGAATGCGTGCTTAGTACTGATCTATCCGATTTAAGAGGAATACTGGGTTACCTGATATCAATCGAATCATTCAAATCCCAGAGATGATTCAGAGGTCAACTCATCCACTAATTCTGTTTGCATTAGTCCGAACGCAGCTTTCGCAGTAAATAATAATTAATCCCTAGTGAACAGCCTCTCCACAATCCAGTGCACATTACTCTAATGTTGGTATATCACAGGAATTCCTAGAATTTTGGGAACGAAGAGTCCATAACAACATATTTACCTACTTAGGGGTAGGCCAAGATATACCCATATTTACCTAGATATTTTGAGTTCCACGTGTTCTATTGCCATTAACAGGTTACAATTTTGGGTTTTGGATTGATATAGAACTAAGAAGCACAATATCACAGCCAACCTGTAAATCGAACCCGAGGTCTTAGCATTGCAGTTATACCGTCATGCAGCTACGCCACTGAAGCATTCGTTATTTATTTTTCAACCTCGTAATATTCAATCTTATGGACAGTATTGTCTTCTTAAACAGTATAATGGTTACATACTACTACTTAGCTGTAGAAATAGATATATCAGTACTTATTTTTATTCAACCCTACTGCATCTGATGGTATTGAGTAGAGTCAAGATTGTGGATCAACCAGAGATGACAGATGACCATTCGCCAGTCAACACAATTATGACCGCTTTTTTTAACAGATAAACACGGACTGGTTTTCGGCACGCGACACACTTACGTGGTACTACGATGTGTTTTACGCCTTATGTGTAATGGTTAAGATCCGGACGGATATAAAGATTCTACTACCAACAAATACCATGACGTATACATATATAGTAAACAAATATTTTTTTAACAGCATTTATAGTCGTGTGTATTCTTTGTGAATAATCGGTTTAACGGTGAAGGACAACATCGTGAGGAAACCTGCATACATGAGAATTCTTTATAGTAATTTTGAGGACGTGTCGAGTCTACCAATCCGCACTAGACCAGCGTGGTGGACTGAAGCCTAATCCCTCTCAGTAGTAAAGCAGTCCCGTGCCCAGTAGTGGGACAGTATATAATTCAGGGCTGATATTATTTGTATTATTTAATAATAGTCGAGTAACGCAGCGCGGATTCTAGAAAGATACTCTGACAGACGGATACTACAAGCGCAATGAAATTACTTTTCTATTCAACGCCGGGCGAACTCGTAATTTCATAGCTCTGAAAGTTCCGGATTATCTACCGATCACTCTGACCGGGAAACTTTGTAAGAAATACTATGTTTACTTGAACATCTCTAAGATATTTGTTGCGTCATCGGATATGTTTTATACCCAATTGGATAATGAATCGCGCACATAGCGAAATGCTGAGCTAGCAGAGGTGTAGCGTGTGACAGGGTCGAGGAGGGGTTCCATGAACCTAAGCAGTACATGTAAAAAGGGTCGACGCGTGCCGCAATTTTTTAAGATATAATTAAAATCACTATATTTCATGATCTATATTTTATTTTCAGCCGGATAGAGGGGGAGGTAAATTTTTATTCAAGCAATAATTCACGCTTCGTCAGTGAGCTCTAGAATTGTTCTGGATAGTTAACGCATCGCATAGACACTGCCAATTTGCTACGAAACACTATTCTATTTTAAAACAAACGATTGCTTCAACCGTTCATTTCTTAAAAGTGTTTATGTTAATATAGAGATATTTATCAAAGTTAACGCCTGCGCCTAAAACAGCCCGCCATGTTTCAATTAAACAAAGCCCATACTTCATTGCCCTACATTATATCTTTAATATATCATGCCTTCAACAACACACAGGGTCATCAATCATGTTCGGATCAAAAAAAAGTTTTCCTGAACGCTCGTAGACCGTACTCTGTTTCACGAAAAGCTTTATTGCAAATTCATTACGATTACGCACAACCCTAAACTAATACCGTCATAAAACACACCAAACGTGCGAAAACAATGGGAGAACAATGCGAAAACAATTTTATGTAAACCAACTAACAAGTCAGAATTGTTGTGCGAAACCCATTTGTACGAATAAAGGCAATAATCGAATGAACGGTCCGAAATGTGTCCGAAATGGAACGCGGCCCAGTCGGACTGCTGTAAAACACCAACGCTGTCCCGTTTATTAACTAGGGCTGCCAATATTCAGTTTCCAATATACTCACGCCTTTCTTTTAACGGGTAGGCAGAGGTGTAACTTTGGCTCTTTGGATACGTTTAAGTTCTGTCTGTTGTATCTAATTCTTTTGCAACTCAGGTATTATTTCAATTAAAAAACTTTCAATGTTAAATACCCGATATGTCAAAGACTAAGGTTCGATTTTAACCTGACAACAATAGGTCTGAATATTTATCGTTATCTGATTGAACTAAAATCCTTCATAATTATTCCTATTAAATGTCAAGCAGTTCCCAGTAAGTGATGACGTCGTTACTGCTAATGAAATTAACCTAATTAAAGAGGATCAATAAACAGGAATAAGAGCTTAAAGATGTTTTCCCTTCATCCTCTAATAGGATTATATCTAGTTAATTGAAACAGCCATTAACATACAAAGTTAGACCAGAAGAGCGATCATAAAGAAAATCAAAGCAAAATAAATAAACTTCACAAAATCGTAGCGCAAAGAATATTTTTTCATTTTATTATGTCGATACTTGTATTGTGGGAAATTAAAATATGACTTATCTGCCACATTTCATCCAAATCCATTCTGTTGTATTTGAGTTACCATCCAAATACATTCGCTAACTTTTGTATTGGGCAAGGGTCCATTTAACCCGATTCCCACCGGCTTTCTTCTATGTACAATTTGCGTTGACTCTAATATTATCATTAGAACGATTTGCAAAAGCCATTTATGCATATTAGTACTTATATGTTATGTATGTCGGGTTCCTTTACGGAAAATATCACGGATGGCGTAGTTGTGTTGCGGTGTCTTAATCGTTGTTTGGGGTTCCATCTTCATATGAATGGTTTAATAATTTTATTTTATTTCTCAGCATCAGCTCGGAGTTTATAATTTGTGGCCGATATAGTGCCTGACGGAACCCATGCCGAAACGTGGTTGCATCAGTTGCACCTCTGCCTACCCTTTCAGAGATAAACGCGTGATATATGTTTATGTTTTCTTACATAACACCTAGTTATCCAAAATTGTGCGTCACACCTTTTCCTTCCCTAGAAATAAGGCACGATATTATGTATGCAATACAATACATTGATATAGATTCCGAAATACACGTGTCACAACAAGTCAATAGTATTTTGATAGTCATTTAACCGTAAGTTGGATCAATCAGAGTGTCTCCTGCAGTCTCATAGCAGTTTAATTGAACAGCACCGCATTCGCCGCAGATTAGTGGCCAGTTGTCGTCTTTGTGCCGTTTACTGCATCAGTGAGCTCAATAGATATCTCTTGAGAAGGTAGCTTCAAAGGGGTAATGATCTGTTACGCGGGTAGACATTAAGTAACGTGTACAAAGCTAAGTATGATACTACCATAAAACCTTCACTATAAAACCCGCCATAGTGGCCTCATATGTGTCACATTCCCGGATCAGACTGTATATATCCGGTTCCAATAGGCCGGCGTAATTGTGTCAACTGCCGAGGGGTAATCATCTCAGTCAGTCGACATTCTACTGGACCCCACTCCACTTACCATCAGGTGCAGTTGGGTCACAAAAAAATACTTATATTAAACATAGTGTACCCATCGTCTTCCAAGATATTCTGCATTAAAGAATTCGCATAGTTATTGCATTACACCAGTTACACCCTGCTATGACGTCATGCCAGTAATTGGTATTTTGGAATGCAATTATTCCAAATGGAATTTCATTTAAGCTACCAGTTCATGTTATATAACGTTGCTTGGTTGTGAGATGGTATTAATAGTGTTACTTTGGCCTATACTTTGAATATGGTGTTTAAAGTCATATCAATATTTATTTTGCATAAAATTACTTATTGTTTGAATGATTATTTATTTTTAGCGATTTATAGCAACGCTTTTTACTGACATTGTTAAATTCACAAATGGTATGAATCTTTCGGAATTAATATTACGCATCCTTTAAATATATTTCGTTCTTATACGTATCACCTATAGTTTTTTGCTTGACAATAAAATAAATAATACGAAACAGAGCGTGATTTATAAATAAAAAATGGCGCTGGCGTATTTGTTACGAATGGAAATTTACTTTTATTTTCTACCGTAATTCTCTACTTTTAGTACCTTACGAGATCAATAAGATTAAAACGGTATCAGGTACACCAAGAATAGACCTCTCGTTATTCAGTTAAAAAAAACTCTAAGTCCCATAGCATCAAATATAGCAACATACACGTAATTATAATAATGCACACATAAAGTCCATAATCGCACCTTCCATCAGCTTGAGAAAGCTCAGCAAGACACACTTGCAGTGATTAAATTCAATTACACTTTAATATTAAATTTGTAGGCAAACACAGTTAGTTCTCTTGTGCAAGATTCCATCTGGATACATGCCATTAAATAAAATGAAAATTTCTGGTTTAAACGCTTGAACTCGGATGACTCGAACTTGACGATGTTTTATTAATTAATTAAATTTTAATTAAAAAAAAATAAGGTACCGCAGTTATTATAATATCAACAGAGTAAAGATGAGAATACTTATAGAAAGGTAAAAACCCATCATTTTAATCACAATGTCACAGATACTTAAAGTATTTAAAAAAATAACGCAGAAATTTAAAAAATAATTGTATATTGTGTTCGAGAAAGAGTTTTTATTTATTACATAATAAAACTTCTTTCCTTTAAATGTAATTAATTAAGTCGGCAGTAGACCAGAACCTCATTACTACCGAGGTGTCGTAAAAGGCGGGTAAGGAATTTAATGGATGACTATTTTATTACCCGTCTATAAACCCTTATATTGACTTTGGACGCACTTCGTCTTATAGAAAATCATTTAACATAACGTTAGTATTTCTTGTCTACGCGATTAAAATCTTTGAGATATAAATAATAGATAGTGAACTTTATTATGTGTTATTAACTGACGAGAAAAGAGTATAGTTAGGCTTAGAATTATGAGAATTAAACAAAACACTTAAATCTGGAATTCCAAATTTAAAACTGTTATTTGTGATACGCAGCTGTATATCGTCAATTTCGTTTATATTACTTTTAAGTGTTTTATTTACTAAAAGAATGCCTTCAAGCATAATGTTTAGCTGCGATTTTGTCTGGGAGTTGAACTTAATCAAAGATGTCTTTATAGATAACTGTTTTGTAAAAAACATACAGTCTAATAGAGAATCTCCTCCTTTTTTGAAGTCGGTTAAAAAGCGATTAAACAATTAGTTAAAACTAGATGTGATATTAATTATAATTCAATCGACTTGAAATTGATAAAATTAAACTAAGGGCTTAGTGAAAAAGAAATATTTTCTTTTTATGCAGAAGTATATTCTGTTCAAAGATATTTACAATGGATACCCCGACCCCTGTTTTTTAAACATCCTGTATAACCTTATTAGTATCTTATTAACATACAGAATGCGTTCAAAATGACAATGGTGTGTTTACGTGTGCATTCTCGAGCCGTCTCTTGCGTGGCCATGACAAGGAAAGTAGGTCACTCCCATGGAACACGTTATAATCAGGTTTTATAGAGACGTGACGTAATAAAGCTTGACTTTCAGGTGACTTGACGCTTACTGTTTGACCTATATGCGAATGTTGGCTTTACATGTCATTCGTAGACTAGAATTGTATGACATGATCTGATGAAATTTTGAAATATCATTTTATAGCAAAATTTAAGTGTGGAATCCAAATGTGTTCAATTATTACTCATATATTATCGATATTAGGTCGTTAGGGGTGTTCACTTGATAGCGTGAAAGGTACTTAATAACTGCCCCCTATCTTTTTCCTTCTCTTAATCACAATATGAATACCATGTATTTATATTACACTTATCCAACGATGTTAAGATGCTAATGTCATATTAATAGATACAACTGAGTTTCGCTGTCAAGTGCGATATCATCTGAGACGCTATATTAACCCTTGAAGCATCGGAATGTATGCCGGCAAACATGATAGCTACATGACATTTACGTGTGTCACGGGAATATAACCTTATATACTACATAATAATTTATTATGTAGTATATAAGGTTACATTTTAAGGGCGTCGCTATTTAATAAACAGATGTCGACATCTCAAATGATATCTTAAGTCACAGTATATGCAAATTTTGATAGCTGAGTTTTTATTTTTATTTTATTTTATTTATTTATTCATCAGGTTTTCCAGCAGACTTAACACTACGATTACAGTGATTTTATTATAACTTATAGCTATAATGTAAGTTTTGTTTATTTAACGACGCCGTGTCAACTGAGAACAAGCTTTCAAGTAACAACTTTAATATATTAAATGTCTACTTGAAATCCTACTCAAATGTCAGTTTGTTTTTAAGAGCTCGTTGTAAAGTAGAATTCGCCCTTATCACATTGCAGGACAGATATTATAAGCTCAGCAAAGTTAAACACACTACATGTCTTTATTCTCGAAGGGGAGTTGCCGGAGATGCTACTAAAGCTCCCGCTTTCGCTATGTATTTTCCGTCCCATGATGTGATAGAGGATTCTGTGATAATATTAATAAAAAAAAATCAATATCACTTTTCCCGGCTTGGTTTCGAACCCGAGACCTCAGTGCGAAAGCCTACCGCGCACGCAACCAAACTACACCACTGAGACATTCAAGAAAAAAAAATTGAAATATCAAAATATAAAGAAGTATCCGACCCTGCAGCGAGGGCGCATGCCTCGTATAATCTACTTACAGAGGCACGACTTCTGACGCTAGCTGCCGTCGACGAAGTTATTTTAGATTTTTTGGTTTATATAACAAACTGTTTTACCGGTGTATCCCACGCCGTTAATTTATGCTCTTTTTCAATAAAATGAAATATAATATTACCAGTGCAAGAAATCTGACCACATACAATCTATCTTCAATTTCTTAAAAGTTGGTGGGTATCAGAAAAAAAAATTGCTGCTATTGACATGGGAAACCCTTCATAATGATGCTACGATGCTGAGGCTACACTTAGATAAAGGTTATTATTTCGATAAATACATAAGGCATATAATAAGGTAACATGCTCCTTTGCCGGCTTAAGAAAAATAAAACTTTCGTGTGGAGAAGTTATGCTTCAATTTTATGTACATATAATATCTCCTCATAGTATTTAATAGAATAGGATCCAAAGACGATTAATAATGTTTCGCCTTTGAGAACATGTTAAACACTACAAAGATTACTATAGGTTTTGATGTGTTGTGTAACTGTTTGTTGTTCTTAATAACAAATAAAATAAAAAACAATAAGTATCTACTACCTTTCTACTACTCTCTTTAAATATTAGATCATAATACCATTTTATGTGTCCAATACGGACACCGGTATTAATAATGATCTACGATTTATACACCGTGTTGCAGAAAGAAGGTATCAATAATAACTCGATGAGGGGGGGGGGGAGTATGTTGTTCTTTTGAAAGTTAGAACAGTTTTTTTTTGTAATAATAGTTTTTATACCATAGTAAAATCATATTAATACAATAATTATTCGAGTAGATATCCTATCATAAAGTATGACACACCCTTGCCGCCGAGGTACTTTATAAATATTCCAGTTTTAAAGAATTTATTCATTACAAATTTCATAAATATTCCAGTTTTAATTCCATTACCAATTCATTCAATCGAATAGTACCAACCAGGTTTACATAATGTTCACCTTATTTTTTTTAAATCTTTTGGGTTTATTATTATTACCCCTATTCTGCACCACCTGTACAAGCCAACGTACCTGGTTCTGTCTCCACCTGCGGCACGCCTTGAACCAACATACCTGGTTCTGCCTCCATCTGTTCTCATGCAGGGCGCCCCTCACGTGGTACACGGAGTCCGCGTCTCCTGACTCCGAGCGCGCTCGCCCGTCTACCTCCCGTGTTTCGTCACTGTGAACAAATATTCAATGTTAAAATACAAGTTAACTTACTATCTGAGCTTAGTTATATTATTTACAAGCTTTTGCCCGCGGCTCCGCCCGCGTTATAAAGTTTTTCAGGCTAAAGTTTTCCGTTATAAAAGGAGTAGTTTCCCGGGAGCCTATGTTCTTCCCAGGGTCTCAAACTGTCTCCATACCAAATTTCATCTTAATACGTTGGGTAGTTTTTGAGTTTAACACGTTCAGACAGACAGATGCAGCGGGGGACTTTTTTTATAATATATTTTTTAGAACTTTTTAAGAGGAACAATCCCGTCATACATCATTGTTGCATAACTTTAACCGTTTACGCAGCGCACGCAACGGAAGCTCTCAAAACTAATAATTTTTCCTCGATTTGCAACATGTTTCATTACTGCTCCGCTCCTATTGGTCATAGCGTGATGATATATAGCCTATAGCACTCCAGGAACAAAGGGCTATCCAACACAAAAAGATTTTTTCAGTTCAAACACAGTAGTTCCTGAGATTAGCCATTACTGCTCCGCTCCTATTAGTCATAGCGTGATGATATATATCCTATAGCACTCCAGGAACAAAGTGCTATCCAACACAAAAATATTTTTTTCAGTTCGATCTGATAGTTCCTGAGATTAGCCATTACTGCTCCGCTCCTATTGGTCATAGCGTGATGATATATACCCCATAGTACTCCACCAACAAAGAACTATCCAACACAAAAATATTTTTTCAGTTTGAACCGGTAGTTCCTGAGATTAGCCATTACTGCTCTGCTCCTATTGGGTATAGCGTGATGATATATAGCCTATAGCACTCCACAAACAAAGGGCTATCCAACACAAAAATATTTTTTCAATTCGAACCGGTAGTTCCTGAGATTAGCCATTACTGCTCCGCTCCTTTTGGGTATAGCGTGATGATATATAGCCTATGGCACTCCACGAACAAAGGGCTATCCAACACAAAAAGAATTTTTCAGTTCGAACCGGTAGTTCCTGAGATAAGACATTACTGCTCCGCTCCTATTGGGTATAGCGTGATGATATATAGCCTATAGCACTCCACGAACAAAGGGCTATCTAACGCAAAAAGAATTTTTCAGTTTGGACCGGTAGTTCCTGAGATTAGCGCGTTCAAACAAACAAACAAACAAACTCTTCAGCTTTATATAATAGTATAGATTAGCTATTGCTCGCAGTTACGCCCGCGTGAAGGATTTTCCCGGGATAAAAGTTTCGCTATATATTTTACCAGGATAAAAGTTCCCTATAGTCTATCCCAGAGTCTCAAACTATCTCCATGCAAAATTTTATCAAAATACGTTCAGTAGTTTTTGTTTTTATCGCGTTCGAACAGACGCGGCGGGGGACTTTGTTTTATAATATTTAAAGATACAAATGTTTGATTTTTTTTTTATTTTTAACCTGTTTTTTTATTGCTAATATCGTAAAGCCGCCATGGAAGTACTAAAGAATATAATTTTTATGCCAGGAAAGGTTTTACAAACGGGTGAACTTGCGAGCGACACCCAGTATTGAGATATAACTTTTGATAGTAAGCACTAGGAATACCGATATACAGTAACATTGATCACATCAGTGCCTATTTAGCTGGCTTCACTCCACTTACCATCAGATGCAGTGGAGTC
The DNA here is from genome assembly GCF_014839805.1 of Manduca sexta. Taxonomy (NCBI): domain Eukaryota; kingdom Metazoa; phylum Arthropoda; class Insecta; order Lepidoptera; family Sphingidae; genus Manduca; species Manduca sexta. The sequence goes on along the minus strand of NC_051133.1, from coordinate 1,576,179 downwards.
GTATAAAAAGTAACACATAAACCACAAGTCAGTAGCTAAAACCCCGATTTCTTAAGCATATTTCAGCAACATAATGACAATAGCAATAACAATAAGAATCGTGACACAATTTAACTATGGTGGAATGGGTTAATCAAAACCACATAAAGAGCGTCCGATGGGACTGTTCCAGTATCTGGCATTGCGCCAGAATGGTACAATTTCGCTCAGAACAGCACCATTCATAAGCGTCAGCGGTTTTCGAAAGCTTTTCTTATTGATAAAATCAATGTTTTGATGAGAAGGCCTCTTCGAGAACAAGGGGGCATTAGAAACTACTTCATTATTTTCTATTATGTTAGGCGTGGTGTCTACTTAAGCAAAATTATAGCATGCCGAATAGACTCGCATTCGTTTCGCATGAATGGTGATTTGGCTCGACATTACGCGTTCCTAATGATTTTATAGTAATATTTTTTTGTATGAGCACAGCAATGTAACTGCACTGCACCTAATGGTAAGTGGAGTAGGTTCCAATAGAATGTCGACTGGCCAGAGACGATTACCCCTTGGCAATCGACACCAAAAAGGCCATACTGTTGGAAACAGATGTACACAGGCTGATTTCGGAACGCGACACTTACGTGGGCCACTATAATATAAATAGAATATAAAATATATCCTACTTCCAGCAGGTACTTATAACAGGCGAATTATTGACTCGACTCCATTAGACTCGGCACGCTTAGTCGACGCTATGCATAAAATGTTACAGACTGTCAACTTGTTACCGCGAAACACTACAATGAAACTAACAGTTACTATAGTTGCTGTAGCCTATATTTTATAGTATAGTATATCTCAACAACTGAATCTATTTCGTGCAAGTCAACTTATTAAAGATGCCAGTTTACGCGCTCACTGCTAAGAAGGTCCCATACGTCATGGCGCCACTATTCCAAAGAGTGTCTCTCCGTACTTCGAATGGTATTGGGCAAGTCGGCATCGAAATTTTGAGTTACTTGCGGTTTAGGAGTTATTTGGATGGTAAAACCAAACTGTCTAGGAAGAAAATAGAAATTGCAAAAACCTGGGGGTGAATATATCGGTTTCATTTCACATTAGTTTTTTATATACACTTACAAACTGAACAGATGCTTAAAATCGTTTAAAGTGATTCGACCGCGCGTCGCCTCCAACAAGCGCCAACGAAATTAAAACCTATCTCCAAGTCCGTGGGAATTGGCACTAAATTGTGTTCAGATTAGCCAGTGTACAGGTTTATTTGCCTGACCGTTGGACCGGTGCTCGCAGTATTGGCAATAGATAGGTTCTAAAATATAACCTATAGATCTGTACTTTGTATAGATTTCTCGTATATAAAGGAACGAGATTGCGCTACAACGTGGGATGACATTTCGAATGAATGCGTTAATAATTTAGATAAATGTTAGTCTTTCTGAATCTCATAAACAACTTTAAACCTTCAGAAATTCGGAATACAGAAAGCCAATAATGGTTAGTTTGTGATCCTTTTTTGTATATCTCTATACATCACAAAATATAATACTAATCTAATGCTCACAAGTATGTTTTCGTACTTTGGATAACAAGACGAGGTCACCGCTCGTTTAATGATCACACTGCTGGTATACTATAACAGCAGCACAGAGATATAAATTACATAACGCATTCGCCCTCTGAGGTATAAGACAACGGCTTGGCTATAGCTTTGGTATTGCTTTAGTCCATGGACGGCAGATGCTGCTTACTAAGACCATAAAAAAACTAAAAGATGTCGCATAATGCCCAATAATTGTGCTAGCTACAATGTGAATCAAACTGGAACATAACACTGTTGCGCGGCGGCAGAAATAGACATTGTTGTATCTACCCAGACGGACCGCCGCATATAAGAGACCTATCACATATTCCATTGGAACTTTTCCACCATCACCTGTCTGAAGTGAAGCATCCACGAAAGTCATCTTAGACAAATCCACAAAAAATCTCGCTCGTGCTACAAAACCTAAAACAAAACGTATACGCTGCCACTAAACCTATACTACACAGACACATTAATTAAGTTAATTAGTGTAAATACAGTGTTGTCCCGCACAATACACACGGGATGAAAACTTAATCGGTTTATTGAACCTATGCAATGTTTTATATGAGTTAATAATCTTACTTATTTATATTATTAATTTTTTATCGTAGAGCTGATGGCCGTTGGGGCGGAAAAGTTCAAGAGTGACGACCACGAACCGGGGACGCAGCGTAGGCCCCCCACGAGATGGATGGATGACCTGGTGAGTGTCGCCAGAGTCCGATGGTTGAGGGCGGCCCAGAGCCGGCCCCTATGGCGCTCAATGGGGGAGGCCTTTGTCGAGCAGTAGACGATTCCCGGCGGAAATGATGATGATGATATTGTTTGTTAGAGGGAGGTAAGTAAGAGAGATTATACCTCTTATAAGTTATGAAAGACATTATAAATACGATGAATCATCAGCTTCAAGTAGCCCAAGACATATTTCTCAATATGAATGAGCGGGCTCGACTAATGCAGTCTGTTGTTACGCTATCTCAAAAATAAAAAAATGTGTAGTGGGTGGTAGTGGAAGCTCCCCTCCTCTGTCTCATGCCTATTCATTTTATTAAAGCCAACAGCAAGGCGCCTCTATAGACCAATCAAAACCATCTATAGAATAAAAATCCGAAAAATAGTTTTATTTAGACATTAACGTCATAACACATTTGCCCCAACAGTTATAACTTCCATATAGTAAGTTTAAATCGTCGAAATCAGCACTAATTGTTTAATTTCACAAGTTTTCTCATCGCCGTACGCGAGTTCGATTCTAGTTGGAAAGTTTGTTCCAAAGTTATTACGATACAAAGTTTTCTTGATCGTTCATTTCGCTCAGGAGTTGTAAAAAGAGATGCGAATTATGGCGTTTAGTTTCACCTTTACTTTACAAACGTGTGGTAGTAAAAGCAAGTGGCTTAAGGCCCAAAACACATAAGCCTTGACTCGCATTTAGATGGATTGTTTTACCCTGTTTACGCATCACATGCTTTGAGATCCTACAGCATGCTTATAGTACCTTAATCCATTCTGAATTATGATCTGATTTCTGATAGATCTGATCTGCTTATAAAAGGACCATTTTCTTATTGAATGCAACAACAATCAGCAATCATCAATATTTCGAGATCCAAAATCACATTAACGATTTCCTGAATCCAAGGGTTAGCAGTTTTAATTTTCTACTGCTTAAACCTAATTATATTGATTCCTTAAAATTGCTTCCATTCTGTCAGTTACAACAACTAAATCTACCACCAATTCCCCATTCCTAACAACCCAACACAAAGAAACTGGTACAATATTAAACGTACAGCACGTATACAAATAGAACGCGGATTCTATTGAAACTTCACAATATTCCTCAGTTTAAAATCCCCTCTCAGCCAAAGATTATCCATTAAGCAAACTAAAGCCGTTTCGATACAGAAAAAGACAACTGTCGCAAACACTACAATGTGATTCGAAACAAAGATGGCAAAAATCACGCGGATCATCTTGTACGGAAAATCATTCCAACAAAAACAAGATTCAATCTAAAATATAACCTAATTCGAGACAATAAAGTACATATTACATTGCACGCCCCAGCGATACTAAACGGAAGGAGCGAGAGTCGTAATAAATACCTTCGCGAATTTCCATCTCGCAATATTCCGTGCAAATCCACGTCAAGCGGAGTAAACTGATGTCACTCTTCTTACCTTCACAGACAGTCCATTTTCGATTGCACGCCGCTTGAAGAGGCAATCCATTTGGAAACGTCTCGTGTGACGTGTGAGTATTGAAGAAATTTGTACTCTATTACTCAGAGGTAGGGTGGTTTATTGTGCGATCGAGCAGAAATGGTCCTTGTAGCCGGAGCTTCTAAATACTTGTACATTTTCCGAACGTGTTCTTTAGGATTGGGGGTGTAAGATGGGGGGAGGGATATTTCGATAATAGCAGAAACGTCGGATATTCTGATAAATTGATAAAGTTAAGCTTAACCCAATTTAATGTGAGACGTACGATACATCTATATTGCCACCTTGGGTTATAAAAGGAAATGTTGGAGAAATTATTACGTACGTTAGCTTTGCGATCTTTAGTGATTCTCTATTCAAATCTAGGACATGTTTTTTTAAACACGCAATGAAACAGAATTTTCCTAACATTGATGCATAGCAATGTATCTATAATTTACTCTTAATATTTACTCATTATTCCACATTTTTAAACATCACCAAACTTATATATGGTATAATACTAACCCTATATACTGTCCCACTGCTGAGCACGGATGTCCTCTACTACTGAGAAGGTTTAGGCCTTTGTCGACCACCCTGGCCTAGTTGGTTGACAGACTTCACATATCTTCGAAATTCTTATAAAGTACTTCTCAGTTTTCCTCACGATGTTTTCCATTGTTAAAGCAAGCGGTAATGCACAAAGAATACACACCTAACTTATTTGGATAAAACGACCACAACTGCCCTTTCTTTTTCCTTTTCAACGTCCATGCCATATTGTCTGCAAGATATTGCCTTGAGTGATAAGACAGCCAATTGTACTCTATTAATTTTAAGTGGATATGCTATTTTTTCCCTCTTGTACACGTGTATAATAAAGAATTAAATATATAAAAAGACGAACAGAGGTAAAATTGTGAGGTCACAAGACATTTTTCGATTCAACAATCCGTAACTCTGCCTCTAATTCGATCATTTCGTTTTATAAACAACAATGAGAAAGTAAAACAGGTACCCATTATTTTAATAAGAGAAAACATGAAACAAAAGCGTAGAGCCATTTTCACGTTCGTAGCTTTCACGTAAGCCGTTATGAAGTCAAACACAAACCAAAATAAATCTTTGCATAGTAGACGAACAAACGGATGGAAATACAAACAAAAGCTATGAATAAATGAAAACACGGCAAAAAGAGCGACACCAGACTCAACAGCGCTACATTCATGTCTTATCTAGCGATATTTTCGCTTTCGCCGGATAATGCGAGTAAGATTTCCATTTTCGCAGTTCGACATTATAAAATAGTTACCTGTATTAAAGCGAAAAGAAGAAAAACTTAGATTGAAAAATTGACACTGATAAAGCCATTGATTGTACGAAACAAAAATGTATTGAACAAGAAATTAGTTATCATAAGATAATCCAACATAAAATATAAGGCATGATAGCCTGATCTGGACAATAAATAAAACCTGTTTTGAGGGCGCCAGTTTTGCTTCTTTTTTTAAAGTTAACAGTCAGTACAAGTTGTTCTACATTTTACCATAACATGGCGAAGTTTCTCATTTTTCTGGTCAGGCTATACTGAGGTCCAAATAACATAAACGTGTATCGTAAGATAGCTAACATTTCCAATAAGAGGCTATTCCACCCTCACGCCGATCTCTGCAATTCCTATGAGCCAAGATCGTGGTACGCATTTTAATGATGTACTGAGCACTGAAGCTCGACGAGTCTTTGATATTGCTACCTTTACCTCGAACAGAATTAATCGCATAGTAAAAAATAGGAGTTCGAAATAAATTTATTATTCACTTCCGATCGTAGCAAAGTGAAAGAGAGGGAACAGGATAAATGCAAAACTTATATAAAAATACTTTTAGGGGAGAGAGCAGTCAAATATGATGTCGTGGATCGAGGATAAAACATACAGATACAATTTGTAGTAAATAAAATATTATAAACATTGATAAGGCATTAACGAATTGTTCCTACGTCTGTCGCATTCATTTTCAGGCATAACAAAGCTACAACAATACAGGGAATCCGTCCACATAACGATCAAGATTGTTTATTAATTAGATTATAATTTTTATTCACCATATTTGACATCACAAAACTAACTAACTCATTTGGTATTCTCGGTGTATATTTCATTTCCGTTTGAGAATTACCAGGGTATAATAAAATGGCGGCAGCTGAGTCACACGCGACACTAGTCCAAGATTTATTCGTAGCATTTTATACGACACGTGACGTGGCAGGATGCACTGAATTTATTTATGCAGAGTGGTTCTACAGAATCACATTCTGACTGTCCAATCTACATAGTATTATCCGTCTACCACTCGCATTGAGATGGCGTATTCAGCTGGTATCAAGTCTTGTAAAGTGTGGCACAATACAGCTACCATGTCTTTTGTTCATAGTACGAAAGAAATTATGTTCTTAAATAATAATAATATATTTTCACCCGCCCGATTTGACTTTGGTGAAAACCTAACTTTTCTTGCACGGATTGTACAAATCGAAGTTTTGATCGTCACTTAAATCGTGAAGTTTCTGTCTTTATCGACGAACGTTGTAAGAAATTCTCTTATATGTCGTACAACGTATTTACTGCAAACGATAGCTGTAACAGATAAAGCCGTAACCGAGAGTATTCACCCACGAACGTCTTTGTTTCATTCAAAAACATTTCAAAATCCAAAGCAGACCGACCAAGCGACTGTGGTTGCCATAAAAATAAAATTAACTCGTAGTTTTGTAGTTGTAACACACAGAGTACTGGGAGAGCAGACATAAAAGGAGTTTCCTCTCTGCATACAAACTAGCAACAATCGAGCCGCAACACAATGACACATGTCCTTCCCTTTCACTCGCTAGACACGGGTATAATGCCGTCTCGCCCACTGACACGTCCTTCCTGAACTATAATAGACACGGACCGGGTACGGTAGATTATATCTGAGGTTTGTCACGCGATTTCTATACATCATGAATAGAACGAAGTGTCAATGGATCTGGATGGTTGTTCTCTGAGATAAATACCAAATGGTATGACGTGGAAAATTGGCGATTGTTATTGTGATGTTGGGATTGATTGCTATTGTGTAATACAGCACTAGTTGTCGACTTATGATAATAAGTGATAATTTGATGAAACAAAATTGATATTTGTATCGGATTAAAGCAAGAAGATATATATCTTAATTTAAATTGAAGATACGTATAACTTTATAAATGATTAAGGTAATGGTACAAGTCTTTAACACTTTAAGGAGATTACATATTTTATTTAAAAAATAAAATAATTATATACGAAATGGCACACACCTCTGACTTCTAAAATGATATGGATATTCTTATGAACTATCACTTGCCTTAACGGTTAAGGAAAACATCTTTAAGAAACCTGCATACCTGAGAAGTTCACTATAGGAATTTTGAGGATGTGTGAAGTCTACCAATCCGCTCTAGGCCAGCGTGGTGGACTATGGCCTAATCACTCTCAGTAGTGGAGGAGGCCCTTGGCTAGCAGGAGGACAGTATATAATACAGGGCTGCACTTATTATTATTCGACTGCAGAATCCTATAGGCGAGCGGTTTTTGTCACACACCTTTATTTAAATCATAAAACGTTATAACATAAAAAGATTTGAAAGTTTGGATGTAAAATATAGATGTAATCTCGGAAAGTACTAATCAGGTTGAATATTTTTTATTAATAGCCACATTATTTCAAACTGTTATACGCAAATTAATCATCTTCTTTAACATAGGACCGTGATAAGACGCGGACCACACTGCAGGCGAAAATGAACTAGGGCGAGACAATATCTCTGGAATGCGGGTTTTGTAGAACATACTCTTTATACGGGCACCGGGCCGCACGGGCAAAGTGGCTTCGAGGCACCTGATGGTAAGTGGAGTGGGGTCCAATAGAATGTCGACTGACAAGCGATTATTACCGCTCGGCAGTCGACACAATGATGCCGGCCTGTTGGAACCGGATATACACAGACTTATCCCGGAACATACTTACGTGTGCCATTATAGCGGTTTTAACACGTCGTGTACGGTGGTCGCTATTCAGGCGGATATAAAATATATCCTACCACGATCTACTTTTCTACTATTATAACAATCATAAGCAATCATTTGCGACACAAAATTCCACTCCTACAACCAGTTAACTAACGATATACTTAAATTAAAACCCCAGATAAATAGAAAAACATTTTACAGCGGTTTCAATCCTTTTTGCGTCCAATTTACATAATGAGGAAGTGTGGAAACTCCGCCGTCTTCATATATAATGCTATTTAAATTAATTCCCGTTTAGTTTGCAAAACTAACTTCGCAACCGCTACCGACTCGTGGATTAACATAATGAATGGAACGTTAAAAACAAAGCGAACGTAGTGTTTTCATAGTTTGGCATAATTGGACGCGGTTTAATTTTGCAACATATTTATTCGATGTTACTAGGTAAAGCAAACGGTATCAACTTATAAATGTACCACCCGTTTATTTACGATCGGGTAGACACAGGTGCAACTAGGACACCCTTTTTTCGCCATGAGTTTCGTTTAATGATGTTAAAGTCTAGGAGCCTATCGTCTCATAACACCTCAGAGCGGTATCCCGCACGCAATACGACTACACTACACAGACAGTCACGCTACCAACTTATTACTGAGCAACCCTAGTAAATTGCTTCAGCAATTTCAACAACTGTCTGCTTTGTAGTAATAGTTTTGATAGCGTTGCGCAATGTTACATTGTCTAGTTCGTAAGAATAATTTAGACGGTGCGATTTTTGTTAGCAATAATGGTACACATTTATTGGTAGTTTAAACAGGATTTTATATCATACTGTTCAGATGTAGATACCAGGCCTTTATTATATTCTGCCCACTGTTGGGCGCGGGCCTCCTCTACTACAGAGAGGCCTTAATCCACCAAGCTAGCCTAATACAGGTAGGCAGTCTTCACATAACTTCGGGAATTTTTATAGAGGACTTGTCAGTTATGTATGGTATGTATTTCCTCGCGAATTTTCTTGCAATTAATTATAAATAATGTACTACATTATATTATTGACTTAGAAGCATGCACATACTTACAAAATAAATATTTCGTCACATAATGTACTTATACGGGCATTAAAAAATATTTACAGATTACGGAATAAATATTATCAGACACACAGTTACTATAATTGTAATTTATTTAAACCTATCTTGAGCGTATTTTGTAACCCTACATTACAAGGCCCTAAAATCTAATTTTTCTTTATAACGAAACAAGTGTAACTACTGGACATAAAAAGATTCACCATCTCATGTCTCAGGATGGCGAACGCAGTGGAATACCAAACAATACTTTGTAATTCAAGATATTGTATGGTGTTTTACCGTTTATGGGCGCTCGTATCGCTTACCATCAGACAAACGGCAAGCTCGTCTCGTCATTCAAAGCAATAAAAAATACTGTCAAATAACAATATTGTTCACGTTCAAAACATCCACGACACCCTGTCCGTCATCCAATTATAGTTTCTATTACTATAGCTCTACTATCGCCTCTATTACGAGGGAATAAAGTTGAGAATCGCGTGGGAATCATGAAACAATTCGCGTGTTTCCCGTGATTACATATCGAGACCCGTGTCAGTCCGTATGTTATCATTTCCAGAAGTTTGATCATATTGATTTACACAATCCTGTTTATATTTAGACTACTTGCTTCGCTAGAAGATCCCGAAGGAATATGTTCTGGGGATAAAAGTATTCAGAGATTACGTAGCTCTTTTTTAACGAAATAATACTTGATGACTGCCTCGGTGGCGTAATTGTATTGCGTGCAGAATACGACTACCCCTTTTAGGTCACGGGTTCGAATCCCGGGTCGGACAGGGATGGGTTTTTCTAAAAAGTTTTAGTCTTGAGTTTGGAATTTGTGCCCAATATGGCGAAAGGCTCGCCCCTCTCATGGGATGGAATACACGTGGGGAAAATGGGCGCACTAAATACATCTCTGCCTACCCCTTCCAGGATTAAAGAAGCGTGTGTGTATGTGTGTGTGAAAAAATAGTTCTGGAGATCTAAATTCCACACTCACGAACTGTATCTAACATTTAGTATATAAAATACGCAAGCACGGGAATAACGGAAACCCGGTAGTAATTAAAGTTACGTAACGTACTTTCAAGGCATAATAATGACTCGCATCAGCGTTCCACATGTCTAGATTTTACCGCAATAGCTAATGTGGGTCGTCAACAAACAATATTCAAAGTAGGGATGTTCTATATCTAATATTGTTATCGATGATAATTGAGTATAAAATTAATAGATAAAAAATTACCAGTCAGTAGATTTTTAAAAATAGAACATCAAAGAAAAGGTTATTACTGATTTGAATAAAGAATCCTAATCGCTGTCTCGGATCGATTGTGACAATGGACCAATCAGAATAAGGTTTGCTCATGACTTAATTTGATTGGTCCGTTCGAGATTTATTAACGGAATAGACATTACGGTTAAATCTCAACGGTCCATTTGACACGACAGACATTCCTAGTAATCCTACTCAGACAATAATATCTATATAGTTAAGTTCGTAATGATTCCTCGGCAATACATCAACCCTCGTGGAACGTTCCAGGGGAGCGCCAATTTGTCACCCCCTGTCTTTTGCGCCCCTAACATGCAAAGTGCGATGCTATTGGCCCTAACACGTGGGGTGACTGCAGGGGTCTAGATCACGTGATATACTAATTTAAACATTTCTATGGGGATCGAAATTGTCGGCTGTTTTAATTATCTTAGTTATGGCCTTAGTTGTAATGGGTTCATAGTTTGATTCCTACTGGTTAACCTTCACCTAGACGCACAAGCTATTTGTTGTCCCGCGGTGCCATACTGTAGCACATTCTAGATCACCAATTCCGCGAACTCTCAACGCTCTTAATGCCTTCCTTAACAGCGCACCAGATTATGGCGTGTTTCGGTTGATTGGAACGTGATCCAGTATGAATGTTTGCATTATTGTGAAATTAACTCATGATACCGCATATTTCATGTACTTATTAAGTACTTTATTGATCTGTTTAATATTTTATTGTAGTTATATGTTGTTATTATTAACTTAATTAGTGTAATTGGTTTATCCATTCTAATTGAAATAAATAAGTTTACTATGATATAGGTATATTAAGTATACATAAAAAATATAGAAGTGTGCGTCTATAACGTACTCCTCACTCTTGGAACAGTTTATTCGACATACGTAACATCTATGTCTCAAGGGTGACGAGCACAGTGCAGTTCGACATAGTGCTTCGTAATTGAGAGTTTGAATGATGTTCCAGCTGTTTATGTTAAGATGTAGACGAGCAGCTTGCTCGTCTCGTAATCTTACATAGAAATCTATTAAAGATGTCAAGTATTAATAAAAATTAATTTCCACGCGTATGCATTACCACGTCGTAAAAATATTTTTCCTCATTCATCACACCCTTTTCACTCCATACCTATAGAACCCTTATTGTAACAACGATTCAACCTCATCGGTCTGGTGCCAACGCACGGGGGCGAATAAGGAAATTACATATTATGAAGGCACCCTTGATTGTTCTGTGTAAACAATTTATTTTGAAGCCAATGTGAACGCAGTGAACCTTGGTAAAATTTCCAACTCGCCAAAATATATTTGTGTCCTCGAGTTATTTCCCCACAACGCAAAATTACGTCATAAAATTTTAAAAATCGAAAAAAAAATATCCCATCGCTACCAAAGTTCAGGATCACCGGCTGAACTAATTTGATGATAACCTAAAAATTTCATTATAAATCGCTCGAGCCGTTTTGGAATTCATAGGAAAAATAAACACACAACTCTATATTTATACATCTACAGTTAAAAGGTTAATTGACTTAAGCGACATTCAATTTAAAAAAAAAATAACTAATTTAAAAGAACATTGAAAAGAGTGCTGAGTTCAAATATGAATGAAACTTAGTGCCGCAAAAATGTCGCTTAGGTATTTTTTTTATGTGCCAGTAAAGGCAGACGAGCTATCGGCCCGCTTGATAATAAGCGACCACCGCTACTCATGGACTCGACGATACCAGGAACACTGCCTGCCGTAGGAACCTTTTTTTTTAAGCCTCGTTTGAAGGACAAGTCATGGCGGTTAGGGAATTCCGACACAGGTACTTCATTCCAGAGCTTAGTTTAGCTTAGTCAATTAGCTTTTCAATATATAGATTATTTTTCATTAAAATAAAATTCGCGGCTCATCACTATTAGGCAGTATAGGTTGTTATTAGCGAACAATGCCGCTGCGACAATAACACGTTCTCATACTGTTGTCTCACTCTTTGTCGCTGTATTAATACTAATTACGATCGTAATTTACGAGAATGAAGACTGTGGAGTAGTAATTGTTTAGATGAACTAAGAAAGAATAGCATTAAACCGTGCTTTTAGATAAAAAAACATACAAATGCCGTTTTTAATTTTAATATGACCGTGTCTGAAAAACTGCTTTGTGTATTATGAATATAATTAGCCGATATACGACTAATACGCAAATAGAGAGGTTGCGTTGGGGTAATACCGAATCGCTGGTTAATCCCGTTGAATCAAGATTACTGCTAAACTCGACAATAATTCCGTGAGCAACATAGACTCTAATGCAATTTTTAATGCATCTCAAATGTTTGCCACTGTATTAATATAAGTTAGAGTAATCTTCAGTATTAATCGTCATCAGTAACATTGAAACAACAGGGTAACCCAGTAATCCGGTATCACCCCAATGCAACATACCTTTTTATTTTCGTATTAGTAGCATATCGGCTAAACATAGTCATAAAAGAAAAAGTATTATTTTAAATACAGTCAAAACATTAGAATAAAAAACGGTATTCATATGAAACATATCGAATAACACATTTTTGTCGCTATATTTTGAGCTGATTTACAGTCAAGTAATATGAAAATAAACAAAGAAGACATGAATTACAAATTAATAATAAATAAAAATTACGAATCTCCCTTTCAAAGTATACATTCATTTGATGTTGACCGTACGCAGCACTTATCAATACGTGACCCGATAAAAAAAATGCAAAGGAATAATCGTGATAACATGAAGATATCTCTCATATGACACAACAATATATTAAGATTACAATGTAGATAATACTAATAATAATAATTGTATGCGTCATATTATGTCAAAGCGTGTCATAAACAAAATAAACAAAATTATTTATATTTTAAGCGAAGCGGCGGCCAACTCCTCGTAAACTTAATTACTGAGTTCTCTTAGATCAGCACTAGACTACATCCATCTCTGCCTTCCCGTTTATTGACACAAGCACTGTCTATACTAGAATGAAACAATATTTGAGTACACCCACGCGTTCTCCGCATCAATATGAATTTCATATGAGTAATTGTTTATTGTATCCCTGCACGATAAGTAAATATTATTGTTCTATTTTCGCGTATGCAAACACTCGATACAATTGAATATTGTAAACACAAGGTTATGTAAAATAATGTAGAAATTTGGATAAATTTAAGTTTTTCGGTAAAAAGAATGAATAACAACGTAGATAAATGTCCCTATATACCACGACTATACCCGAAAGGGTAGGCAGTGATGCAACCAACGCCCCAACTTTTAGCCGCGTGTGTTTCGTCTATGACGATATAAAGGGATACGCCATATCGGGCTCGAATTCCAGGTTTCAGCCTAATACTGAAAAGGAACACCCAGTATCACTCGATAGGGCAAAGGCCCAACCATCTTCGCAAAATTAGTAATTACTAACCATTTTCAATAATAATTCCTGGCCAACATTACCAACTTCTTATTACAGACTAAGGTTTACCTTTAGCCATATTCCCGCAAACGGACTTTTTGGGAATAATAACTAATGAAATAAAAGTATTTTTTCGACGGATTTTGAGTCCGTCAAGTGACCACAAAGGCTGCAAAGTCTTTGAAACGTTGGGAGAGAATTATAATATAAAAAACTGTGATAAAATTCGTTAAAATAGTTTTATTTCAATGTCTAACTTTAGCATAAACATAAGAATAATAACTACTCACAGTTCTATTTGAATTATTTATCTGTGAGATAAAATTCATCCAAACCGGCTCAATGGTTCCTTCAATTACTTTTAACATCAAAATCCTCTTATAATATTAGTATTACACTAAATAATATCAAAATACAAATACACCCACGCGTAAAAACCTACACACTTGTAAAAAATAATGAGCTCTTCAATTTATTTTCTAGATAGTTCTAAAAGCGTGTAAGTTTCCGCTCGTCCAGCAGGGGGCGTGTACCATCCATCTCTGCCAATGCTACGCAATTATGTCGGGATAATTCAACCCGTTTCCTTTACTTTAACTTTTAAAACACGAGCAAAATGACGCCATAGTAAAACATTCCTCGGACTTCTGGTCGCTTTGACTACTTTCAGCGGAAATAAAAGTCTTAAAGACGGGTTTTTATGACGTGGAATTGCGTTTTCTAAATGTTATTCGTTTCGGAGTTGAATTTTTTAACGGATTTCGTAGAATTGTGTTGAAGAGCCGTGATGGAATTGATTTGTCGAAAAGATACGTATCGGCCACGGTAGCTCGTTGTCTTGCATTAATACGCCATATTATAGTTGATTTTATTTATATCATTGATGGAATGCCTCGATGGCGTAGTTGTATTATGTGCGCCGTTTGACAACACTTTAATGTCCCGGGTTTTGAATCCGGGGTCAGAAAAAGTGATGTTGAGTTTTTCTGATGTGGCAATAGGCTCGCCTCCTATCACATAATGAGATGGATTACACAGGCGAAAAGTGGGTGCCCGATTGCATCTCTGCTTACCCCTTCGGGGAAACAAAGGTGTTTTATGTATGTATGTACATAATATTTGTTCAGCCATATTTCACATAGCAACGACAAAACCAAAATACTGTTTGCAAATTAGTTTTGACGATGAATCAAAATATCTCAGAAAATGTGTAGACATTTTTCGTCGGGTAAACAGCTATACGCGGGCGGCGCCGCCAGTAAAATATAGTATAGTAGGCTATTGAATGCAGCAAAGTAAAATACAGTACAGAGGAAGTAAGATTTTATCGTTTCTGACGGCGCCCGTAGCGGAGTTGCCCCAATTCTGGAACTGATAGAATCTTGATGGCAGAGATTTTCTGAAAGGTTTTTTGGGTGACAAAGGATTTATTTAGATAATGCATTCCAGTGACGTTCATAACATAGATCTTATTTTAAAAAATAAATTTGCGTGTCTTTTTTTACCAGTCTAGTAAACACACTTTGATTTTGTGTTTTTGGTTGATAGTAATTCATCGCTCTAAGAGATTAAATAAGGCAGAAATTTTGTATGAAACTCAAAAACGAATTAACTAATTTTAAAAATTCTTCTTTAATAGAAGCTTACCTTTAAATGTCTTGATCATTGGGTTGGATTTCATCGGCAAGGATTACTACTATCCAGGATGCCAAATTAGACCAGCTTGGCGGGACTGGCTTACTCGAGGTGATGGACCCCCTCAAATGGCCTAATCCCTCTCAGTAGTAGAGGAGGCCCGTGCTCAGCAGTGGGACAGTATATAATACAGGGCTGATATTATTATTATTATTACCTTTAAATGCTACGGACATTAAAGCAGGCGGAGTTGCGCGCAAAAACTAATACTTCATAGATAAAATACCACTAACAAGTAATTACATACCCGACATACTCATTCACGTCGGGCCATAGACAAGAATCCGTCCATTAATAAACACGACACACGTTTAATATTGCATGAAGGGCTCCACTACAGCATGCAGGTACCTGGGTTCCGACTATTTATAACCTACCCCATATTATCAAAGGGGTAATGTTCGGTGACACGTAGTTACCCCAAATCGATTCGTGAAGACATCGAGATTATTTTGGATCAAATTTAATATGCTTATCAGAATATGACAAGGTTTTGAGTCATTTTTATGTTACTTTGAATGACAAGACAAGCTGGTCGTTCGCCTGATGGTAAGCGATACGACCGCCCGACCGATACACCTTGAATTACAAAGTATTGTTTGATATTCCAGTGCCAACCTGAGACAAGAGTTATGAAGTCTTATTATATCCAGTAGTTATACTGGCTACAATGTCTTTTAAACTGGAACACAACAGTGACTACACTCTGCTGCTTGACGGCAGAAAGAGACATTGCGGTGGTACCTACACAGGCGGACTCTCGCATATGACACACCTACCACCAGTATATTCCATAAGTCTAGAAGTGTATTGGTCGGGTGTCAAAGCGTCTGGACGTTACTGCGTTGCCTGTGTCCCTCGCCAAACACTTGTGACTGGATATTATGTGACATCTTATGTCTTAATGTGATGAGCGCAGTGGAGTCACACAGCACTTTTTAATCCAAAATTCTGTATGGCGTTGCTTATATTTGTCGACTGCGTATCGCTTACCATCAGATGAGCATGCTAGCGTCTTCATTAAACTATGACAAAGCGATATAAATTTGCTATTATGTGCCGTTCTGAAGGACAAAATCAGCATACTGTCTAATATAAAAAAATCCGTCTATCCAAAATACAGTACCCCATCTAAACACTATATCCCAAACGAAATCCGAGTATACCCCAAAAAATTAGAACGCCTTATAAATGCATACATGCCGCATAAATCCAAAGACTCGGAATAATGTCTTTCGCTTCACGTAGGGGTGGTTGCCACCCCGCCTGGGGGGGTGTGCGAAGGTGTGCGGACGATGAAATTTTAAAAGCCTCTTACAGGGTTGGTATTTTTATTAGATCTACTGGATAAAAGATGTTCTATTAAATTATCAGTTTACGGGAATCGGGGGTATTTGAGGTTGCAGGTTTAAAATTACAAAAGGTATTTTAATCTGTTTCTAGTCAAGCCACATATACCATAAGGAAAAGTTAGAAATGAGCTACGTTGTTAATTCTATATCTGAACTTATTTACTTTACTTATAATTACTATTGATAAAGCACTACGTTAGTTTAATTAATTATAGTTTAAAAATACCCAAAAAAATATCTATATAAACTAAATCAGACCTTAAAAAATCAAAACAACATTTGATACCTGCCTACCCTACACAAAATACCGTGAACATTGTTTACTATGCTCGAATTATCAATTCATTTATCAGTTATCCGTTATCTATATCGATGAAATCATCCGCCGAGAACGGTTAACTCATTTTCGCCTATTATTTATTTTGGTTATATTGCACTTGTAATGTTATCAAGGACTGCTAATCCACGGATATTAAGTGCCTTAGGTAAATTATATTAGATTCGTCGTTTTAATTTTAGTAGTTTATTTTTGGTCTACGCTGGTTGTAGGATGTTTTTATCCGTCCGGATAGCGAACACTGTACACAAGGTATAAAAACCTTTACAGTGCTCCACGTAAACGTCACGTTCCGGGTTCAGCCTATGTTCTATGATGAGGGGCTCCTTTTACCGCACTTAGCCGCTAATCGGGACGTTATACGCCATCAGGGATCATTCTGTGTATATCCGGTTTCAAACACACCGGCATAATTGCGTTAACTAGGAGGGCTTTTTTTGTGAGGCACCATGGTTATCACCGTTTCATATTCTTTTTCCTCCCGCGTGAAATCGTTCCCTTTCCACATCCTCCAATGGGGCACCATGGTTGCTAAGCCGGGGGTTCGCTTGTATACCATTGGCAAGGTTCCTCCGGAGATGGCCATGGTGTCTCACAAAAAAAAGAAGACTGGCGAAGGCTATTCAACTCTTATTAATCGACTCTACACCAGCGAGTGATAATCGACTCACGTTAGTCAACCCTCCGCCGCTTACCATCAGGTGCAGTTTAACCACCATGCAGTGCCCGTATGAAATAAAATGACCATGGTGGTTACCTGGTGTTAAGTAATCTCCAATAACCGTAAACATCCACAAGAACACCAGGAAATGGGCTATCCAACTTAAAAAAAAATAGGAATTAAATAGGGAAGGGAGTGCTTAGACCTAGTATACACCTTCTCTAATCTTGATAATACGAAACACAATACTATAAGCTGTCACTTAACATAGATTTTCTGCAAGAATAGTGAAGCCTGGTTAAGCCGAGTCATAAATACTGTTGAGAAATATCTATACATTGAGACTCTACCAATGTACTGTGAGATTATGGATTTGATTGTTATGCCTCATTTACAACTGTTTTTAATAATCGATCCCAATCTCAATCTTCAATCCGATTCTGAGAATGTACCAATCAAAATAAATCATTTGTAAGCATGTAAAAAAAACTGTTCTGATTGATCCATTTTTGAGATTAATCGAAAAAGGTGATTGGGATCATTTATTGAAAATGGCGATTAGACTTTTGGCAAATAATACGCTGAATAAATTTGACTACGAATTTTGAGTAACGAATACTTGAATAAGCTGGTCACTTAATCGGTTTAGAACCAAATATTCTAAATTCTGTATCAATAATAGAGTTTAAAAAAATTCAAATGTAATTAAATAAAATAATGTTTTTTATAAAGATTCAAATTACATACATACATAACATCACGCATTTTATCCCCGAAGGGGTATGCAGAGGCACAACTAGGGCACCCACTTTTCGCCAAGTATGTTCTGTCCCATGATGTGATAGGGGGCGAGCCTATCGCCATATCGGGCACAAATTCCAGACTCCGGGCCGATACTGAGCAGAAAAACCCAAATATCACTTTGCCCGACCCGGGATTCGAACCCAGGACCTCAGAGCGCTATTGTACCGGACATGCAATACAACTACGCCACCGAGGCAGTCTTTCAAGATTCAAATTAATTTTTACTAATAATAAATCAAAACTCGTAGTAATGTAATTAAATCTCACGTACTACTACGATCACTACGATCGGTGCCATTCATAACTATAAATAATTGTCGCGACGTTACTATAATTATTAAACTCGAACGGGTGAAAAATGTTATCAAAAATTATAATTTTTTAATTATAAATTACATTACAATTAATTCACTATTTTTTTTGGGCCAGCAAGTTTTTCTAAGTAACGACACTTTGGTTCCAAAAAGAATATAAAATCACGGTGTATAATGTAAGTATGGATATATTTTCAAAAGGAGGTCATCTAAGATAGTCGCGTAATCTGGAGTGACGACATTTAGGGTCATAACCGATATTAAATTACATGCCACCTTAATCGATCATCACCCTACAGATATCAGAGAGTAGCTAATGTGGTTTATAAGAGTCATTTTTGCTTGCATTAGGTGGGTACTAAATATTTTGTACTTGACCACTTAGCGACAACTACATATTCATTAAATCGTAATTGCATATACACAGGCCTTTAATCCTCAAAGTAAAGATGCAACTAATGCAATTTTCATCCGAGTGTTCTGTCGCATGATGTATTAGAGAGTCTATAGCCATAATAATATATTATCAGCCCTGTATTATACACTGTCCCACTGCTAAGTACGAGCCTCCTGTGCTACTGAGAGGGATTATGCCTTCGTTTACGTTCGTCCTTCACGCTGGTCTAGTGCGGATTTGTAGACTTCACACACCCTCAATTCGTATAAAGAATATCACAGGTATGCAGGTTCTCTCACGATATTTTCCTTCACCGTTATAGAAAGCGATAATTCACAAAGAATACACACATCATTAGGAAAGTCAGAGGTATGTACCCTTGGGATTTGACCTGCCGACATTCGTTTCAGCAGTCCGTTCCACACCAACTAGGCTTTCGATGCTTTTTTTTTTAACAACATAAAAAAAGTTATTCTCTTTTTTGCTACATAAGAAAAAAACTACATGCAACCTTATAATAGAAAGCCAGAAATATTGTAACGATAAGTCTATTGCTAAGATTTGTCATTCCCATACATAACGTTACCGTTAACGATTATAGGAATGCATTTTGGCTACGGCCCCAGTTTTCTGTACGCCCTTATAGTACGACAATCGTATTGCCTTAATGTTTATCAGAATTCGAATCTTCTGTACATGTAAACACTTTTAAACATACAGTAAATCTCTATTAAGGAGACAAGATACTGAAGCAAGCCTTTTTACCGGACGCAGCCATTTTATTTTGGTCTTCTCTAACAATTATTCTTTGTAATGGCAATGAAAATGGACTTGTTAGTGTTTAGTTTGTAGAATGGATGGTATCAATGCATTATAAGGCACCGCGTAGACTTCGCAAGTCAGTGTCATAATGTTATCAATGTATCGGTATGAAGAATATATATTACCTGAGTTGCCTTATATTAGAATTTGTGCCCGATCAGGCAATGTATTTACTTTCCCATCATGGACCGAATATAATCGTGCACTATAACATCTCCTGTTTACCTAGTCGTTGAGACTGGCCGTCGTGGCCGAAAATCGGCTAGGAGGTATTCATTCATTCGTAATGCATAAACGTTTAATATTTCTCCTAAAAAATAAAATATGTAACTTGTAACGCGTGAGCAAAAAACACGCTAGGCTTAGGCAACGCACAGACGCTCTGGACTTACAGGAAAACACTACGCTACTATGAAAATGACACTTTTTTGGGCGACATCCAGTCAACTTTTTAGAAGAGTAATGTATCTCGGCAACACGTTGACAATGTCTACGCGTTGCCTAAATTTATATGAATTAATTTACACCACAGTGTACATTATATCGTTTGCAAAATCGACCTACGTGAGGATCATTGACCTTAGGATATTACGGTATTGTGAAGCAAACCTTTTGTGAAGAATATCACTCCATCACAAGTAATGGGGCAAGTTAGATCTGTAAACAAGTTATGTAACGGTAAACATGCCCGTGGTTATTTATAGCTATGTTTATGTACATTATATATTACCCACCATTTTGCTGTTTAGTAAACATATTTATGTGCAAATACTTTTTTTAGAATACACATGATTATTGGCTTCTCGTGTTTCGTGATTACCATATCTGTTCATTCGAGTTTATAAGAATAAATACCGATAATACCAAAAAAAATATGGAAAGTTTTAACCCAAAAGACATTTTGAAAGGGGTAGACAGAGGTTCATTAGAATATCCATATTTACCATGTACATACCGTCCCATTAAGTAAAATTGGTCCAGCCTATTGCCATATCGGACACAAATTTAGACTCCGGGCTGATGGTACGGTACACTTCACATTGGTATTGGGACACATACACTTACAAATATTTGGAAAATTGATATTCAGTATGATCAGATCAGAATGATACAAATACTAGACCGACCTTAATCACTCATGCTCTAGACAAATATCTGCTTGGCTCTACAACTTTGACGTATATTGTGAAATACAATATATGAGGCGCAACTAGCGACGCTCAACATGTTGCAGCGCGTCATCTATTCATTCGGTCAACTAAACTCTACTTTTCAAACAGAGGAATCAACGAGTAAATAGAACTGAATTAAGAGCAAAGTTATAAGATGACGATGATGAACTTTGCTTTAATTTTCATTCACCATAAGTAGGAGAACATTTATTGCATAGATAATACTTAAATTTTCTTATCTGGGTATCATTTCTTTTCACGAATTGATTCGTAACCACCACCGCCCTATCGGCCAAATAATGAATTGAAAATTGGACTAACCTGGAGTTAGACCGTTTGGAGGAGTCGTGTTTCTTCCCGCCTTGGAGATTGGGCAGATCCTTCTGCCGTTTCTTCGTTTCTCGCCATATCCTGTAGTACAGTATGCACATAACAGTCACTGGCACATAGAACGCGGCGATTGCCGTCCCAAACGTAATAAACTGGTTCGTCTCTATGAACTGAATGTAGCACTCGTGCGGCGGCACCTTGCGCTCGCCGTCGATGTACGGCCACGCGTAGATCCACGGCGGCCACAACACTAAACTGAACCCCCACGCACCGCCTATCATGAATGTCGCTCTGCGCGTAGTTCTTTTCGCACGGTACGTGAGCGGCCGCGTGACACTGAAGTATCTGTCGAAACTGATGATGAGCAGGTTGAGCACGGACGCGTTGGACGCGAGGTAGTCGAGCGCGAGCCACGTGTCGCACACGTGCGGCCCCAGCGGCCAGTATCCGTAGATCGTGAACATGGTGTACAGCGGCATGGAGATGAGCCCCACCGCGAAGTCGGCCACCGCCAGCGAGAACAGGAAGTAGTTGCTGATCGTCTGCAGCTGCTTGTCGATCTTGAAGCTGATCATCACCATGGAATTGCCGACGACGGTGAGCACAGAGAGGACGCTGGCGACGATCGCGATCGCGATCTTCTGGACGAGGCTGTACGGACTGGTCGGCAGGTCGAGGCCGAGCGCCGGGTCGGTCAGGTTGTCGGAGAAGTTGGACGCGCTCAGCATGCTGTCAACTGGGCGAGCCCGCCGCGCCCGCGCCGCCCGCGCCGCCCCCGCCGCGCCAGCCGCGCCGCCCCCGCCGCCACCGCCCACCGAGCAAGCGCGAGCCTACACACACGTCATAAATGGGTTTTATTATGGTATACATACTGTTAATACATTTTAAATAACATGAATAGCCCTGCTTGCCTGCGTGATATCACCGTCTAACAGAAAAGCGAGGTAAAATTAATTTCACTATAACGTTTCGTACTCTCAGTAAGACTATCAGACACAACAAATTCTCGACCTACGTGCTTGTTTAGTATCGTTGTGGTAATATATTAAAGTGGTCACAGCTACACAAGCCACTTGTGAATCCCACGCGATCATTCAGACCATTTAATACTAGCATATAAGCGCCCACACATTTAAAACATGAATTTATACATGTTTAAAATAAACTCATTGTGTATTGTGTACCATTATAATTCTAGTAAGACATAACAAAAATATATAGCCATATATATCCTTTTTTCATACAGTCGCGTCATACTTATGTCTCTACAACACGTGATAACCGGAGTAGAGTCTTAATAGAGTACCGATTGGCGGGAGATGATCATCCTAATATTACATCTCATGTCTCAGGATGGCGATCGCAGATGAATACTAAACAATATTTTGTAATTCAAAGTATTGGGTGTTAGGTAGTGTTTCTACTGATTATGGGCGGTCGTATCGCTTACCATCACACGAACGACAAGCCCGTCTCGTCATTCAAAGCAATAAAAAAATGGTAGGCCTTAAGAAATAATGAATACAGGGCGTATATGTTGCTATCAATGTAGAATACCACTTAATTAACATTTTTTTATTTCATATTCCTAAATAAACATAAATAAAATATGCATATTCATTTATTTTTATCTAAATTATTACATTATATCAGAATCCCAACAATGTTTATCTCGTTTATGACTTATCAAGGAGGAAGCATGTCGCTAACAAGGCCTTTGAGTTCCTCACAAGAACTCAAACCGCTTCAGTGTGTAAACATCATATTTCCAAGAAGTTATTAACAATGGGGGTGAACGTCGCCTTTGCCCCGCACACTTTCGCCCCTATAAAGGCGGTAATTAGTTTGTATCGGTTCAAATCCCCGGCACGTGAAGCTTGAACTATTAGAACTTTTGAAAGCAACTAATTCATGCTGAGTTCTAAACGGGTTAGTGGAATAATGTAACATGAAACACAATAGTATTTTTTTATATGTGCACGGCTAAGGTACACCATTACAGTTAATGGTATGTGGAGTGGGATCCAATAGCATGTCGACTGACGAGAGATGATTACCCCTTGGCAGTCGACATAATTATGCCGGCCTGTTGGAACCAGATACACAGACTGATCCCGGAACGTGACACACTTACATGGGCCACTATGGCGGGTTTTAACACCTTGCGTACGATGGTCGCTATCCGGATGGATATAAAATATATCCTACCACCAACAAAATATATACAAGTACATAAACCAATTTCACATAATATGCACAAATATGTTCATAATTTTAAAATAATTACTCTAAAACGCAAACAAATCTTTTAATCATTCATAGAAGCTGATTGTATATTCAAACACCTTAAATCCATTTGTGCTTGCATTAATTTACTTAAAAATTACATTCATTTCTAAAAATTCAAACAAAATCCTATGTAAATTATGAAAATAACACATCAGTTTACTAGAGTTTCAGACAAATTCAATTGAAATGAATACCTACTACAGTCACAAATATGCACGCTCATTTATAAATATAAAATATATATCATCGGACACTGTACAACAACTGGACAGTGTCGAACAACTGTAATATCTGCCAGTTGCTTCAGGAACGAAAAGGATAACAGCCGGCAAACAACTTGAATACACTACTGCGTGGTGTGATAGTTACTACAACATAAACATCGCTAAAACAAAAGCCAAAAGAGTTGCAACAACACAAACGTCACTAAAATAAAAGCTATAAGAGTTGCAACAACATAAACATCACTAAAAAATAAGCCGCAAGAGTTGCAACAACACAAACGTCACTAAAATAAAAGCCACAAGAGTAGCGACTACACAAATGACGCGAAAATAAAAGCCATAAGAGTTGCAACAACACAAACGTCATTAAAATAAAAGCCGTAAGAGATGCCACAACAGTAATAGAATAATTTTCTATGACCATTTGCAGAAAAGAAACCGTAAGACTATGCTATATTTAAGACAACTCCAGACATGACCTTCGACTCTTGGCTATGTAAAAAAAAAAACAATTGTTTTCAGATACCTCGTACTAAAACTTCTATTTCACACTTAACCGTTTGGTAAGAGTATCTTGTATCAAAGCGGCTTTCGTGGAACAACTCCAGTGAAATTGCCAAGTGCGTATGGTTAATTAATGATTTTGCACGGACCAAGTTCCCGCAAACGTTAAGGGAATTTAAATGCTGCGGTTTGGTGCAAGGTGTAAGATAAAGACTGTTAGAGCAACTAAATATTTATAGAAAAAGAAATTAAAAGTCTACCAAGGCCTGTTAAAAAACATGGTAAAGGTAAATCATACTACCTCTCTTTATAATATATCCCTACCCAGCATAGAAACTGTATAACCGACTCATGCCTTTTTATTTAATTATACAATTATTCATTTTTATAAAGTACCGACTTTTTTTTTTGTTGCACAACTCCTAGTAAACTAGTTAGAATGCTTATATTATACAATTTATCTAGACATTACCTAATACTGTAAAATATAATAAAAAAAATATCTTATGCTACAATAAAAAAACTGTAATAAACATAACCGCTCCGCTCGTCGACCCGCTAATAGCAGCCGCTTATACCCTGCGCCGTATCTAGCCCCAGAGTCAGCCGAGCTTCGCTTGGAACTGTTTACAATTCAGACATTCTTTGAATATTCAGAACATTCGCAACGAATATTATCTCTATTATGTTACATTAGTGCATCGTTTTAACGTGTTTACTAGACTATTTATGTTCTATGTCGGAATATGTTGATCTCTTCCGTTTGGCAGCGTAGACATTGGATAGCAAAGGCATTTAATAAAAGATACAAACCATCAAATCCCTTCTGCAAGATATGATAAGTGTCATGCTGTCCCACATTAGACTGATGATTACATCAGTAACCAATGCAATATTAATTGTTGTTAGTTCGCGATTTGTTGAAACACGTAAATTATAATCTATACTATTATATAAAGCTGAAGAGTTTGTTTGTTTGTTTGTTTGAACGCGCTAATCTCAGGAACTACCGGTCCAAACTGAAAAATTATTTTTGTGTTGGGTAGCCCTTTGTTCGTGGAGTGCTATAGGCTATATATCATCACGCTATACCGAATAGGAGTAGAGCAGTAATGGCTAATCTCAGGAAATACCGGTCCAAACTGAAAAATTCTTTTTGCGTTGGATAGCCCTTTGTTCGTGGAGTGCTATAGGCTGTATATTATCACGCTATGCCCATTAGGAGCGGAGCAGTAATGGCTAATCTCAGGAAATACCGGTTCGAACTGAAAAAATATTTTTGTGTTGGATAGCCCTTTGTTTGTGGAGTGCTATAGGCTATATATCATCACGCTATACCCAATAGGAGCGGAACAGTAATGGCTAATCTCAGGAATTATCGGTTCGAACCGAAAAAAATATTTTTGTATTGGATAGCCCTTTGTTTGTGGAGTGCTATAGGCTTTATATCATCACGCTATGCCCAATAGGAGCGGAGCAGTAATTAAACATGTTGCAAAAACGGGGAAAATTTATTAGTTTTGAGAGCTTCTGTTGCGTGCGCTGCGTAAACGGTTAAAGTTATGTAACAATAATGTATGACGGGATTGTTCCTCTTAAAAAGTTCTACAAAAATATATCATAAAACAAAGTCCCCGCTGCATCGGTCTGCCCGAACGTGTTAAACTCAAAAACTACCCAACGTATTAGGATAAAATTTGGTATGGAGACAGTTTGAGACCCTGGGAAGAACATAGGCTCCCGAGAAAATATATATAGGGAGACTTTTATAACGGAAATCTTTAGCCCGAAAAACTTTATAACGCGGGCGGAGCCACGGGCAAAAGCTATCAATTAATAAATGGTAGCATCTATACTAATGTTTTTTCCGATGTAGTCGTAAATAACTTTGGCAAAAACAATCACACATTCATATTTTTTACGCATTTAATAACAAAGGGTACCAAAGCTTAGATCTCAATATTAATGAATACAAAAAGACGCACAATTTATGATTTACAAATGTAACATATATAGTAATAGAGTTCATAATTATTCAGCAGGAAACAAGATAGTTCATAATTATTCAGAAGGAACGCGGAAGACTGGAGCGCATTATGCATACGCCCCCTGTATTACAACATGCAAATTTACTTCGGCAAGTGACAAAATCATTAACAACTCTTGCATAATCTCACCGAGGTGTGGCAAGGGCGGGCAAACCAATTTATTATGTAGTATACATATACTAAAAAAGCAGCGATAGTATGCTTCTGTTAGAAGTTCTTTATAGGAATCTTTATTATATCTAATGACGTGTGTATTCTTTGTGAATTATCAATAACGTTGAAAGAAGAGAGAGGAAACCTGCATAGCTGAGAAGTTTTCTAGGAATATTGAGGCTGTGTGAAGTCTGCCAATCCGCATTAAGCCAGCGTGGTGGACTAATACGTAATCCCTCTCAGTAGTAAAGGAGGCCCTTGCCCAGCAGTGGGACAGTATATAATACAGGGCTGACATTATTATTCTACATAATATATCAAAAAGTGTATGTGAAATCTGCTATACTAGGCCAGCGTGAACTAAAGCCGAAACCCTCTCTAAAGTACAAAAGGCTCCTGTCCACCAGTGGAACAATACAGGGCTGGTATTATAACATTATATTACCTTATAAAGTAATTTTAATTTTAGATATAGTTTGAAATCGACTACCTCAGTAGCATAGTTGTATTGACTGTGCAGCACAACATTGCTCTGAATATAAAAGCAAAGTAATATTGAGTTTTTCAGCTGTGTGAGTCCGATGCGCTATAAGGCGATCTCACCATGAATCTCAATTTTACATCGAAAGACAATTTTTCCTACGTTGTTGCCATATTATGATAACTACTTTCGTCCAATCATGGAGATCTATTGCACAATATTAAGTACTGATTACTAAATATTATCTCTTAATTAACATAATGTGTGACAATGGAATATACTCGTAGATAATATGAAATTGATTGTCTTTTATTTGACAACATGTTTACTGAATTTGATCAACTTTTAAACTAATAGTGATAACAAAAAATATGTATTTCTTGTATGTTTGTATGTAATGAATAAATTCGAAAACTACTAACCGATTTTGTAATTCACTGACAGGACCTGCATTACCATTGACTATTTTTTAATCTCGGGCCTAGGCATTAACATGGACGAAGCCGTAGACAAAAGCTAGTATAAATTAACAGCGTTGGATAACATTCAAAAACCTTAATAACATATTTCAGAATCTCAAAGAATTTTCTACAAAACAAGCGCGTTTGCTTGAGATATAAAATCAACAGTTGTACAGTTTATCACCGGGGCAGCCGTGACCTCGCTGACCTAATTCCCGGCTCCTACGGGATCCGTATTGAGACGGGCCGAATGTGCGCAGCCTTGAACGGCATTGTGGGCTTTGAAATAGATAAATGCGGGTAAAAGTCAGTGATTAGCTTAATCGATTTTGGGTCTTATTAATTACTGATAGCTTGCATATTCGCCCGTCAAAAACTACTAAACGGATTTGGATGAAATTTGGCAGACGGGTGGATCATGTCCTACTTTTTATCCCCGTCGAATAAGATATATTAGAAATTAAATAGATGACGTTATGGATCGCTGAAGTATTAAAGGTACTTTGTAGCAGATAGGCTTTTGCACGCGGGCGAAACAGCAAGCAACACCTAGTACTATATAATCTTCGTAATCATTTTTAATTCTATTGGCTGTCGGCAAACGATAGCGGATAACACCTGATTACTGATATCTTGGGTGATGATATATTTTTTCTTTTTCCTGGTAGTTTACCCAACAAACTTAGTACACTAGGTTACATAGGTTCAGAAACAATTCCCACATGGCTTACTGCGGTCTTGTCTGTCAGTATAGAACACACACATATAAAAGGCTGAAACAGAACTTGACAATAACAATTCCCTTTGTAAAGTAAAGCCTCAAAGCTGACTTTTCCCAGTGAAAACATTCTTTACTACCACTGTCCCACTAAATGTAGGCGTATCACTTTTTACCAACCGTATTAGAGAAATGATATGTCACTAAAATGGCACTGGTTCATTGCCAACCTCCTCTATAGATATGGCTCCAGCTAAATCGTTTTAGCCATCGATAGCCTAGTTGAGAATGGAACGGACTGCCGAGACGAAAATCCATACATTCAAAACCCAAGGCACACGCTCACAGACAAGCTCTAACTTTTCGATATGTGTATTTTTTTCGATATGTGTATTTTTTCATACGTGCATGGCAAAATGACCCCTCTGCACCTAATGGTAAGTAGATTGGAGTTTAATACAATGTCGACTAATGAGAAATGATTACCCCTCTCCAATCGACACAATTATGCCGGCCTATTGGAACCGCATATACACAGCCTGATCCCGGAACGCGACCCACTTACGTGGGCCACTATAGCGGGTATTAACACCTTGTGTACGATGGTCAGTATACGGGCGGATATAAAATACCACCAGCATGTGCATAGCATGTGTGTTGTTTATCAATAATCCTTCGCTTCAACAATAAAATAAATCATCGTAAGGAAGCCTACATACCTAAGGGTACGACACTAGATTTCAAAGGTATGTGAAGTTGGTCAACCTAAGCTATGCCAGTGTGGTTCACTAACGGACCCTCTCTAGAGTAGAAACTCGTAGCCAACAGCAGGACAGTATATAATACGAAAAAGTATTCTTATTATACTATATTAATAGTTTTGAAAAATATGTTAACCTATAAATCGAAACAAAACCTTCACAGTCAGCCTGATACAAGAACCCATCGTCCAAAGTACACATGGATGCAATAATTGCCTTCGGCCTTGGAGATTGAACCTCATTATCATCGATAACTTTATCAACTGACACATTGTATCATTTACATAACTCCAAAGAGTATTTACTCGCGCTTTGTACTGCGAAACACCTGCGTCAAGAGAGAAATTTATACCGGCTAACTGATGGCACAAGTAACAGTAACTGAGGGAGTGCTGGAAGGCGAGTTAGTGCAAAATGAATACGGAGGAAGTTTCTACAGCTTTAAAGGAATACCGTTCGCCGAACCTCCTGTTGGAAGACTTAGGTTTAAGGTAAATATTATTGTTATCTATAGAGTTGTATTTGTAGTATTCTGATAATGTCACTGCAAGTGACTGTGATGAATCTGGTTCAGTGAAATGCAAAAAATATTTTGATTTACTAATGGCGTTTAATACCTCTACGTTTGTTTCTTTTACTGGGTGTATTCCGTCTTAGTCGTTTAAGAAGTCAACTCCTATTAGTATCAACATTGCACAAAATTTAGAAGTACCAAATACTCTCCATAATGTCTGTCGGACGTATTCCTAGAGTTCAAAATTTATTTGACAAGAATCCTTAACAATTCCATTGTAAATAGAGAGAACAGAATATTTACTGGTGGTGGTAAGTATATGTGAGAGGCCGTATGGGTAGATACGTGGGTGGGTGGGTAGGTAATGTCTATTTCTGCCACCAAGCAGCAATATGTAGTTAGCGTTGTGTTCCAGTTTGTTGGACATTGTAGCTAGTATAACTACTGGACATAATAAGACTTAATACCTCACGTCTCAGGATGGCGAGCGCAGTGCAATACCAAACAATACTTTGTAATTGAAGGTTGGCTTCTACTGTTTATGGGCTGTCGTATCGCTTACCATCAAGCGCGTTGCAAGCTTGTTTCGTTATTCAAAGCAAAAATAAACAAAAAAATAGTAGAAAACGATAAGTTCACAGTTTGTTGTTTGCAGTTTAGATCTCAGATTTTTTTATAGATGATAGCAGGTAGTCCCTAGCTAAGTGGTCATCTCCGATCTCACAAAGCTAGAAGAATTAGAATATAATGTGGATTGTTGAATTTGATATTTGGTTAAGAGATATTAAAATTTCCAAAATCTTATTTTCCCCAATTAAATTTTAATATATCTTTTGAAAAATGCTGTCAGTTCAAAACATTTTTTTTCTCATATTTATAATTAAGCGTATTTAAAAATTTGTTAGAAACAAACAAACATGAAACCATTGAAATAAAAATTAACGCAATATTTCATTTGTCTCCAGGCGCCACAACCACCAAAACCATGGCAGGGAGTACGCAGTGCAAAGAAATTTGGATCAATCTGCTGTCAAATACTGATGGGCTCCCCACCGCCTGTAGGCAGCGAGGACTGTTTATATCTTAATGTCTACACGCCAGACATAAAGCCCAAAAAACTGCTGCCAGTCATGTTCTGGGTGCATGGAGGAGCCTTCGTTAGTGGCAGTAGTAATGCATATGGCCCACGGTTTCTGGTCAGGAAGGACGTTATAGTAGTGACAATCAACTACAGGCTTGAGGTCTTGGGATTCCTCTGTTTAGACACTGAGGACATTCCTGGGAACGCTGGCATGAAAGATCAAGTGGCAGCCCTACGCTGGGTTAATAAAAATATTAAGAACTTCGGTGGTGACCCTAAAAATATTACCATCTTTGGAGTGAGCGCCGGAGGTGCCAGTGTCGGATGGCATTTAGTGTCACCAATGACCAAGGGTCTCTTCAAACGAGCTATAATGCAAAGTGGAGCTCCTACATGTCCTTGGGCCTTGACTGTCGAGCCAAGAGAACTTGCCTTAGCATTCGCTCGTAAACTGGGATGCTATTCCAAAGATGATAAAGAACTCCACGAGTTTTTCCTATCGCAACCTTTAGAGTCGCTCATTGCTACCCAAATGCATTTGACACTTTTTGAACAAGCAAAAAATCTTTTCGAGCCAGTATTTGTCATTGTGGATGAGAAAAAATTCGGTGATAATGAAAGATTCTTCTATGGTGATGTTTATAGTTCTGTAGCTAATGGCGTCCATGAAGGAGTTGACGTTATAACAGGGTACACGGAAGACGAAGGATTACTGGGCGTAGCTCTCGGACTACCCCTAGCCGATAAACTGGAACTGTTCAACCGATTCCACGAGTACCCTGTTCCTAGACCAATAGTAACTAACAAGCCTGTCGGTGAACTTATAAAAGCAGGAAAAATGATCAAGGAATTTTATTTCAAAGACAAAATAAATGTTGAAGACTGGGAGCAATTGGTAAAATATTATTCTGTTGAATTATTTGTATACGGTATTATTCAATTCGCAAAATTGTATTCAAATGCGAAGAAAAATAAAGTTTATTTGTACAAATTCACTTGCAAATCTGAAAGAAATGCTTTGGCTCATGTTATGTTAGGAATGAGTGCACTGCTCAAGGATAAGAAGGTAGTCAGCCACGGAGATGATGTTGGCTACTTATTCGAAGTTGAATTTGTTAGGAACAAAGTAGAATTGGGCTCAGAAACATTTGAGTTGATCGATAAAGTAACGACGATGTGGACAAACTTCGCGAAGTATGGGTGAGTTTACATCAATTCCTTGTTGATAACTTGATTGTTTACCATATTTTTATCTGTTATTATAATTGCTTCATGAATAATGGAAAAGGAAGGTGTAACAGATGTTATAGATATCCAGAGCTGTAAAATATTTAAACTAATTTCAAATAGTCACACACAGTAAAATATACATATAGTTACTAGAAAACTTTTAGTATATTCGTTTCATTACCCATATATACCCATTTAAAAAGATAATTTATGATATTATTAATTATGACAATTCGACTAGTGATGGACGGCTTAGTGGCGTAGTTGTATTACGGTATAACTGCCTTGCTCAAGCGCAAGTTCAATCGCCAGGTTTTGCTCAGTATCAGCGCGAAGTTTATAATTTGTGCACGTTACTGCAATAGGCTCGCCCCTTGACACATCATACGATAGAATTCGCATGGGGATAAGTTGAAGAACTAGATGTCTATGTCTTGAAGAAAATACGTGTTTGTGATTATTTGCAATGATCCCTGTTTTAATCATTAAATTTATATCCAGGAACCCGACCCCAGATGACAGCTTTGGAGTTACTTGGACCCCGTACAGTTTGAAGCATCAGGATTATTTAGAGATCGGGAACAAGATTGTTTCGCGTGTTGAGCCCGACAAAGAACAAATCGAATTCTGGGAAAACCTTTACAAGAAATTCTGTCCAGGATTTGTACATTCGTCACACAATCCAAATACAAAATGCTCTATATTTTAATGTAAAATTTACTCGTATTTTAAGTGGAAACCAACTTGAAGCATAAATATCGAATTTTTATTGAAGCATAAAAATAATGTGTGGTCCTTGAATCCTTTTCTATTTTTTAAATTTTCTATATACTTAAATGTTACATTTAGCATATCACACACGGCAGCTATAATGTACATGATTATAATAAACACGATGTACTTCATAAATGTTTTCATTGAAAGCGTCACAAGATCACCCATCCCAGCTATAATATATTTCTTTGCTTCTTCTATATTTTTAGCTTATCATGAGATACCGAGCGATACCAAAATATACATTAATCATACATGTACATATCTCGATACATGTAAACAATTTTCATATATCAAGTCATATTTATCTTCAAACAGAGACTTCGGACTTCTCGACCGAAGTTTCTTTAAAAGATTAAAGACATAGCAGTCAGTCTATTCCATTGCCTTCGAAATGCGGACGTCGTAATCTATCTATCTATACTTATAATAAATTTGTAGAGAGGTCAATTCTGTACATGAAATATATTTCCAAAATAACTATCAGGGGGTGATTAGGGATCGATACTGATGCCAAAAATGCAATTAGTAAAATCTTTGTCTGTCTGTCTGTCTGTCTGTCTGTCTGTCTGTATAACCGTTATAGAAACAAAAACTACTCGACGGATTGTAACGAAACTTGGTACAATTATTTTTCATACTCCTATGCCGGTTATAGTATACTTTTCATCACGCTACAATTAATAGGAGCAGAGCAGTGAAGGGAAATGTTGGGAAAACGGGAGACGTTACTCCATTTTTTAAGCTTCCGTCGCGTATGCAACTTTAATGGTTAAAGCTACACAGAAATCATGTATGACGGAAATGTTCTCCTTAAAATTATGTAAAAAATATCCTCCGACAGCATATGTCTATCTTTTATGGTTGACTCACAATAACACGTGTAACTCCCGATAGCTTAGCAGTTCGAAGCTTTCTCATTATATTTGTCTACTCTTACGTTTATAATACTCTCAGTCATCCCTAATTAAAAAAGTTAACATTATTAAATATACCATAAAAAAGAATCATATAAATCGATATAGAAACACCAATGTTATACATGAAATACGCTAATAATAAGCCATCACGCGTGAATACTGAATCATGCTATAAGGATTATTTTTGTATATATATAAGGTCGCGAACGCACAGGCAGGCGGCTTGCTTGGCACCTAGAGGCTAGCGAATCACCTAGCGAGTAGCTTCGTAAAACGAACATTCTCGAACGTTCGCGACCGGCTCCATTTTTGAAGTCCGAAATCCACGCGGGCGAAGCTGCGGGCGGAAGGTAGTATCAAAATAAAACACTTAATAGAAGGCGTGAGCAAGAATCCATGCTAATGGAAACTCAACTCAAAATCCCCTACCACATCTGTTTGCATGTCTGAACGCGACAAACTCAAACACTACCCAACTGCTTGCGATAAAATATGAATTTACAATTTGGAACTTATCCCGAAAAACTCTTTTGCGCAGACGAAGCCCCGAGCAAGCTAGTAATAAGTAACTTGACAGATCCGTAATAGGGCATTAACAATAAGAAAACCCTGTATAAGATCTTAGTAATTCGAAAGTGCCTCAATCGAGCCGTATACCAATGGAATGATGGGATGGATTAGGAAGGGAAGATACTGATTTCTTATGTTTACACGAGTGTTAGACATTGAAATAAAACCTTTTCGAATTTTGTCGTTGTTTTTCATAAGAATATTTTCTCCAAAATTTCGAGGACTTTGCAGTCTTCCCAGCCCCAAGGAAGTCTCGACTTCAAACATAAGTTTAGATGGCCTTTCCTGCAATTCACTCCGTTGTATATTCGAGAAGCCGACATAACGCGATCCACTAGTGCTATCTTCCGCATAAAAATGCATGTCCCCAATTGACAACATATCTTTGATATGCAAGATGAAAAGCGTGGGGGAGAGCACCGAGCCGTGAGGAACGCCAGCGATCTTGGTCTCGGATATCGTCAACGTTAACTTTTAGTCTCGGACCATCCAGAAAGCTGACAATCTACTTGCAGAGTCCCACAGGGATACTATTAGGATGGCAGCTTCGAAAGAAGGCTGCTATACCAGATCCTATCAAAGGCCTTATATCCAATATTTCTCTTCAAATTCATTCTGTCAAGTACCTGAGATTTGGGAAGTGTAGTACTGTATTAATATTGGTCTTGCCCATTTGTTATCGCATTATGTAATCTTGGAAGCATAGGCATAGGGATTGAACAAGTTAAATTAAAACGTGTTATTTATATCGATATTATTTTTTAAATCAGGTTTTATAGCAGTTTATTATTATTTATTAAACAATTTTGTACACAACGTTAACATAATATAACCTAAAAATAACTCTGTAAAAATACAAAAGAAAAATAAAATCTGTAATGGTTCTTATTATATATTTAATTAAAATTAATTTTATGATGTATTCCAATGTCATATGTAACAAAAAATAATATAATTTTTGATATTTACGAAGGAATTTTTAATCACAGTGGCGACCTTGGGCGAAGGAGGGGTGTCGAGGAATTACTCAAAACCTTGCGCAATATCCAACAGAGAATCTTTTTAGATCATCATCGTGTTACCATAAGCATACCACGAAATTGTTGAAATCCGTTATCTTTTTATTATTTTGCTGCCGCTCAAGGTCTCTCGCCGGCGCTAGCAGGGGATAAAGATAGGAAAGGCCTCGCAAAGATTTGCCACCCAGAGCCACGCATTAGTTAAGGCCGCCACTGCACATATATGTAATATTAACTTGAAATATACACCAATCAATAAATAAAAGTCTTCAGTAAAATGCCGTGAGCATAGGATGTAATAATGGGAACCAATACATCTTGTTATAAAAATCCATTTATTTTGTTATATTAGGGTCTTTTCCATTGGTCTTTTAGATATATAACATAAATAACTGTTTTACAGAAATTTAAATATAAGTGTAAAAGTTAGCAAAACAAATGCATTTTTTAAACCTTAAACCAAAAGAGATAACATAAAATGTGCTTTCGCCGGAAAGAGTTGCAAGAATATTAAGATTGCAAAGGGCGTCAAAGTTGTTCAGTATAAACAAACTCCGTAAAATTTTAAATCTAATATTTGTCATTCTTTGTTAGTAATTCCTCAGAGGGGCCTGAAATACGAAATACCATCAACCTGACGTGATGTTTTTGAGACATAGACCATCAAACGAGTAAATGGGTCACCTAAAGATTTTTTTTATACGTTCACAGTAAAGTGACTTCACTGCACTTTATAGTAAACGGAGTGAAGTTCAGATAGAATGTCGACTACATATGATTTCCTCTCGCTAGTCGACACAATTATGCCGGCCGGTACAGCCTCATCCCGGAACGCGACTCACTTACGTAAGCCACTATGGTGGATTTGAACTCCTTTTGTACAGACTATATGCTACTACTTCGAATGATACCAGAAGAATCATCTGTGCCCTACCAGATTAAAAGGAAAGAAACCGAAATTAGATGGGCATGTTTGAGCATCCCGAAATCTCACTTAAAAACAAAGTGCAACAGCGATCTCTGTTTTCATGTGCATTTTCTGGAAAATGTTGGCACTACCACGGTCTAGCTGGCCCATCCACCTTATAAATGAATACGTCTTCACCACGATTCAACCATTTATTATATCATGTTAACCAATCATTCGTCAAGTATCGACAACAAGACTTCCCAAAGTACTGACCACAACACTACCTAGTCAATATTATTTTTACCATTCTCCTTCCATATCAGATTATATTTTATCAACAAACTGCGTGGCATTAAGATTAAAATTGAAACATATAGGAACAGTACACGCAGTTCGTGTCACAAATCACTTGTAATTCTCGTCGGGAGGTAACCGCGCTTATAATGACACAAGTTAAAGTAACTGAGGGGGTGCTGGAGGGGGAGTTAGTGGAGAATCTATACGGAGGAAGTTACTACAGCTTTAAAGGAATACCGTTCGCCGAACCGCCCGTTGGAAGACTTAGGTTTAAGGTAATATTAGGTTTTATAAATTAAGGACATACATGTGTATCTTTTTTTTAACCGACTCCAAATAACAAAGAATTATCTATTCATTCACTAAAAAAAGTTTAAAATAAGATGCTATTCTAATGTTGGTTCCCAGGCTCCCCAACCACCAAAAGCATGGGAAGGAGTGCGATCTGCAAAAGAATTCGGACCATTCTCCTATCAGGTCGATTGGTGGTCGCCAACGCCCATAGGCAGCGAGGACTGCTTGTACCTCAACGTCTACACGCCAGACATAAAGCCCAAAAAACTCCTGCCAGTCATGTTCTGGGTCCACGGAGGAGGCTTCGTAAGCGGCAGTAGTAATGAATACGGCCCACAACTGTTGGTCAAGAAAGATGTTATAGTAGTGACAACCAATTACAGGCTGGAGATCTTGGGATTCCTTTGTTTAGATACTGAAGACATACCTGGCAATGCTGGCATGAAAGATCAAGTGGCAGCCCTGCGATGGGTTAATAAAAATATTAAGAATTTCGGTGGTGACCCTGATAATATTACAATCTTTGGTGAAAGCGCAGGCGGTGCAAGTATCGGGTGGCTTATAGTGTCACCAATGACTAAAGGCCTCTATAAAAAAGCTATAACTCAAAGTGGAACTTCTACATGCTCTTGGTCTCAGTCTTTCGAGCCACGAGAACGTGCTTTAGCATTAGCGCGTAAATTGGGTTGTTATTCTGAAGATGATAAAGAACTCCATGAATTTTTTATATCCCTACCTTTCGAGTCCCTCGTTTCTACACAAACTCGTTTAACAATGGCTGAAGAAACAAAAAATGTTTTCGAACCAGTGTTCATCGTTGTCGATGAGAAGAAATTTGGTGATAATGAAAGATTCTTTTACGGTGATGTTTTTAGTTCTGTAGCTAATGGTCTTCATGAGGGAGTTACTCTTATGACAGGATATACAGAGGACGAAGGGATACTGAACATGGCACTCGGCATACCCGTACAGGATAAAATTGATCTAATCAACCGATTCCATGACTACCTTGTCCCAAAACCAATAGCAATTAACAACCTCATCAGTGATCAGATACAGGCAGGAAAAATGATCAAGGAATATTATTTTAAAGGAAAAGTAAATATTGAAGACTGGGAACAATTGGTAAAATATTATTCTTTAGAAGTATTTGTATATTCCACTATTCAGTTTGCAAAATTATGTGCAAATGCGAAGAAAAATAAGGTCTATTTATATAAATTCACTTGCAAATCTGAGAGGAATGTTTTTGGACCTGTGATGGGTATGGGTGAACTGATCAAGGATAAACAAGTGGTGTGTCACGCAGATGACCTTTACTATTTATTCGATCTTGGCCCTTTGGAAAATGTAAAACCAGAAGTAGGCTCAAAATCATACGAAATGATTGAAAATGTGACGAAGATTTGGACAGACTTCGCTAAATATGGGTGAGTTTAAAATATTTAATTGTTGCATTATCACAAATATATCTCACTAAATATATTAAAACCCAGCTTTTACTCATGTGTTCAAACATTTATGTCGCTTTTTTATAAATGCCTTACTAGCTTCAACTAGTCATTTTATGAGCAGAATCAAATTGAAAATATTTTAACTTTATCAGATTTGACGAGTGAGTCTTATCACATAGATTGAAAAAGACATATTAAACATCGACTTACGTCTTAAGCTATTGGGGATTTCCAAATCCTAATCTTATCGAAGATTACAAATGACATATAGATGAATTTACCCTGACAGTTTAGCACTTGCCAAACTTCCCAATTCATTGTCATTTAAATAAATGCTACTGTAGATCCTGACGAGCTATATCTTCTTTACAGGAACCCGACTCCTGATGACAGCTTCGGAGTAGAATGGAAACCTTACACGTTGGAGAACCAGGATTATCTAGAGATCGGAAACGAGATAGTAGCTGGCGTAGAACCCGACAAAGAAGAAGTAGAATTCTGGGAAAAACTTTACAAGAAATATGCCCCCGCACTTGTTTATTCCACATATATTTCAAAATGAATACTGAAATATTGAAAATAAATTACAATTATTAAAAAAATTATAACGACAATATTGAAATTAGTCAACCATTTTATCTTTAGCGAAAAGTAACAAGAAGCAGATCAAAATTAGGAAAAGTAGTAAACTTCCTTTAGTAAAGGTCGAAGTAGAGTATGCGCTCATGATGTTCTCCTACATTAATTTGAATTATATAAAGAATATTTTTTATCTAGTTAATAATAATTCCTTATAACAAAGATGTTATCTTTGTTATCCATAAAGATACATGCTGGTAGGAGTATTTTATATGCGCCCGAATAGCCACCACCGTACACAATATGTTAAGACATATCTGTGTGCCGTACCGGGGTCAACCTATGCGACTCCAATAGGCCGGCACAATTGTATCGACTGCCTAGGAGTAATTAACTCTCATCAGTCGACATTCTATTGGACCCCACTCCACTTACCATCAGGTGCTGTGGGGACACTTTGCCTTGCATTTATAAAAAAAGAGAAACACAACCAAGATTTTTCGCAGCTTACAAAATAAAGATGTCAACATCCCCATTAAAGGCATCTTGTCACTTCTTTTATTTTACGACCTATTTGTTAGTTTTCTGAGATAAAATTAGAAAAAAGTTAGTTAATTGTAGCCGCTCAAAACAATATTATTGTAATTTTAGTCCCGATTATCAATGCTTTTTTTACAATTTTGTCAAATTGTGGAATGGACATTATTCTTCCTTTTATTTTGAGTATAGGCAACAATTATGATAATGACACCTTACAAATATTTATTTTATTTTGTTGCATTATTTTTGTAATTAATATTACAAATATTAAATAATTAAATTAATATTTGTTTGTAATATTTAATATTACATATATTAAATTATTATTTAATATTACAAATATTCATTAATATTACAAATATTAAATTAGTATAATAATTTAATATTTGTAATATTAATTAAAAATAATTTCACATTTATTCCTTAATAAGAATAAATTTCACATTTATTCACATTTATTCCTTAATAGGAATAAATGTGAAATTATTATTTTAGATACCTATACAATTTCAATTTCTAAAATGTTTTTGGTATTGCTATATCATCCACAAGTCATTTAGCCCTTTGTGATAAAATTATATAGACTATTTTTAATTGATGTTATTTATCTTCATTCTCGGTTTTTCTTATAATTTATTTTTCAAGTCAAATTTTCCAACCTAAACGTTTAAATGTTCTCAAATTAAAATAAAAACTCAACATGCCACATATTTACTCGGTGGACAATGGTGTTGGTTATGTAGTCATTAGGTATTACATAATTGTTCGGTACCCCAAATTAAAAAAATTAGAAAAATACAGTACAGTACAAGCAACTTGCTGTCAACTTGTTGCACCAAACACACACGGCACAAAATGTCGGCAACAGAACACTGACCTACTAAACGCTTGGATTTACTTCAATAATATCGAACTAATCTTTTTTGATTACCTTAACAATTTATTTGCATCATCTGTCAGTTGGATAATAATATTGTATGAAAACGAAACCCCTGGGGCCATAGCCTATATACCCTGTCATTACACTAATTACTCTATTATCTACATCATAAAGATAAATTTATATTTTAATTATAAGTGATAAATTTTATAACTATAACAAAGTACTTGATTCATAGTGTATTTGATGAGCAAACGTGTACCTACTACTACTTAAAACCGTAGTGGCTTTGAAAGGCAAAGTAAAAATACATGGTATAACTATAAAATACTGTTAAGTATGATTGATTAATATTCTACGAGATACTATTACAAATCATGTAATCATATCCTTCGTATTTCAATACAATTTGGAAAAGGAAGAAGGTATAAAAAATAGGAAATCTCCCACTCAAAGCGCAACATCAAGCTATCACGTTGGCTTTTTAAGATACAGTGGCAGTATCATTACCGAGCAGGGGCTTTATTCTCTATCCCGCACGTTATTTTAACAGTGCGTAACAAGCACGTAACACAACGCATCATGTTTAGGACTATAGAAATTTGGTTTACAGAATACCATTCCACGCACATTTCTCGAAGATAACATGACACGGCCGCGTTACGCGTTTACACTATCATATAGAATAAGGGCCCTGACCACTAAAGTACAATCAAACGAAGCGAGTTCCTTGCAGCATGTTTAAGCAGATCTCGCCTAATAAAGCGGATAAGAATTGCCTCGCCATTATATTATATGCACCTTCTTAAATTATTTTGCAAGAATCGCAGATACGTGAAGAGAAAATTGCTCAGTGTAAAACTAGAATAATTATGTCGTCAAAATAAACAAAATTGCGAATTTTGCTTACTTGGACACATATTAACAATTTGACAAGTTAAGAAGTTGACCTTCATCGCACACGTAAACGCGGTATGCGCACGAGCCTCATTCGTGATGAGTCAATTACATTGGCTCATAAATAAAAATAGTTAAAATAAAATATAATGCTTTATTCATCACGTAGGCGAACATAGTTGCACTTATGAGAAATCAAGTATACATGAGAATATTTAATTATTAGTTGTTTTTATTTTTAATCAAAAATACTTCAGAACCTAAAACTATATGAATTTATATGAAATCAAGAATTATATGAATTTATGTGAACTCATATCGTTTTTCTGAAACTCCACAAAGTGGTATTCGATTTTTTTACTCAATATCAACTCAGAGTCTAGAAATGTGCCCGGTAAATTGCAATAGGCTCACCCCTAAATCATGAAACTTAGCATAGCTGTCGAAATTAAACGGGGATGTTCAGGCATCCTGAATTCTTACTTAAAAACAAAGTTCAACAGCGATCTCTGTTTTCATGTCGATTTTCTGGAAATCTTTGGCATTACCACGGTCGAGCCGGCCCTTTCACCTTTTAGATAAGTATATCTATACCACAAATCAACCATTTATTATATCATGTTACCAGATAATTCGTCAAGTATCAACGACAAGGTAAAGTCAATATTTATTTCTCAATATTTCTTCCATATCAGCCTATATCTTATCAAAATTGCGCGGTATTAAGAATAAATTCGAAACATGAGAACAGTACACGCATTTCGTGTCACAGATCATTTGTGATACTCGTCGGGAGGCAAATCGCACTAATAATGACACAAGTGAAAGTAACTGAGGGTGTGCTGGAGGGAGAGTTAGTGGAGAATCTATACGGAGGAAGTTACTACAGCTTTAAAGGAATACCGTTCGCCGAACCGCCCGTTGGAAGACTTAGGTTTAAGGTAATATTATGTTTTCATAAATTAGAGACATATATTTATTTAAAAATGAATTTCTATTTCGCTTGGTCATGGCATCACGCGTGAATGGACGGAACAATTTCACTAATTCTTTTCGTTGTGTTAATTATTGTCAGAAGAAGGTTCGTATAAACAAAAAAATGAAGGAAGGTGAGCGGAATATAATAAAATTTCAGAAAACTTAACGACTATTTTCGCCCTTTTAACAAATTGCGCGTGTGATCAATATGAATTTAGGAGACCGATGTGTTTTCTTATTATTTTTGGATAAATAAAAATATGTATATTTAATTCTTTTGTATGTCACTGAACACATGCAGTCTTACTTATAAAAATATCGCAAAGCTATGCTTAATTAAAACACAAATTTACTCGATCAGCTGTAAATCAAAACCCGCCATCTTGGCTCTTAACAAGGTTTAAAATAGGAACCGGGGATGTTTTTGATAGCCATTTAAGCAATTCTTAATCACCTCTTAACGCTAAAACAAGTTTATATGTAAGACTGTTCATACACGGTTATGTCATTGAACTCCTCCTCAACCCTTGGACAGATATTGTGGATTTTTTTTATGTGATCAAGGGGGTCTTTGAATAATTTAGATTTACAATTGCCTCAAATAGGCTGTACTCGGGACCTAAAACTTAATCTCCTTTTTAGGGCAGAACACCGTTTGTCGGAGCCGCTAGTAACTTTTTATTATGAACCGACTCCAAAGAGGGAACCGTTTATCTGTTCATTCATACAAAAAAAAAATAAGATCCTGTTTAAATGTTTGTTTCCAGGCACCCCAACCACCAAAAGCATGGGAAGGAGTGCGATCTGCAAAAGAATTCGGCCCATTCTCCTATCAGGTCGATTGGTGGTCGCCAACGCCCATAGGCAGCGAGGACTGCTTGTACCTCAACGTCTACACGCCAGACATAAAGCCCAAAAAACTCCTGCCAGTCATGTTCTGGGTGCACGGAGGAGGTTTCGTAAGCGGCAGTAGCGATAAATACGGCCCGCAACTATTAGTCAGGAAAGATGTTATAGTAGTAACAATCAATTACAGGCTGGAGATCTTGGGATTCCTTTGTTTAGATACTGAAGACATACCTGGAAATGCTGGCATGAAAGATCAAGTGGCAGCCCTACGATGGGTTAATAAAAATATTAAGAATTTTGGTGGTGACCCCGATAATATTACTATCTTTGGTGAAAGCGCAGGCGGTGCCAGTATCGGATGGCTTTTAGTGTCACCAATGACGAAAGGCCTCTTCAAACAAGCTATAACTCAAAGTGGAACTTCTACGTGCTCTTGGTCTCAATCTTTCGAGCCACGAGAACGCGCTCTAGCATTGGCGCGTAAATTGGGTTGTTATTCTGAAGATGATAAAGAACTCCATGATTTTTTTATATCCCTACCTTTTGAGTCGCTCGTTTCTACACAAACTCGTTTAACACTTGCTGAAGAAACAAAAAATATTTACGAACCAGTCTTCATTGTTGTCAATGAGAAGAAATTCGGTGATAACGAAAGATTCTTTTACGGCGATATTTATAGTTCTGTAGCTAATGGTGTTCATGAGGGAGTTACTGTTATGACAGGGTATACAGAGGACGAAGGGATACTGAACATGGCACTCGGCATACCCGTACAGGATAAAATTGATCTAATCAACCGATTCCATGACTACCTTGTCCCAAAACCAATAGCAATTAACAACCTCATCAGTGATCAGATACAGGCAGGAAAAATGATCAAGGAATATTATTTTAAAGGGAAAGTAAATATTGAAGACTGGGAACAATTGGTAAAATATTATTCTTTAGAAGTATTTGTATATGCCACTATTCAGTTTGCAAAATTGTGTGCAAATGCGAAGAAAAATAAGGTCTATTTATATAAATTCACTTGCAAATCTGAGAGGAATGTTTTCGGACATGTGATGGGTATGGGTGAACTGATCAAGGATAAACAAGTGGTGTGTCACGCAGATGACGTCTATTATTTATTTGAAACTAGCCGTACGGAGAATATAAAAACAGAAATAGGCTCGAAAACATTCGAAATGATTGAGAATGCGACGAAGATTTGGACAGACTTCGCTAAATATGGGTGAGTTTAAAATATTTAACACATCATCTAAAGCGGAAAATAATAAACTAAATAAGTTAAACTCCAATTTTTATTGATATGTTCAAACATTTATGTTACTTTTTCTTTAAATTGCCTACTTTAGCTTCAACTAGTCTTTTGCTGAACTGAATTTCAAAATTGAGCAAATTTTATCATTGACGAACATATCAGCCTGT
Source organism: Manduca sexta (assembly GCF_014839805.1). Classification (NCBI taxonomy): domain Eukaryota; kingdom Metazoa; phylum Arthropoda; class Insecta; order Lepidoptera; family Sphingidae; genus Manduca; species Manduca sexta. The sequence goes on along the minus strand of NC_051133.1, from coordinate 1,531,795 downwards.
GTATATGTAGTTCAAACAGGCCGGAACAATTGTATCGACTGACTGGTAATCAAGTCTCGTGAATCGACATTCTATTGGACCCCACTCCACTTACCATCGAGTACAGTAGGGTCACTCTGCCGTGCCAATAAAAAAAACATATTTTTCCTTTAACAAATTTTACGAGTAATTCTATCACATAGATTGAAAAAGACATATTGACAATAGACTTACATCTTAAGCTGTTGGGGATCTCAAAATCCCTATCTTATCGTAGATTACAAATGACACGTGAATTAGTTTACCCTGAGAGTTTAGCACTTGCCAACCTTTCCTATTCTGTTTTATTTTAATTTATGCTACTACAGATCCTGACAAGCTATATCTTCTTCCCAGGAACCCGACCCCTGATGACAGCTTCGGAGTAGAATGGAAACCTTACAGCTTGGAGAACCAGGATTATCTAGAGATCGGAAACGAGATAGTAGCTGGCGCAGAACCCGATAAAGAAGAAGTAGAATTCTGGGAAAACCTTTACAAAAAATTCGCCCCTGCATTTGTTCATTCCTCATATATTTCAAAATGAATAGCGCAATGTTTAAAGTAAATTACTATGTGTAATAAATTTAATAACGACAATGTAAAATTTGCTTAACCTTGTTATCTTTAGTGAAAAATAACAACAAGCAGATCATAAATAAGGAAAAGTAAAATACTTCTCAATCGAGGTTAAATTTTAAGCATTTAAACTTGTTCCAAACTTTGCATTGTTTCCTTCCAATTATAATTATTTACAAATGGACTATATTAAATTTCACATCACTATCCAAGCAAGCATAACCTTTCCTGTACCAGGGGCCTTATTCTCTATCCCGCATGTTATTTTAACAGTGCGTAACGAGCACGTAACACAACGCATCATGTTTAGTACTATAGAAATTTGGCTTACTAAAAAAAAAATAAAAAAATTCACGTCGAATTGATAACCTCCTCCTTTTTTTTGAAGTCGGTTAAAAATAATATTCCACGCACATTTCTCGAAGATAACATGACATGGCCGCGTTACGCGTTTACACTATCATACAGAATAAGGGCCCCGTAGTACATCAAAACAAGACAGCAGTCAATACCAACGCTTGCTCTCTACACATCTGGTTATTCATGATGCTCATAATAAACGTATTTATAATTATCCTTAATGTCTTTATTATCTCTAAAAATTTGCACTGTCAACTATCCGTATTAATTATACTATACTAACTTTTGCTCGCAGCTCCGCCCGCGTAAAGGAGTTTTCTGGGATAACAGTCCCACTATATATTTTCCCGGGATAGTAGCCTATAATTTTCCCAGGGCCTTAATCTATCTCCATTCCAAATTTCTTTTTGTTATACTACATTTTATGTCACGTCCCGTTCCTGTGGGAACAGGATAAAAAGTATCCTATGTCCGTCTCCTGGTCCTAAGCTACCTCCTTACTCATTTTCAGCCAAATCAGTTCAGCCGTTCTTGAGTTATAAATAGTGTAACTAACACAACTTTCTTTTATATATATATATATATATATATTACAAAATGAAAATACATTATCAACATGTCTATTAAAGGCACGTTCCATTTCTTTTATTCTGTGACCTATTTGTGAGATGGAGCGTTTCTGTGATAAAGTAAAACAATGTTTATTATTATATACATTTAGTTCGTTTGTTCTAGCGCCTATTCTAAACCATGGAATACGAGCTTAGTTTAAGTATAATAAAATCTTTATTTAATGAATAAGTATAGAGGCTATTAATCTACAAGATTATGCCAGCCTCATTGTCTAATACTAATTTAACAGAAAAGGAAACATTTTATGTCCTCAGCCTGCTTACAAATTTATATATTTTAACAGCATCTTCACTACAAGGTATAGCCAAGATTGTTTAGACCACACCCAATTCTAAAATATTAACTTTTTTTAAATCCTCTACTACGCCTTTCTGTTTGATATCGGACACATTCCAATAACAAGTAGTAAACATCCTCTACAGATCCACATAGATCACAATTGGGGTAGTAACCCCGTAGTTTTCTTCATGTGGTATGTGTGTTTAAGCATAATATAAAATAGAATTTATTTATTTCTACCGTACGTCTAATTGATTAGGCAACTAAAACTATTAACTCTATAAAAAGGTTATATCTCGTCTCCACAATTTGTGCTGTTTCACGTTCAATAAGTTTATTGCCTTTGCATGACGCCTTAGAAAGAAAACTTATTAAGTATTCATTGATTAGAAATGTTTGTAAATTTACTAAATTGCTTCCTGATAACAATAAAAGCTACAAGTCGAAAATATTATACCAAAACTTCTCAGCACCACCATGAGTCAATTGCGTCCAATAAATACTGGAGTTGGGTAGGTTAAAGAAGAAGATACGACCGAATAATTTTACAGTAAACCGATGCAACGGCTTGTGTTAGACGCTTAACTGGAACACGTCATAAATGATTTCTTATGTTTACGCGAATGTTAGACATTGAAATTAAACTAATTTTCGGATTCTATCGCGGTTTTAGTATTTGTTTATTTTCTCCCGACGTTTCGAAGACTTTGCAGTCCCCCCCGTGACCATGAAGGCTGCAAAGTTTTCGAAACGTCGGGAAAAAATAAATAATACTAAAACCGCGATAGAATCCGAAAATTAGTTTAATTTCAACACGTCATTAACATAAAAACCGTACTGAATACTCATTATGATAAGTTATTTTAAATTAAAAGAAAATACTTCTTTATTTCGCAACACTAGCGATAGGTATAGTTAAAACAATATAATTATAGTTGCATTTCAGAAGGTTTTAGGTCGTATTCGATGATAGATAAATTATGAAAAGAAAAATTAAGTATGGGCTGAATGTGATAAGTCACATGATCCTCTGAAGAAGACATCCTCTTTTTAGGATAAAATTTGAGACGTCCTTATCAGTCTAATATAAACTCTTATGCACTACCCCAACTGGGCACGGGCCTTCTCTATTGCGCTGATACTTTAGTTTTTCCACGCTAGTGTATTAGTGCTTGGTAATTTTTAGTTTAGCGGAAATATTGACAGTGTGGTTTCGATATCTAAGATGGACAGGAAATCGTAATGTTTATATTAACATTATAAATGTGAAAGTTAGTGAAAATGTTTGGACGTTTTTAAAAATTAACGCAAAAATCGCTAAACGATTTTAGGTGAAACAATCACCCATATAAATGGGTAAGCATATCAGGCACAGCCAACCTTGTTTGACAAAGGACATGTCATAACACCGAAGAAATACCAAAGGAACTTCATTCCAAAATGCACAAGTTAGTAATAAAACTCATCTCTGGAAATGCTTAGCGTTTATATTTTTTTTGTTTATCAAAATCCATTCCATGTTGAATCTACATTTCAGTCAACGGTTTGCGCGTTTATTTCTAAGAAACATCTAAACTTATAAATATCTTCACAAGCTTTCGCATTTATAATAGGAAAAAATAAATTATATAACAAAACATCCACATACCTATATAAAAAAAAATTAGGCAGCCCTAACACACACCAAAGAATAATTACAAATAATACACGGGTCAGTAAGAGCCCACCTGTCAACCATGACGAATCATTATTAACAACCGAAATCATGTTTACTTTAAAAGCAAAATTAGCATAATTTAAACGACGAGACAATATAACAAAAAGAGCTGTGAACACTCCGTTCAGTTATGATTATCTGGTATACGAGTGTGGTAGTGAGAAAATTGTTGTTAAAAAAATCAAAGTGATTTTTTATTATGGTTCAAGTGACAGTAAGTGAGGGTACTTTAGAGGGACAAATTGTGGAGAACGAGTACGGAGGGAGTTACTGCAGCTTCAAAGGAATACCGTACGCGGAGCCGCCCGTAGGATATTTGAGATTCAAGGTAATATTTCCTTTTGAAATACAAGCTTTTGGGGCACCTTTTATAAATATTAGATAATATTTCTGATTATGTAGAGGAAACGGTCAATAACCTTGGTAGTCTATACAATATATACATTCAAATGTACCTTCGTTGGTCACCCCTTCACTTATGAACATCTAAACCGATTTCATTTTTTATTTTTTTGGTTTTATTATAGTTGGTAGAAAATTCTTACGGAATGTAAAATTAATTTTATCTAATTGGCAGAAAATTTCAAAATTTTATAAAACTAACTATTCACGCGTTTGATAAATATGAATTTAGCAGACAGCTGTTCTTTTCTATTTTTGGATAAATATATATTATATAATTACATACTCATATTATATACTCTTACTCGTCAGGCACCGGAACCACCACTACCCTACGAAGGAATTCGCAGCGCCAAAGAATTTGGGAATGTATCCTACCAAGGAACCAAAAACGGCGGGTGGCGAGGGAGTGAAGACTGTTTATATCTGAACGTGTACACACCGAGCATCGAACCTCATAAGCAGTGGCCCATAATGTTTTGGATTCATGGCGGGTCATTCAAAGAAGGAAGTGGCAACGACTACTTATTTGCTCCTGAATTCCTCGTCCGACACGGTATAATATTAGTCACTTTTAACTACCGCTTGGGACCTCTGGGCTTCCTCTGTCTCCACACTGAAGATATACCAGGCAACGCCGCGATGAAAGACCAGGTTGCTGCACTCAGATGGGTAAAAAGAAATATCCGCAGCTTTGGAGGGAATCCAGATAATATTACCATATTCGGCAACAGTGCTGGCGCGGCTTGCGTGTGCCTTCACGTCATCTCCCCGATGACAAAAAATCTCTTCAAAAGAGCAATAGCTATCAGCGGATGCGCAACTAACTGGTGGACTTACACTTATGATCCGATTGAAAAAGCATTTGCGCTGGCCGAATCTCTAGGGTTTCGTTCGAAGGACGTCGAGGAACTATGCAAATTCTTCAAAGAACTCCCTGTTGAGACTCTAGCTGATGTTAACTTACCATCTAATATAGGAAACAACGCCAGTCGTACAAATATTTTTAATAATATACATTTTGCAGTGGTTAGTGAACAAAGCTTTGGTAATAATGAAGTCTATTTCGAAGGAAACATAAACGATGTACGGACCTACAATATCCACAAAGGAGTTGAAGTTATGATTGGTTACAATGCTGATGAAGGAGTGATTGTGGTTCCCAAAGTAAATGAATACGATGAACTTGTCGACGACATCAATGGAAACCTTGAATTATTGATACCAACACCACTATACAAACATTGTTCAATAAACCAACAAAATGAAATTGGAATGAAGATAAAGAAATATTATTTCAAAAACGACCGCTTAACTCGAGAAAGTTGGGAGCAACTGGCCAAATATTTTAGTATGGAAACATTTGTGTACGATATCATGCAGTGGATCCAATTTACCTGTGCAGAAAAAATGTATTTGTACAAATTCTCTTGTATATCTGAGAGAAATATTATGTCCACAAGACACGGATTGTTCAGCTCAACTAGAAATAAGGAAGTAGTGGTCCATGCGGATGAGTTGGGATATATTTTCAACGCTAAAGTTATGGATAAAGTCGACAAGCACTCTGATGTATATCGAATGATCGACAATGTTACGACGCTTTTCACAAATTTTGCGAAATACGGGTGAGTACTTCGCCTAAAATTAGGTCATTTGATGACCATCTTACTTAATATCTTTTTACCACTAGTTCATACATGAAAAAAGATCATAGCGTATTAAACTACCTTATCTTTATAATATATAAAAGACTAGAGTGACTAGATGACTGCCTGATCAATCAACGCACAGCCAAAACCGCCAAGAGTAGAAACATGTAATTTTGTATAAAACTTCCTTAAATAATTCAAGTGAACGCTAAAAAGGATTTTTGCAAATTGCTTCCATAAGAGTTTAAAATAGGCTATAAACGTATGTGACGTTATCGCCGGCGGAATCGCGAGCGAAATCTAGTGACTTTATAAGTATGTATAATCAGACTTTAATGAACAGCCGTCGCAACACACATATAAAAATAATATGATATTTTTTTTAGGAATCCCACGCCCGACACTTCCTTAGGTGTAACGTGGTTGCCATACAAACTGAACGAACAAAACTATCTAGACATCGGCAACCAATTAACATCTAAAATAGAACCGGACTACGAAGAAATTAAATTCTGGAACGAAATTTACAGACAATATGCTACAAAATATATTAAAATGCCGGAGGTATGGCATACGATTCCACGGGAAGAGCGCCACATTAAAGAAAGAATACTATAGATTTTTCATTTTAGCATAAGTATAGATATTGAAAATGCTCAGAAAGTTCTAGATTTTTTTATACAGACATGATAAAGAGACTCCACTGTACCTAATAGAAAGTCGAGCGGCTTCCAGAGTATCGCCATCGTGTACGGCAATCGATATGTGGGCGGATACGTGATAGTAACTTGCTTTAATTCATTCCAAAGATATATGGGCCTATAATAATTATTATAAGCGGCGGTAGCCTAGTTGGGCGTGGAACGGACTGCCGAGACGAATGTCCGCAGGTTCAAACCCCAAGGGTACACACTACACAGCTCTGACTTTTCCAAAAATTATGTATGTATCATTAACGGTGAAAGAAAATATCATGAGCAAAACCTGCATACCTTAGAAATTCTCTATAGGAATTTTGAGTGTGTGTGCAGTCTACCAATCCGCACTAGGCCAGCGTGGTGGATTAGGTTTAATCCCTCTCAGTAGTAGAGGAGCCTCCTGCCCAGCAGTGGGTACAGTATAATAATACAGGGCGGGTATTAAGGCAAGTAACTATTTTCACGATCCTCAGTAATGAGGGGCCGACTGAAGAGAGAGAGACATAGCTAATCGTCTAATTGTACCCCTAGTACGAATTTTTATCTTATACTTTCCTTTAAGTAATGTGTTTGAACATTTGAACAGCGCTCCAGTGAGCGTAATTGGAACTTAAACATGGCAGCATGAATATTACGCTCGTGTAAACTTCGAATGCTAAATTGTGCAAACACAGAAGTGTGTTTCAGAAACCTTAATGTATTGATGTTGGCAGCACGAATCTCTTTTTTGACGTATCGTGTAACACCCTTGACCTTATTATATTGTGAATGTACACTCATAACACGCCCGTGCTACGTTATCTTTGTGAAATTAGCATGGAATTTTATTATGTATGCCAATTTCTATCGTGTTAAACGCGATGCAATGCGTTACGTGCTTGTCACACACTGTCAAAATAACCCGTGTCATATAGAATAAGGCCCACGTAGAGAAACATTTAAACGTTGACTCACTCGATACGAATACTTGTCGTTATTATTATTCGTGCTAGGGGTACGGATAAAAGTGATTTCCGTCACACACAAATTATATTATAATATCAAACTGAAGTGATTTTTTGTTTTTGATTTTCATTTTAAGGGCTTATCTTTAGACGTAACCTACCTGCCTAGGTGCAATTACTACTCTTTTCAAGACTCAATTTTTCTATATTATTCGGGTTAAGAAAATAGTAATTCATTGGTCATACTATTTACTGGCGCTTGTAACGCTTATCACTAGACAATCAACTTGTTTTGAATTCGCTTTTATAATCATATATAAAACTAAATGCTTGAGGGTTCAATTTAAGGTTTAAAAATCAAAAAGGTGTAGACGAGTATGTGGTTTCATTTAGTAATGCAATGTCAAAATGACCTTGAATAACAATGTAATAATTTACAGTTGCTGTAACAATATTATAATGACAATGAGTAACAGAGTCAGCACGATTTAAGCATAACACATACATTTGTATACATTGTGGAACACGTGGCGTCGTAATTTTATAATTAGCAACATAATTATTCATAATATTCTAGTACTCTATTCGGAACAAGAGTTGTTTAATGAAAATGTGTATTCATGCTACAATTTTGAATTCGCAATTCAATTGCTATCTTGCAAATTGGAAATACAAAATGTCATCGTGTAATTTTTCACGATTAAATTGCATATTGATGACACAGATGCGCTGTTGTGTTGCACATTGAACTAAATATATAATTTCTAGGTCAGAGACCCGTCAGATGTCACAACAGTTTTTCCGAACAAACTATAATATAACCCGGTTGATCTGGAGCAGTCTCGTAGTGGAAGTGTAGATATTTTGTTTAAAACGGGCACTATGCCTGATGCAAAATGGAATGGGGTCCAATAAAATGTCGACTGACGAGAGACGATTACCTCTCGGCAATCGATACAATTATGCCGGCCTGTTGGAACCGGATGTACACAGGCTGGGTTTAACACCATGAGTACGATGGTCTCAATTCGAGCGGATATAAAATAAATCCAACCACCAACAAAAAGGATAGGTAACATCGTTCAAACCGGAACCATATGAGCTCCAAATTCCACAGAACCATAAATTTAAGGGCATAGACAAGTTATTTACCTTCACTTACGTGGTCTTTCAATGGTTTGTATTTTGCCATTTCGGTGAAGTGTCCAGTTTTGAACAAACGATCAAACCAAATACTTGCAATTCATACACACATTAGTCCAACTGTATAAAGTTATTAATATGAAAGCGTCAAGCATATAGATCTAACAATATATTTTTGTCGCTAAGCAATGTGATGCTTACCAATATGTAAAATATTACAACCATATTGATTATAATGCGATACGTAATTATTAAATGCCTGTCGCATTTCGGTTAATTTATCTATTATTAAAATATCAGGCGGCCTATTGGCATGTTCGGTACCATTAGACGATTAACTGGAAGAGGCAAACACTAAACTCTTCAACTAACTAACCGACGCCTATCAACAAAATGGAAGTTGCGAAGCTTGCTTTCCAGTACTCAAGCGTTTAATTGTTTTCATGGAAAATTTAATAACTCCGTCGAGAGACGAACCGCCCCGAATATTGGGAGGCAAGATTTCCCTCGGGAATTTATCCAGTTCCGATAACTATCGAGCTGGCGTTTCGCTAACAAACGCTCGGGGCCTTGTTTTAAATTTTAATAGCTATGAAGTATTTGCAGGCACTTGGCGTTTTCGCTGTTTAAAAATATTAATTTGGCATATCTTAACTAGATTGAAAATGTTATTTGTCTTACACTAGCTTACATCGGCTCGAGTGTAAAACTCTTGTATGAGTATATGGCTTACGTATGATGGGCTAAGGACAACATATTATCAAATCTAATATTCTATACTATTCCACAATGTTTCACATACATAATTTTAAAAAATCGTAAGCTATAATGTTATATAACAAGAACTATTAAATCAGTAAGATGCTTGAAGCATAATCTAAATAAAAAATAAGGCCCAAAATATATTTGCCGATATTTTTAATCTGTAACCAAGTGGCGTGGGAGCAACCCACTTAAACTTGGCCGCACCTACAACGGATATTACGTTCGTATTGAACGGTGACAACCCTAATGGCATTTCCGATACGCGAACCGCCGCTGTGAATACCCGCCGCAGAATTTTATATTTCAAATTGCGAAACTGAGGCAACTGTGACCTTAAAATATGCCAGTATCAAGCAATACACCGTGAGAATCGTGGCTTCCTCGAATTTATTATACTTTAGGTTCAAAAATCAGACAAGAGGCTTGCTCGTCTTGTCACTCGGTAGATTAAAAATAGTGAATGACACTAGGTTATTTTAAGCATTTTTATTCTTGAAATATCTGTATAAGTCACCAATTTGAATATACAGAATATGAGTAATAAGAATGGATTTTAAAAAAATCACCCGACTTCAACATAAAACAACAGAATAGGAATAAATTACAAACCGTTAAAATATCAAACGTATTTCACCCGGCTTAAGTCCAATAAACAAACCATGGCCGCGTACGTGTCCAGCGCGCTGTAGGGTTGTCGCGCGCACGATTTAATTAAATTTTTATCATCGCATCGAGTGGCTGAACGGAATATCGTGGAACATTTCTGGACGTTCCATTGTGAATGTACCCTATTTTTAAGGTTATTTTGCTGTCGTTGCTTGGGTATTTAACGTCGAGTGTGCAGATTTATCCGACTACGGCAAAGGAAGGTCTTGATATTTTTGTGTACTTACACCGAATCTTCACAATACATCCATCTGATTAAGTAACAAGTGTTTTTTTTGGGGTTTTAGAATTTGGTTTATGATGTGTATATGAATAAAGATGTTGTGTAGGGTAACCAAACTGGTCTTTATTGGGCAATTACCATGAGTACAGGGATGGATGAACTACCCTGACTCCTTTAACATATTTCTATACTACTACATTAGAATTATAGGTACGTATAATTTTACAAATTTTAATAACTGATCTATAAAATCATATCCTGTATAGGGAATATAATATTTGAGATGTTTTTCTTTTAAATTATTAGCCAAAACATATCGAGGGCCTCTTTTTCTTCACGAACGTTTTATCGCGTCATTGCTAAATAATAAGATCGATATTACAAAAGCCAAAGTTGCCTACTTGTTTTTCGCATCTGATTAAATATTAACAGTAACAACATAATTACAATAATGACGTTAATTAATTCGTCAAATGTATCATCACAGACATCAGTTTCAGGATACTGAAATAGTTTTTACAATACATTAAACAGTTATAATGTCAGCATAAGTAAACTAAAAGGATATCGTACATGAAGATTTCTACTAAGAACATGATCTAATAAAAAAAAGTGTTTTAACAAAACACGCCAAAGTGCACAACTTCTATGTACCGTAAATCAAATATTTCATTCGCTTACATCTATATCTATACTAACATGTAAAGTTAAAGAGTTTGTTTGTTTAATGATTTCTTATGTTTACGCGAATGTTAGACATTGAAATTAAACTAATTTTCCGGATTCTATCGCGGTTTTTTGTTTTTTATTTTTTTTTCCCGACGTTTCGAAGACTTTGCAGCCTTCATGGTCACGGGGGGGGGGGCAATTAGTTTAATTTCAGAATAGAATAGAATCCGGAAAATTAATTTAATTTCAGTTTGTTTGTTTGTTTGAACGCGCTAATCTCAGGAACTAATCTCAGCAAAATCTTTATCACGCGGGTGGAGCCGCGAACAGAAGCTATATAAAACGTAGTTAGCATGCATAATATAACAGTTATAAGATACTGAAATAATAAGTATTTTAATAATGAAATTATAGTGTAAGAATATTATTATCAAGTCCAATAAATTATATTATGTCTTATTGCGTCTTATTGCCCACTTATTGTTTTATTGACTAATTGCCAATGCTAATAGTAGGTTTATACATAAATAAAGGCGGACTTAATTTTATAGGCATCAAACATTGATTAATTACTTGTTAGCCATTTCAAAATCATGCTATTAGACACCACAAAAGCATCCTCAAGTAATAACAAAAAGGCATAAAAAGTTTATCCTCGAGATTATTACTGAAACATAATCAAAACTTATTAAAAAGTACATTAAAATAGCTAACAAAAAGCATGATTGCAATAAAAGAAAATGTCATAAGAAAAAATCCAATGTACAACTTAATTATTGTCGTTATAGAAACCGGAGTTAATTAAAAAGATATAACTCCAACGAAGCGCCATATCGTCTACAATTCAAAACATTGTTAAACTTATGAGTGGAATGAACAAGTTAATTTCACAGCAAAATGAGTTTATAAGTACTGAAATTTTATGAAATCCGTGGCGGTACCCGGTTTGGACCGAGAGACAACATTTTTATTCGTTTTCCTTACCTAGCCTGCCTGATAATAAAATCAAAATGATAAGATCCAAAAATACCCATTATATACTATGTAATTAATTTAAATGACAGATGCAATCATGAATCACTTCGAAAAAAAATCAACTAGTCTGCCTGATAATAAAATCAAAATGATAAGATCCAAAAATACTCATTATATACTATGTAATCAATTTAGATGAAAGGTGCAATCATGATTCACTTCGAAAAAAAAACCAACCAGTCTTCCTCATAATAAAATCAAAATGATAACATCCAAAAATACCCATTATACTATGTAATCAATTTAGATGACAGATGCAATCATGATTAACTTTGAAAAAAAAATAACTTCCCGCCACCAGTAATACACCTCGATCGATCACATCAAAGAAAAAAACATACCACAAGTCAGAAAGTACCTGCGGTATTCCGTGAAACGTCTACCTCAGCCAATATTTATTTAGGCCCGGGTAAATATAAGTTAAACTAGTGTACATAAGGGTAAGAAAACACCAAGCTCTGTCTCGCTAACAAAAACATGGGGATCCGTTCGCAAGTTTTCCCGATTCGATATTTGCCGACGCCATCAATGTGATGGTGTGCGGTTCTTGCAAAAAGAACTTTATTCTCTAGAATGTTTGATTAAAAATCGATCAATGTAGTAATAAGCTTTAACATTTCATGTCTCATATGGCGACCGCAGTGGAATACCAAACAATACTTTGTAATTCCAGGGGTTGGATGGTGTTTCTACTGTTTATGGGCGGTCGTATCGCTTACCATCACGCGAACGGCAAGCCCGTCTTAGTCAAAATAACATTGAACTTTTTTATATAAGTAAGTAAGACAACATAGACTCTCGCGTTATGTAAAGTGATATCACTGCTATAAAACAGTAACACTATTCAGAACTTTAAACCATGAAACACAGAATTCCATTACACCGCGTTCGTCACACTGAGACTTAAGAAATTAAGTCTTATAACGGCTAGTAATTAATTGACTAAAATATCCTTCGAACTGGAACACAAAATACATGCTCACTGCTGCTTGGCGGCAGAAATACACACTGCATTTGCACCAACCCAAACAGACTCTGGCATACGAGATACCCACCTAATAATGGAAATAATTATCACATTGTTAAAACTACGAGCAAGTACTAGTATAAATTTGTATGTAATCAAATCTATGCCGTGTATCATGTACCAGGACGTGAAACAATATCGAACAATAGAAGTTTCCTCCGCGTGTAACTTGTATAATGACGCTACACGCATTGCGCCGGTATACTCAAATCGATATGCATTGAATGCATTATTTACGAGAACACGTAGCATACTGCAAGCATAAATGCATGAGATATTTCCATATTCGATACGAGTATCTTATTTTTATATGCAAAAATGTTTTATTGATTAAAATATAGTGATGTCATAAAATTGGAAAATAATTCTATATGCCAGGTCTTTCGTATGCGGTACACGTACGGCTAAATAAATGTTTTGTAGCATTAATGCCAAAAGGCAGTGTGATTTCACTGTTGTTTTCTAGTTTGAAGGATATTGTAACCAGCGTAATTACTGGACATTTATATATATGTTTTGTACTTGCACAGTAAAGTGACCCCGCTGCACCTGATGGTAACTGGAGTGGGATCCAATAGAATATGGACTGACGAGAGATGATTAACCCTCGGGAATCGACACAATTACGCTGGCCTGTTGAAACCGGATATACACGGGCTTATCCCAGAACGTGACACACTTACATGGGCCTTTATGGCGGGTTTTCATACCTTGTGTACGCTGGTCGCTATCAAATATAAGATTATATATTCTACCACCAGCAAAAACAATTGAACCTCACTTCTTTTACAAGGGTTTTTAAACATTAAATGCGATGACATACAGTATGATATATACTGTGCAAAAGGAACCGAGCGACGTCATACCTACTAGATCCAGGAAAACAATTGATAAAAACATCTATTGACCTGTTTGCTTTATGCTTCGGAAGTTGGGGAGGCTCATAAAATACCCTACTAGGTGATTTCATTATTGTGCGAATAACATCGATTGATCAAACATTGGATGTTGGGCACCAATGTTGGAATAATTAATAGATATTTTCGTTGTTTTTCCTTCTAATAGATAACATTTAAATCACATTATTTGTTGGACACTAATAGTGTTGCAAAAATTAATTGCTAGGTTTGTTTCCCAAGACATGCTTATGAACTTATAGGTCATCGAAAGAGCATTAGATTGGATTTTTTTTCGTTAAACGTAGCGAAGTATCTACACATAATCCAACTGTATGTTATTATTTTTAATATCCACGATAAAAGGTATATTATTATGTCTCTTGTTTTGATGAGTCGCGAAATAACACTCGATATTGTGTCATGATGTGGATTGTTATTTATAGGAGAGCCGACAAACAAGCAATTGTATCACCTGATAAGTGATCTATGCCCAAAAATATCCACGAATCATGGACACTGGCCTAAAGCGAGGTTTAAATTAGGTAGGAAACAGCAGTCGATGGCTAATAATATATACTAAACAAACACATCATGCTTGTATCTACGAAGGGATTGGCAGATGTAAAACTAGGGCACTCACTTTATTCTGTGTATGATGATAGGGTTTTTTTCTAACTAGCCAGTTCTCGCTGGATCGTACAATGGTGCAAGTTGTGGTGCACGAATGGGGAAAGTTGGGAAGAAATTTAGGGGAGGGTAGAGTGGAGGAAAGCCTTCTTTAAGGACGGGCGGGGGAAGGAAGGGAAATGGTCGCGAAAGTTTGAATTGTTAGGTATCAGTGGCGATGGGTCCAAATGACCCGATTCCTACCGGCTTCCCTTGTAGAATCTAAGTATCATTGAACGATTTGCAGACTGCATTTATGTATATTAGTACCTTTATGTTCCATTTCGAAATCACCTTTCGCCTCTGCTAGGTACTAGAGAATAACAAGACCCCTTCAAGCCCGAAAGTAAGGCTGTAATTAGAACATCGAATTTCATACACATAAAAATTATCATGCCAAAATACGTCATGTACCAAATTTAGTATAACTTGTTACATACAAATCAGATTATTTACGTCACATATTGGAACACATTTCATCCAATATTGGTCCCAACTTGAACCGAACGGTACATAAAGACCAATGTTTACGATTCGCTTGCACGGCGCTTTCGCTTCTGTAGAACTTTAATAAGGAAGATGATCGTGTTTGCTAATTATATAACTTTTTTGTTTTCTTTACGCAAAGCCAAGGGAATACCTTAATGTTATACTGGAATATAACTTCCGTAACTTAATTAAAATGCTAGTGATGAAAATTCATAATATAATCTTTAAAGTGTAATGATTAAGCATTGCACAGTCAGCCACAAAAGTAATTGAATAAATTTAAAAGCTTAAAACTTTACTTCGTCTTTATTTAAAATGAAGAACTAGTATTTGTCTACAATTTAAAAATGATATTGGTACACCCATTGGCACTCGCCGATAACAGCGCCTACCCGAATGTGGAAAAATTAATGATGGAACATTCTCGAAAGATCACGATATTTCCAGAATGTCAGTACGGTACAAACGGTATTGTTATGTCTATCCAGAACCAGCGCGTTACAGTATTTATTTGCTCCCAGTCTTATTATTATATGGGAACATATAAGTACAGCGGAGTCCTCAATCCCTGCTCCTCATCCCCCAGTCCCGATTCCCTATGCCATGCATTGACAGTTCAGAACAAGCGCGTAACGTACCTCATCGCGTTTATAAATAGAAATAGGTAGAACACCATTACCACGTCATGAGATACTGTCGTAGAGAATAAGGCCCCTTGATTCAAGTACCTATTTGATTAATAATAACCACCTCCTCTAGAATGTAGCTTATGAAATATAGCACAAACGTCCATGTCTTTTGATGATCCACGCGGTTGTGAAAAATTATAATTAGGCCCTTTGTGTGATCCTATTCTTTCAGCGTAAAAAAATATCTTTGTCATAACCCGATCTATCAACATATTACCTATATATTATAATTAATCGAATAACATGTTGTTTATCGGTACTTAATTAAAAATAAATTCGCATGTAAAAATACACCTTTCTTTCCGATAGACAAAGAAAAGCTCATAATTTTTTACCACTAATTGTATAGTCAATATGAAATAGTATAAAAGTATAAATCATCGATATTTTTTCTAAACACCGAGCCAATCACTAACTGGCAAACGGCTCATTCATATAAATCGAGTCTAAGGAATCCTTCCATACAGCCCGATGCCGGCGAAATTAATTTAAATGAACATTGAACCGATGGATTTTCATTTTAATTGAAATTATTAAGCCTCAGTTTAACTTTTAAATATTTTATTTACCTGAGTTATTTATAAGTATTCCTCAATATATTTATATTATAGTGAGAAAAAGTCTAAGTACACATTTTTTTCACAATGGTTTTAGTTCTAAAAAGTAATTTAGCAACTAATAGTGGTTTTATGTATAGCTAATATATAATATCGCTTCAATTCATATGCCATTACATATACATTTGAAATAACTTACAATACAATAAAATGTTTTCTTTATAAAACGAAAAATACATATCCATATAGAAATCAAATTATAATAATATCTTGAAATAAAATGCATTTTCTTAACATTTCAAACGCGATTCAAAATGCGGAGATGTATTCAAAGCTAAAGATTCACGTTTCTACGTCGGAAATATTTCTACATGCGAAATACGATATTTTATACAAAAATCCCGAATCCGTTCCACAAAACCATCAATGGAAGAAAAAATGCGGGCGCGTACTCGGCTATTTATGACGGGAGACATTTGTAAAACTGCTTTAGAAAACAATGGTTCTAAAAATATAAATTGCTCTATATTACGCACCGACTAAATACAGTGCAGTCTATATTTTAGTTTATTGAATACGATGTTTCATATGGTGATGTAGATTTCATTCTTTTTTTATACGGGCAAGGTTCCCTCACTGCACTTAATACTTGCGGAGTGGGTTCAGACAAAACGCTGACTAAAGACCGCCTGTCGATACAATTACGCCGGTCTGTTTATTCAAACCGGCTACCGGCACAGGCTAATTCCGGAAATAGCCTGTGTATATTCATATACAGGCTAATTCCGGAACACGACACTCACAAGGACCACTATGGCTGGTTTAACACCTTGTGTACGTTGTCGCTATCTAGGAAGATACAAAATGCATCCTACTACAATTTAAATTGTATTTACGTTTATTTGTATTATACTTTATTTCAAATCGATGGTTTTATACCGACACCAGATTCTAACATCCAATACAAATGGTTATGTATGTTCACAAAAACTCTCAACACTAAATAATTTTACCTTGATGATAGAGCCCCCTAAACACATCTAAATACCGCCCTGTCTGCCTGCAGGGTCGTTAACGCCCTGTGCGTGGGAGCGAACAATTCACCAAAATTTTAATTAAATAGTCAATGGTTTCCAATATTCACGAAAGCTTTATATTTTTAAACGCCCACCGGTCATCCACAAATAATGTTCTATCTGCAATTCATCGTTTTTATAACTTTTTTATTTCTTTTAAATTTTATCGGAGCAGTTATAGGGATGTTCTTTGTCATTTATTTTATATATATTTTTTTATAAATCATTTCAGGAGGTCTTTTTCCTGCTAGATTATATCATGGTAAGTGAAGTGGTGATGAATCGATTTCTTTAACTATTACTTCGCCAAGAAGCAATGAAATCATTAGTCTTGCAGTTTGGAGGAATTTAGAGTGAGTGTGACTAGGAACTGTAAGATTTAACATCTAATACCTTAGAGCGAGGAGCACAGTGCTGTATTATGCAGTCATTTAAAAGATCTAAGTGTAGACAGTGTAAATATCCAGCTAGTATTTATTTTAGTAAAAATAAATACTAGCTAAAACTAATTCACATGTCACACCATATACAGAAATGCGTGTTTATTCCTAAGTAATTTTATTATTTTGCTTTATTTTGTTTTATTGTATTTCTTTTACTCAAGCGTCTCAGTGTATTTCCACTTTAAACTTTCGTGATAATTGATAAACAAATATCACAAACTAAGACTCACGTCATTATCCTCAAAGGGGTAGGTACAAAAGGGCGCCAACGGTTCGTCAAGTAATCTAACTCACGAAATGATATCACTCATATGTAAATTATTATAAACTACAAATTCCAATTACAAATGACACATATTAATAAAATCTTTAGCATCTAGAACTCTAGACACCCACTTCCACGTCCAATAAAACGGTTTCCACAAAATCACAATAATCTTAGAAAACTACATCTAATTATAATCATGAAGCAGTATCTATACTAATCGAATGTGAAAATCGATGGTTTGAGAGATGGGTGTATCGAACGCACCGCTCTTTTACGGAGGCAATATGGAGCTAATAAATTATCTACCGTCGTAAACAACTACCGTTGGACGCAGCGATGGCGCGAGGTCAACCCGGATCCCAAGCTTTCAAATTTATGTACTTAGTTTTACCCGAAATGTGGGTCAACATACAAGACGGTCATCCGTGAATAAAACGAAGAAGTATAATCAGTATATATTTATTTCTATTTCATTATATCAGAGAAATGGGTGCGTTTTTAAAATAAAGATTGTAACGCATTATCTAGTTAAATAATTTCTATTTAAATATCATAAAATAATTAAATTTTTCGGACTTTAATAATTATTATTTGTATCTATTATTAATTTATTTGTATCCCTTATTGCATATTAAATAATAATGTAATAATTTAACTAATGTCTATCTTATTTCATGGTGTCGGTTTCTTATAACAGTGTGAGCGCTCATCGTAAAAATTTACTGTTATAATTTTACCCTAACGCACCAAAAGAAGTATAACTTCAAAAATAATAGTGCTCAAACTTTCTTCAGGAAAAAGAACCTAAAACCTAGCAACTCAAAACCCAGTATCGGAAACCGCACAAATAAAATGATCATATTTCAACCACTACATACAAATATAGAGGCACGTGCATGATTTATAATGTTAACTGATAGATATCACCTTGAGTCACACGAATTACCAATTCATTCACGTATGAGATATGAACGTTATCATTTTCACGTACGAACGGAGGCTGCAACAACTGTTATGTAATCATGAAACAAATGGAACTGTTTAATGTTTATAGCATTTTTGAATTTATTGAAATAATGATAAAGTCTATCTTCAATTGTTCATGTTTATATTTTTCCGAGTACCGAAAATTGATAATACTATTGAAATAAATATATATAAATTTCATAATAATTATACATTATTTAAACTAACTTACAAAATGAGTAACACATTCTTTTCTGAATTTCAATCAATGAGCTAATACAACAATTGTATTAATTGAATTACCGCTACGTTTATTATAAAACTATTGAAGCATTAATGTTCTTTCGAATAAACGACAATAATCAAATGCCCACTCCAATAGCTAGCGTCAAAATGGAACAATATCCGTAGAACGTAGCGCGCCCGATGGCGTAGCGCATCCGTAGCACCTACATAGAGCGTAGCCCGTAGTACTACGGATTCGTAGACAATACACTGGCGATTGCCAGAATATCGACAATTCGATTCGTATTGAATGTTGCCGAATTGCATAATTGAGGCGTTAATTCGTTGTTTTGTTAGTATTTCTGGAATATTTGGAATAACGAATATTATACATTTATTATTCTTCTATAATTTTAACTTTTATGATTCATTCCGTATTAACACTTAATTTTATACTTCTGTCAATTAAGCTTATCTCGCATAGTAAAGAGCCAATATAACTGAATAACTAGGGATGTAAATGATCAAAAATAGCCTACGCATTTTTCAGTCATCTATTTTCCACTTTAAAGAACTAAAATAATGTTCTTGCTATAACATTTATGGAGCATATATATGACGTCACAAGACAGGTCGGCTAAGTCCGCTCTATATTTATTGTCTATAAATATAATGACCTATGGGAGCGACGCAACTTCACGCAGATGCCCATCTGGGGCAGTTAGCATTGAGTTTACGTCACACGATGCATATTGAACGTAACGTGGGTGGAAACGTCATACTTGTATTTAATCATGCGGAAATTGGTTATAAAGCCTACTAACATGGTATTAATGGAATTATAAATAAATAGTTTTATTAAAATGATCTAATCATAAAACTAGTTTAATAAAATATGAATACATAAATAAATTGAAGTTATTTCTTGACAATGCTTATAAATTTCTTGATAGTATACTTAAAAATGTAAAACTAATTATACTTAAAGAAACAAAAAAGAATGTAATACGCCATAAAATATTATGCACATATAGGCATTATGTTTTAACGTTAAATCAGAAAGCAACGGACTTTCATCTCTCTAAGTCAGAAATCGTTTTGAAAGTCGTATCTAGTGAGAAAAATATGTCCACATCACTTTGAAAAAGTTTTATATGCGACCAAATATGACCGTCATTTCAAGTCATATAGGATGAAAAATTATGCCTAAATTACTATTTCATCGTTAATAGAAATGTAAAAAAAACATGACGCACTTACCTTTATGCTATAATGAGAAAATTAAATATCACAAACTTATTCACCTTTACAGATATCATAAAATCTAGATCACCGAACATTAAAATAATTAACCTCAGAGACTTAAAAGACACATTAACGCAAAGTAATTCCGACTTTAATACATTATTTTACGCCCTATAATAATATCTTATTACGATGGTACGCTCGTTATTCTAATTTATACGCTTAATCAAATTGGGGTCGACAGATTTGATTATAAAGCAGTGTTGTTAAAATGTTTGATTTCCGAGCAATCAGAAATGTGTTCGAGTGTAAAGAAATTGCTTAGAACCGAAAATTGGAAAGTTTCCTGAAGCTTAATGTAATTTATATTAACTACAAGGAGCTTTATTAAATGATTTTTTAAACCACAGCGTCGATCAAAAGTTTCATGCTAATTGACAGTGGGTTATGTATCTTACTAAAATTATAGGAAAGCTTATGAAAATGTAAGAATGATTGATAGAAGTAAACGCTGTCGCTGAACTAATTTTGCTCTGAATACTTATTACTACTAAAAAATAACAAAAGTGTCCTTTAAACATCACATCCTATTTATTTATTTTTTAAATGATGAAACATCTCGTCTCGTCATATAAAAAAAACCACATCTACAAATACTTATAAAACCGTCTATCAAATGAACGTCTTACGATCTAACATTTCAAAGAGACTTGCATTGGCACAAATGTCTTCCGAGACATTTGCGTCCTTAGGGGTTCCCGATAATTAAATCCAGCTTAATTGGTTCTTTATGCTTCTTCAAAGGCGGAGTACGAGATCTGATTGTGAAACGACGTTTTATAGTACACGAGTGACAGTTAGTTGAGGACACGAATATGATCATTAAATAAATTGGCTTTAGACAGATGGAGGGTGTTAATGAATTTGTACGATTAAATCCCCCCCCCCCTTTTTTTTAGAGCTTTCTATCAGTCAAAGTTTACATACATAAATAATATTAATTTAACCTTCACACCCAGAATTTTTACGTCACATTTTAAAGTCCGAATAAAAATCCAACTTTATATTTTTTTGGGATAAAACGGAGTAAATATGTTAAGTTAAATTTATTTAGAGGAAACTGCATTCAAAACCATGCAGTAATTTTAGCGTGATGCGTGTACAAACATACAGGCAGAGGGACAAATTTCTAAAACAGTTTTCTCTACTGTTGCTGTAATAAAGAACCCCCCCGCACGAGTTTTTCTTTAAAACCTATAATGTTCAGACATCAGCCTAAAACAATGTAATTATATATAACGATTATGTTGACAATTACTCCACCGTTCCAACTTCATATTTTATACATTTTCATATAATAAAAAAGAACATGTCCATAATGGGTATACTACCATTGACCCCTATTTTTCCCTAAACTACTATTTACATGTTATTACATCATTTGGAAAACATTGAGCGACATAAACATCGTCTTAATAGTCACTGACCTCTCCAAAAACCCGAGTCAGATGGTAAAACGCAATCACAAGCCATAGTATACCTAGTCTTGCCATAAATATTGTAATAAAGAAAAAAGAAAATTGTTAACTGCAAATAACATTTATTACTTTTACAGTGTGTCAGTTTAATACATAAATATAAAACAATTAAAAATATAAAAGCTTATTCGAAGTGGTCTCCATTGGCTGCAATACAGTCCTTTAAACGATGAGGCCAGTTATCAATAGAAGCACGCACTCTTTCCATGGGAAAATTCTTCACTGCCAATCGTATAGATTGTTTTAGGGACTCCAAATTATCATGGCGTTTAGAGCAAGCTGTACTCTCTAAAACTGACCACAAATCATAATCCAGCGGATTAAGATCGGGACTAGACGACGGCCAGTCTTCAGCTCTGATGAAGTCCGAAACGTTCGATTCCAACCAAGACTGCGTGGACCGAGCTTTATGACCCGGCGCCGAGTCTTGCTGGAAGGACCATACTTGGTTATTGAACATGGTGATGTTAAGGGGCTTAACTACCTTCTCAAGAATGGTATCTTGATACACTTGTGCCGATGTTTTGATACCTTTTTCACAAAAATATGGCTCAGTCACTCCTTCATAGCTAACACCCCACCAAACCATCACTGAAGTCGGATAATGTCCACGTTGCACTCTGTCGACTAATTGGGAAGCTTCCTTAGAGCTTTGAGCATAAATACGGTCATTTTGTTTGTTAAAATGTTGCTCAATTGTAAAAATTTTCTCATCCGTAAACAAAATTTTTCTGTGACCTCCCTTTGCGTACCGCTTCAGTAGTTGTTTCGATTTTACCACCCTATTCTTCTTTAAATTATCAGTTAAGAAATGGCCAGTGCGTCTCTTATAGGCTGCAAGTCCTAAGTCATCTTTTAAAATACGCGACATGGTTCTAGGTGCTATCTTCATTTCCCGAGATAAAATCTTTTGCTTTCGGACAGGATTTCTTCGAATTCTTTCCCTTACTGCTTTGACCACCTTTTTCGTACGAACACTACGTGGACGGCCAGATCTTTTCTGTCACAAACAGAGGAGGTCTCATTGTACCTATTAATAGCCCGGTACACAAACATTTTACTAATACCAAGTGTATGGAGAGTTTTAAAAATTGCATTTGGCTCCATACCTACTTTGTGTAATGCTATCACAGCGATTCGGTTCTCTTTATCACCCCACACCATTTTAATATCGCAAAATATTTTACAATGTATTGGCGCCAAAATGAGAAAACACAATGAACAATCGTATAAAAATGACAGATTCGAAATTCAAATGTAATATTTTTTTATAATTAAGTGTAACAGTATTTATGGCCAGACTAAGTATATACGACCAACGGGCGTTACATATAAATACCTAAGTGTATACTGTATAGGTATTTATATTAAATACCTCTAATATAGACATATGTTTCTGAAGATTTTTCACATATATATATATATGTTTAAAATGATATATAGATAACGTAGTAGATTACGGCATGGGACTTTTTATCGCGCTCCCATAGTATACCCAATTTATTTCACTTAAATTTTCGTTCCAATTTTAATATTAGTATTGTTAATTAGATATCGCTTTGTCTTTAAAGAAATTTATTAGTAAACATGTACAAATACAAGCAAATTCGTTAACAATTCACATCCACGCGAGAATAGGCTGAAGTAAGTTTTGTGAGTCGTCGTTTCGTAGCTCGCCGTTCGATTTGCGCCAACTAAGGAAAACAATGTGACCCCTTTTATTTATGGTGTCAAATCTGACCGTTATGCTGCGTGCGAGGAATCCTAGTGTCGGCTTTATGCCGATATGATCTTATTGATAAATTGCTTTAATTTGCGTGTCGGGTTAGATTTAGAACATTATGTTACGGTTTTATGAGAAACGCTCTCCAGATTATCATTGTCGTTTTTATACAATTAACGAACTGTGAATAATATATCTACCACTTAATAAATATTTGAATACAAGCAAAATTGTGAATATTTCCGTGCTTTCCAACGTTTTTGCCATGTCTATTAATCTATTGAAATTTACAAGCTCATGTGATAGGACCCTTTCGTTTAATTTTTATCCGTGATGCTTTACAATTGGCTTATCTAGTTGTAAATGTCCCAAGACTTGAGGTTAAATTTTTCCTCCTTAGATCATTATTGTGTCTCCTTTGCTATAGATGTAAGTGGACAATTAATATTTCCAACTCTTCCCTATCTTTCTATTTGATTAATTTCGTTGCGGGACAACAAAGAAAGACAAATTAGTGTTCCCAGAGACTCACCGAGCATCATCGCTCGGTGTCATAAAATTCTCGCCACTATGCTTGCTGATCCTGGCGTACAGGAGGTGTAATTTTAGCATTTAATAAAAACACATAAATTATTTTGAAAACACTAAAGTCTTAATTTCATCAATTATTTGTAATTGAATTAAATGAAAAAATACATTGATGCTGATCATCACTTATGTTACACTATACTGAATTGCATTCGATTTTACTAAACCATATTTATCATAACATATAGTTACATAAATAGAAATGCGTCTAGTATCACATATTAACATATGCATGTACATTAGTCCCATAAGAGTTGAATAATGAGGTCTGCTGGGGGCGCATGGTACACGGCGGTAGTGTACACGTACACAGCGAGTAGCGACACAAACCACAGCACATAACTCCTACCGTAAACACTGAATACTTTACGTCTATTACATTGCATAAAAACATCATGCATTTGTCCCTTTTGATATTAATATTATATAGATTTGATATTAATATGATATAATAAAGAAATTTGGAGTTTGAGGGTGTCAAAATTTACAATAAATTACCATCAGAAAAAAAAGGGGGAAAACGTTATGGCCAATTTAAATGCTACTCAAAATTCATACAATTAATACATACAAATAAAAAAATAAATAAATAAATAAAAAAAAATAAAGAAAAAACTACGTAAATATTTATTATATCCATATGATAATACATAAATCAAATACACAAAGTAATAGGAAGCCATATTACTTCTTCCTTTTACACAAAACCTTTTTTAGGTCGACGGAGCCGCCGACAAAGTCTAGTTTAATATAAAACAAATCAACGTAAAGCAAATAATGTTTATAGGATAGTAAAAAATGCAGGTTAAAGATTTCAATACTTATGCAATTAAATATTTAATCTTATTCTCTTCCCAAGTTATACATATGCATATCAAGCTGTCGTTATAATCCAAGACAGCAGTAAGCCAGCGGTTCTATTGTGAGGGGGCTGAATGGACTGTCCAATTCTATTCTAAATACTGTTCATTCATGAATGAGGAAACCAATGGCGAGATTGTAGAATAGATGGCGTGAGTATTCACTCCTAATTTAGCTTTCATTCGTCTGCTTTCGAGGGTAGATATATCCAACTTCTATGGTTCGTATGACGAAATAGTTGTAAGGGAATTCGTCATATTCATTCAAGCCTATGGCGTCTTAACAAAGACGAAATACGCGTGTTTGCCCAAAAGAAACTTCTTCTGGTTATAACTACCCGAAAAACGTTCGCAGTCGCTGTTTTCAAATCTAACTTCTATATGTAAGTAATTACTTATTTAGCTTGGATATTCATTTTCAAGTATAGGTTCTTGAGTTGTCCCAACACGTGTTATAAAATGAAGTTAATGGCATTTTTTCCGACCGCGAAGATATAAGAAAATAGCAGTTTTCATTCGTATTTATTGAGTTACTCGTAAGTATCGACCTGATTGACTCGTGGATATAATAAGTAGATACAGCGTGATGTTAAAACAAAAAATCGCAAATCACAAAACAACATGTAGATACTACATTAAGGCGATACCTCAAGGTCCATTTTCATACATTTTGTTTCGGCTTTAATCGGGGTAACTAAACAAGTATTGGCAAGTGAAGAAGAATCATGGATATTTCTGCCTTTAAAATTTCGTCATATTAAATTTTAAAGGCCGAAATATCCATGATTATTAATTATTTTTACGTTTTTCTTTCAACTGCGAGAACTAATCACTAACTAGACGTGAATTTAAATTCTTTACTTGCCAATACTTGTTTAGTTACCCAGATTAAAGCCGAAACAAAATGTATGAAAATGGACCTTGAGGTATCGCCTTAAAATAATTTATTACTTACTGTATTGCCGTTATTTACATGTAAATTAAATATACAATGCATTATTAATACGTTAATATAACTTTTCTCTGAACCTTAATTACCCAAAACAGCCCGAGGACGATGCGTAAAAACATCAGAAAGCAATATAACAAGCCGCTGTAAAATGGTAGCTCGTGAAAATTTAACACGAATTGTAAACTTTACTACCCGCTTGATGTCTCGGGCGTCGACTGACAACGGATGTAAAGGGAATAAAGAAATGGCCTCGAATATCATCATTTTAGATATACAGGATGTTGCATAAGTGTGGTATTAAACAGGTAAGATGATGAGTTATGATTATTGCTGACATTATTTTTATCATTATTCCGTAACGTCTCCTTGATTTGGTTGTCGCGTGTATAAAAACTGGACTGAGTGTTTTGGAATCTTGGGATCGATTCCCAGGTCGCAAAACTTTGTGTGTGTTTTCTGAACATCGTGTGCCTATTTAGAACTCCAAGAGATTATCAGCCAGACCGCAGATGAGTCGTAAAAAGTAAACCAAATATTTTATTGCAGTCGATTTGGAAATGGCGAACTGCGTAAACCCCAGAAAGAATAATAATTTAGACAATATGCCCATGTCCCACGTGTAATTATTCCGTAGTAATACATTTAAATCTTTCTCAAAACTAATAATTACTGTGTTAAAAAAATCCCATATGATTCGAATAGCTTATCTAGTTTTAACACTCTACCCAATATTAATTTATAGGAGAATGGACAAAGTTTTCTTCATTATCCCATCAGCTTCATTCGTATTCTGTCCCCACGTCAGTAACGTAGTTGCGCCAATCAGCCCCGACCTCCTCTACCTGTTTTTGCCCATTCCACTGAATTATATGAAGGTCGTAGTACAAATAATAACGGTGGGTCGAATGGGGAAAAGCGGGACATGTACTCGGATGAACTTTATAGATGGTGTTCGGGAAATGAGGGATTTGATTAATAATAAACATTATGAGGGATTTATTCGGTATGATAAATCCGATTAATTATAATGTTATACGCTGAATTAATATAATTACACTACAAACCGATACGGAAGTGATATTTATAACTCGAATAAAACCAAACCCCTACATCTCAGTTAAAAAGCGGCGATATCCTAGTTAGGTGTGAAACGGACTGCCAAGACGAATGTCCGCAGGTTCAAATCCCAAGGGCACACACCTCTGACTTTTCTAAAATCATGTGTGTATTCTTTGTGAATTTATCGTTCGGTTTAACGCTGAAGGAAAACATCGTGAGGAAACATGCACATCTGAGAAGTTCTTATAGGAATTTCGAAGGTGTGTAAAGTCTACCAATCCGCACTAGGCCAGCGTGGTGGACTAAGGCCTAATCCCTCTCAGTAGTACAGTAGGCCCGTGCTCAGTAGTGGGCAAGTATATCATACACGGCTGATATTATTATTATTATTATTATATCTCAGTTGGCGATGAACACTCCCTGAAACGATATACCAGGAATTCGATTCCTGACAAAATTATTTTAAACACAAATATTTGTTTCGGTCAATGCTCTAGTACAATCATTGTCTTGTATTTCCTGAGTTGAAATTAGATTTACAATACCGGCTTCCATTGAATGTATTTCATTAAAAATAACCTTCCTACAAAGAAAATGTAATCTATTTGTGCATATAAAAAGTCCCGCAATGTCGGCGAACAAAGAGACTTTGTGAAAGGAACCAGAAGAACTATTTGAAATCGGATATTATCAGGGCTTACTCGCTTTTAATCACAAATAGAGGCGAAACAAAAGTGTCGTCGCGTTGCTCTTAGCTGTTGCATGCGACCTTATTAACAAAGGCTTACTCGTTACTGTGTCACCCTATTGCCTAATAATATAATACCATTGTTTTATGATTTACATTGGATTTGCTCTCGGCTTCATTCGCGTGGAAATTCTTTTCCGGAATGCCCTGCTGTACTTTTTTCCGTGACTCTAAATAGCGAACTGTTGTTAGGGATTTGGTCTATTACATACTAAATTTTGTCGAAATCTGTTCGCGATTTATGTGTTTACTGGTAACACATAATAACCAGCAATTTTTTGGTACGCACTTATACAAATATCTTAATAAACGTCTGAATAAAGACGTATTTCATCAAAATTAATTATTAACGGCTTCAGTTATGTTCTAAGTTAACACAGAAACAGTGCGTATATGAAAACAGTGTATATATGAAATGATGAATATAACATGTTCTCTCGACCCTACCCACGTATGTAAATACGCTTATCAAATATTCTATGTGAATGCGTAAGGTTCAGGCGTAAGGGAAACATAGTTGAAATTTGACATCACGTTTTCTTTGTACTCTGATTTTTTCCTTACATGATAAAGAGACCTTATGGTACCAATAATATATTTTCAAAAATAAATATACATCGGCTATTCAGTATTCACAAGGGTTTAAAAAGTCCTATAATTTTTATTATTTTTTTATATTATTTATTGCACTTAATATACAAATGTATACAGGCGGACTTAATGCCATAGGCATTCTCTACCAGTCAACCTTAGGGTGGTGCAGAGATAATCATGGTAGGTGCATCACGGCAATATGACACTGAGAAAGAAGGTATATATAAAATACCTATAATAACTATAAATACAATATAAGTAACATTATAACTATCAAAATACATAAAATACATATTATAATTACATAAACATATACGCATAAATATACATATATACTTACATAAGATTATAATGTAATATTATAAGTTAAGGTGGTGACTATTCCGCTTCATTCAGCAGTAACTGTCGAACTCTTTTTTTGAAGGCAAACCGAGTGGTTGACTTATCTTATCTTACTTCTTCCTATTTATCTTACTAATATTATAAATGCAAAAGTTTGTTAAAATTTTAGACGTTTGTTTGAAGTAAATACAGAAACAACAGAAGTCTGATCGGATTTAGATGAAATTAGGCACATGGGATACAAACATAGATTACTTTTTATCGTAGTTATTTGCATCCATGAGAAATAATATTTTTTTTTACAATTAACTACTATTCATATAAAGTAAAAGTAAGTATTGGCTTCTCTTCTCGCTTCGCATTTAACAAGTCTAAAAAATCTAGAAAAAAATCCACACTAACTAGCTCTAAATGCCTTATGATAAATGACTTATACCGCTTTTTAGGTCAAACAA
Source organism: Manduca sexta (assembly GCF_014839805.1). Taxonomy (NCBI): domain Eukaryota; kingdom Metazoa; phylum Arthropoda; class Insecta; order Lepidoptera; family Sphingidae; genus Manduca; species Manduca sexta. The sequence goes on along the minus strand of NC_051133.1, from coordinate 1,502,603 downwards.
TGACAGGAAGTTAAACGACATCGTTCCGAACCTCCAACGTTGGACACGTTCTGCGGCTAAAACATAGTCTCTGCATGCTTCAAACAGCACGTCCGCTGATCCCTAGTTCATGACAAAGAGCGTTCATTATTTGACTAGTCTTTTATGTAATTTGTGTTCTAACCCATTGGCCAGTGATGTTTATATTTATTTGGAAAAACAGCTCTGAGTTACCTGTAATTGCAATGCCTGATGCTAAAGTTCAGCCCCATCACATTAAGGCACGGATTAAGCTGAAGTGTAATTACACCTCTGCATAACCTTTGGAGATAGAAGTGTAAGTATTTTATGTATACCGGGATAAATAGTAGCCTTTATGTTAATCCAGGAGAGGGTTATTCGTGTGCTAACTATTATCCAAATCTATTCAACGGTTATTGCGTTTACTTCTTACAAACATTAGCTATTAGTAAGGTAGTCTCCACACCAAGTGCATGGGGGCACAATTGCCGCAACCCTAGGCACACAGCTCGTGTGTATATCTCATGGTTGCTAAGTTTATAGTGAGGTCTATAAGGGTTCGTGAACATTCCCTCCCTTTCCCTTCCAACCATCCCAATAACTCCTACACCTTCCTCTCTCTTCCTTCCCTCTATCCCCTCCCTTCTTCCTCCCGGGCCCTAAGACCGAGTAGCTGCATGCTGCTATTGAACCTTCAACTGGCGCATCTGGTGATAGCGGTATGGCCCACCAACTCATCACGGGACTGCCGTGGTTGCTAAGCCGGGGATCGCTTGTACACCATTAGCAGGATACCCCCGTAGATAAACACGGCAGATCCACAAAAAAATAGTAAGGTAAGTTAAGATTGAAATTTAATTGTCTTTAGAAATTAATGCTTATACCTTTTTATATATTTTTATACCTTCTATTTTTACACTATTATACACGAAATATTACACAAATCATTTAAATAAACAGTAAGTGAGGAGTCAGTTCCTTGACCTAACCCACCTCTAACATACAAGTCTCATCATGTGTATCAAGTATGAACTCGATTCCACCTATCATCCATAACCAAAAAAGAATATTCCATCCAATTTTACCAAGCAAACAGCTTCATAATTTAAGAAACCGTTTTTGCCACACCATATTACAATATTGTTTCACGCAATGTACGCGGCCATGTGGAAAAATTCACACACGTGTAAATACGCCCCGTGTTTATATTTAAAATGTATATTTTCTGATTCAGGGGTTAAAACGATGCTTAAGTACAATTTTTAGTCTTTGGTATGCAGGAGTCTATTTGTATAGCAATGGCAAAAGGTACAATTATCCGAAAAGAAACCCTACATAACATAATATAGGTACTAATATGCATAAATCCGGTCTGGAAATCGTTCTTATGACAATTAGATTACCTATACATACATTACGAAAAGGAGGTAGGCAGGAATGCGGTTATATGGACTCTTCGTCACTGTTGAATAGCACCTCATCTATGTCTATTTCTGCAGTCAAGCAGAATAAGAGCTTTTTTGTTCCAGTGTAACTACTGGACATAATGAGACTTAACATCTCATGTCTTAGGATGGCGAGCGCAGTGGAATATCAAACAATACTTTGTAATTCAAGGTGTTGGATGGTGTTTCTTCTGTTTATGGGCGGTCGAATCGCTTACCATCAGGCGAACGACAAGCTCGTCTCGTCATTCAAAGCAATAAAAAATGCTTTTCTAATTCGAAGCTATAGATAAAATTGCTGCAATAGTACATACGTAATGGCGCGTAAGATTTTCAAGTTAATAGTTCAGGTATGCTTTTAACGATAAAGTACATCAAATATATAAAATTCTCGTGTCAGTGCTAATCTCCAAACTCCAGTGAAACAGCTGGACTGATTCTAAAAATGTTTTTTTTTGTGTATAATTAGTAGGTCTGAGAGTCGGTCGTTATCTACCCATTATATATGTATAATAACTATTTTAAACCCCTAAGCGATAAGGGTGTCCAAAACAACATCCCGAGTAAAGGAACAGGTGGGTTGTTATTGAGAAGGAAATGTTGTCTTTAACTTGATATTTGATTTCGATATAACTTTATTGGGTAATAAAGCCATACAGTCCGCAAACGTGTGGGCTTTCCTGGACCCTAAGGGTAGGATCGCATTAACGAAATATTAAAACATGTTCACATTCTCCCAACAATGAATTGAGTTGTGTTCTTTGATGATTTGAAATGTATTTTATATTTAAAATTCTTATAAGAAATACCTTTAAAATGGGTACAGATTATTTGAGACATATATAATACTTGATAATACAAAGTTCTGTCTGAAAACGCTAATGTCTTTGGACAGTCATTACTATATAGAAAACCGCAATAAAATCGGAAAAGTAGATGTGTCAATGCTTAACATTCGTGTTAAAATAAACAATAATTATAAAGTCTTTAGACAATTATAGTGTTTACAATGATACAACAGAGCCACTTACGTGGGCCACTATGGCGGGTTTTACCACCTTGTGTACGGTGGTCGCTATCCAGGCGGATATAAAATATACCCTACCGCCAGCAAAACTACTAAGACCCGTGTTCACGTTTATTATTTAGTTAAGAAATAGTATTGCCTGACTGCAATGTATCATAACATTTAACATCCCATGTCTCAGGATGAAGAGCAGTGGAGTGTTATGTAGTACTATGTATTTCAAAGTTCAGGGTTCTGATTTTCTATGCCTCACGCTATTTTGACAGTCGTGACAAGAACGTAAAGACTTTATCCCGTTAATAACAATTGAAAATACCATTTCGCGTTAATTTCACGCAGATAACGTAAAACAACCGTATTATGAGTGTACGCTGTCATAAAGAATAAGGTCTCTGGATGATATTACTGCTGGTTATGGTGGTCGTATTGCTTACCGTCAAGCGACTACCATGCTCGTCTCTTCATTCAGTAAAAAAATATCTAGGTGAAATAAAGCAACACAAAGCGGACCGCGGCCGCCACTTCTGTCGAGGCCACCTAATTTTCTACACCGGCGAATCTCTTTTTGATCTCTGACGTAATAAAATAAGCCTCGAAATTTAATTCCGCACCGAGTTTCTCATTAAAATTTTGACATCTCGTGCGTCGACCTAATGTACTGCGTTTGTATAGAATAATTAATTACGTAACATTTTGTGTGGCGTATATTACGGCCGATTTTTGGTTAGAATTATAGTTATAAAGTTCATGGCTTGTGCAATGATTTTGTGTGCGATAAATGGTATTACTGGAACGACACCAAAGAAGGTATAGCCAGGTGGTATTGTAACAGAGAACTAGTGATTAGGTTCTGTGTTCGAATCAACTAAAGCAATTAAAATTTTGGAGATTCTCGGCCTCACGTGAATTGGCCGAGATTGGAATTTGCGCCCGATATAGTGAGAAGTTACCTATCACGATAGAACAGATAAAAACTCCGCAAACTATGATTGCGTCTCTTACTACCTTTGGGTATAAAAGACGTGAGTTTATATACGATTGCATATCAACGTGTGCAGAGCTAATTAACTTAAACAACTTTTTTTAATTAGGTTCAAAAACACAAAGAAAATTTGCTCATTCCAAATTCATGTATAAAGCTTAATGATACAAAAAAGCCGCCTGAGTCAATTATCCTATCACCCGTTGATAATATTCTCCTCTTAATTAACAAATGGTTCATTGCTTACATAAGAAATTAGTACCTAAATTTTCATAACACGCTATTGTGTTTGACATCTCAAAAAGCAGAAATTGCTTTTGAAGTGATTACGCTTTATCGTACTTTATTTTGCTACATGTTATGTATTTACATCCATAATAATAACAGTGACACAGTAGACGTAAAAGTGATGTAAATCTGCCCTATTTATGACATTTTCATCATTCTTACTCTGAGGTTATATGTCACTCAGAATTGTGATATAACACGGTACAACAATGATATCAGACACTTATAAAATGTTATTAGAAAGCCGACATTTTTGTCCTGGCGCCTTATTCTCTATTAGAGAGTAACGTAACACGGCCGAGTCACGATATCTTCGTGAAATTAGTGTGGAATGGTATTCTGTATCCAGTTTCTATTGCGTCAACGCGCCGCTGTGCGTTACACATTGTTAAAATAACGTTTGGCATAGAGAATAAGGCCCCTGCACTTTTTAGCGCGTAAATAACACGTTTGCGAGCACGATACGGAGATGAGCTGATATTCACGTGTGCGATCATTCAAGATACGCCCGACATAGATCTACGTGGTAAGTAAAAATACTTACTATTAAAGTATATTACAGAGAATCATTCATTGTAAACATTATAATATTAAAGAAATGCTAGTTCACGAAATATCTACACTTTAAATTACTTACATTACAAAAGGTTAAAAAAATTAAACAGTCAAATATTGTTACAGAAAATTATACCTTGTATAAACATTTGATATGTTAAAACAATAACCAAATTTTAATTACATTAATATAACATTTATATTCTTGAGTTTATAATCTGTATCAACTTATATTAATTAATTATACCGTATGCCATATTTTCCACATCTCGCATCCCGCGTTGAACTAACCCTCATACTCAACAAACAGAATATTCGTGTGCTGCAAGTATACTTCATGGTTCTTTAGATCTTCGCTCCTGCCTGCAGATGTGTATAGCTCATCAAATTTCTGAAGTCTCCGAATTATATGAGAATTACATACGATTCAGGGAGCTTCAGGAATTCGCCATGCTATATCTCAAAAACTACACAAGGATATTTCGAAAAAACATTTTTTGACATTACATTATCTTCTTTCTAGCAAATTTCGACCACGGCAGCCTATTTCAACGGAGATCAGCCACGTACACAGAAGATATAGTGCGTAAGTGTGTTGCGCACACACAGGTGCACTCTCTGTTCCTTCACTCTCATAGTTCGGTGAGACGGCAATTCAACATGACCGGAGAGAGATAAGAACAGGACCAACTTTAGAAGTATGACCAACGGCTTTAGGTGCCTTAAATTTACATATTTTATTACATAACACATAGTGATTTAATATTAATTTATACTAATTAGATACATAAGGACAATTTTAAATATATATTATGGTTAACATTGATTAAGAGATCTAATGTACGTACTAATTTATTTACAGAAAATATTTTGATTTTATTTATTATTTATTTATTTATTAAAAACTAACAAATCATTACATATTAGCTTATATCAAATCTACATTATCATGTTGAAAATTTAAAACAATTATATAAAATAACCGGAAAAATATATGATCGTATTGTAACATATTACTCCTAATAACAATTGCAATATTATCAAAAAAGAAATTTATTCGTTTATTGTACAACAAAAGATACTGTATTTAACATTATAAATAATAAATGCAGAGAGGTAACATAACTTTGCATATTAATTTGTAACATAATTAAGATATGTATCAATATTGAATATGTATATTTAAACACATCTATTATAATCGTTAAACATGTCCCCCTTATTTTTATTCCACCAAACCAAAAATACTACACAAAATGATTGAGATTTAAAAGAAACGTTGAATAATGACAAACTAATTACATTCATAAATTTAGAGTTAATAAAACAACCACACTCACGACTTTAATGCCCAGAGGGATGGGTAGAAAAACAACTAGTTCACCTAATCTTATTTTCAAACCAATGAGACACAGTATAAGTCATATATTAGGCACAAATATCAAAATTGGGCAACTGAGGGCAGTTTTTGAGATATACAATGCAATTAAACGAATATAGCATCTATGAAAATCATCAAATAAATATTCATTACTATTAAGATTATTAAAAAATCTAAAACATATTAAATATTTTTTAAATTATTCGCCAGTGCTATAACGGCAAAAATAATAATAATATTCATAGATTAACAAATTCAACGAATTCTACACAGTTAAAGAATATTTCAAATCGCCGTACCGAACAAAAATAACTAGACATAGAACAGACGAAGGGCGAGGCGCAAAAGTAGGTCACTATGTCGGATTTTTGACCGTGTTTGATGGTCGCTACCCGACGGTACCTACGGCGCTACCCTGGGCAAACAGAGCCCTATGATGTGGATTTTGTAACTATATATAAAAGTCCCTTGTTCATGGGATAACTTGCCCGAAATTGATGGAAGTTGTTAGTGTTATGTGGCTTCGTACGTCCGGTTCAAATAAAGGTAAACTTTTAAATCTTTATTAGCCAGTAGTTACTGTTTATAAGTTTTATAAATAAAGGAAGAAAGAAACATCTATTAGCATTAAATATTGGAACGCACAAAAACATTTATAAAAAAAAAGTAATACAGAAAGGGCCCAGACAACGTGCATCCCATGATACTGCCGAAATGGTTCCATTTCAGCACAGATCAACGCTGAGACGAGAAACTATCATGCTGATAGTATGCAACCCATCTTCACATAAGCAATACCAACACCGCTCATAACTTTATAATACATCACGTGGCAAAGCTTGCTCATAACTCTGAAACATTACTTACTAAGTCTCATAATAGCCTGTAATAACACTGGCTAGTGGCTACAATTAACAATGTCGTTTAAAATACTGTGTATAATACACATTGCTGCTTGGCGGCAAAAATAGACAATATGATGGTACCACCTAGTAAAATCAACTCAAGTGAATAGACTATGCTACCTCCATCTTAATATGACTACTTTAGGCCACAAGTCTAAAAATACCATTACCTAAACTTGACCCACAATTATTTTATCTGACCTACAATCCCATTGATGCCTCACTGTTTCATACGTGGGGGTAATGCGTTTCCATAAGTAGAAAATAGAAGGATATAAAACTGTGGGTGGATTCGTCGAAATTACAACAAAAAATAACCGTATGTATTTGTATGGCGTATGATAACCATATGTATTTGTATAATATAGCTATACTTGGATCATTTTCAATGATATAAATCTCTATCACATAATATAAACACGGGATATTAAAATAAAAATACAAGACTTTTTGTTCTTCGATACGTACTCAAAGCAATCAACCGACTCTCACAAAGCTCACGCAGTTTATCAGTTAGAATTTTAAAGATCTAGACCTTCGAAACCATTACAACAATGGCGGGCAAAAACGATCAAATATCTAGTGTATGATAAACGGCGATAGCCTAGTGGGGTGTTGAATGGAATGGCGATACGAATGTCCGCAGGTTCGAATCCCAAGGGCACACACCTCTGACTTTTCTAAAGTTATGTGTTTCTTTGTGAATTATCGCTTGCTTTAACGGTGAAGGAAAACATCGACAGGGAACCTGCATACTTGAGAAATTCTCTATAGAAATTTTGAGGGTGTGTGCAGTCTACCTATTCGCACTAGGCCAGCGTGATGGACTAAGGCTTAATCCGTTTCAGTGGTAGATGAAACCAGTGCCCAACAGTGGAACAGTATATAGTACAGAGCTTATATTATATATAGTGGACAACGGTGGAGATCTTAAACAATAATAAAACAAAAGTGGTAGAGAAGCCTGACTGCACAAATCCAATTCGCTCTTCAATATTTATATTTCTAGTAATATAATAATACTAACACATTTCCTCTACCTTATTTACATCAGATTTTACAATTTGTTTACAGCACGAAATGTCTTGACAGCGGTGAGACCACTGTTACAGCATTTGACCCGAGTTTCCTTTACTGTTTTATATATTAAGATTCTCTACTCCTCCCCTGTGTAATCACTCTAAAATCTTTAATACATAACCAAAGGAGACCGATTCTTATCAAAGTAATGATAATGGTGAATTTTGAAGGAGCTGGATCATTCTGGAAACTTCTCAACTCACTGGAGATTCACTGGAGCAAGCAACTAGGAAGGATATTCTTATGAAAAAAGTTAAATAGGATTTTGGATTCGACTGTTATAAAACTTTTTGGGATTGTTACCGTTATTTGAATTTTTCCGTCTTTCTGAGTTTAACTTACAGGACAAAAGAAGCTTGTTGCGAAGCAATTATGATTAATGATTTGATGCTTGAACAGCCTAAAGAGGTTGGTACATATGTTTAACACACTTAAGTTATTATCGCAAGGTACGTCACGGCTATGTTAAGTTACGCAACTAACGTAAACAACATTGCAATCTAACCCCACCATAATGGCCATCAAGATGTTCTGCGTTCCGGAATCAGCCTGTGTATATACAGTTTCAAATAGGTTGGAATAATCATGTCGTCTGCCGAGGGGTAATCATCTCACGTCAACCGACACTCTATCTGGACCCTACTCTACTTACCAATAGATGTCACTTTTCCGTGTCAGTATATCCAAACGTCCTTACGGTTCACGATTTACAGAATTTCCACATCTTACATAAGTACTCACAAAGGTAATTCCTATCTTAGAATCAAAAATGATCAGAGATAAATACTAGACACAAGACTCGCTAATTGTTACTAAAATGCACATGATATAAGTGATGCAGTTTGTAAATAATGTTGACAGCTAGCTAAATACGGATGTGTTATACCTCTGCCTACCCCTAAAAACGGAAAAGGTGTGACGTGACGTGACGATATTTATGAAAGTACTTCTATGCCTTCCTTTGTTGAAGCATAATCTAGAAACTTACATCATCTACATGTAGACTTGCTTCATTACTACTCTCGCTAACGTCGAATTGCCTCCTTGGGAATAGTCGTGTATAATTGTTTCACTCAAGAATATTGTTATATTGTCTCCCTGGAGGATGATGAGACGTTTGTGAAAATGACCTAGGTACAAAAATTAGTGTATATTTTAGTTAAGTGTTGAGGAGATAAAATTGTCTCTTAGGATTCAGAATCAGATTCTGGTAACCGCACTCAGCCAGGGCCCCCTTATTCTGTATGATAGTGTAAACGCGTAACGCGGCAGTGTCATGTTATCTTCGTGAAATGTGCGTGTAATGGTATTCTGAAAGCCAATTTTTATAGTCCTAAACATGATGCAATGTGTTACGCCGCTTGTTACACACTGTCAAAATAACTTGCGGGATAGAGAATAAGGCCCCAGGGTCATAGTGTAACGCCCTTTCAGTAGAGGTATACTAATCACAGAGCAGTATATAATAAAGATCTGGTACTAGCAAGGATTATAGATTAAAATATTGTTTTCTATATAAACATACGTAAAACAGCAATCAACAAGGCAATATGTTTTATAAAAGATTACGGACTGAAAGCCGCGCCGGGAGCATTAAAACCGGTTTTAATCAACGCCCAGGGAGAATTTTAAATACCGCTATAATATCTTACTTTGTTACCATTGAGTGGAAAATATCGTGAGGATTTTCATTTCTGATATCTTGTATTTAGTATTGGAGGAAAGAAATGATGATAATTATTATAAATACAAGAGTAGTAGTGACAGAAATACGAAAATACGTAACTTATCTAGAAGAATCCTATAGAACTCAAGAGGTAAAAAGAAACGAAACTTGTTTGACATTCTTTCACCAAACCGACTTACTTATACTTTATCTCTTAAAAGTCCTACTTACGTATTCATTTCGACATCTTTAAATTTGGCAACATAACAGTTTAACTGCAAAAACATAGGAATTTTATTAGCTATTGGCATTTTATCTTACAATATGGCAATAAATAAAGTTTGAATGTACTTCGATATGTATTACAATAGTCTATAGATTATATATTAGGTTCACCGTTGAAGTACATTGAAGTGAGGTTTATGGTGTCGTCCTCCATTGGCTTAATACCAGTTGGAGTTCATATACCTTTGAAATTCATAGGAATTCAAAACGAAGTAGTAACTCAACTATAATTTTTCGTGATGTTTTCTTTCAATATAATAAAATGAATAAGTAATTTCGAAAATTCAGTGCTTTTCGATCGAGTTTTGGACATTCGTGTCAGACCAGGCCCCTCCCGATAGGCTTCTGTTTTAAATTGCTTCTAACATAATACGTTACGTATAAACGATTAGAACCGATTATTTATCGACCTAACCTTCATATATATAGGTATGTTCATTCACAGCGATTTAATAAGTGTCATGAAATTCTGTTAGATATCATCAATTGGAAGTAGTTAAAATATTTATGACATCAAACACTTCGATGATATTAATGAAAATTAAATTATATTTATTTTTACCTTAACCTATTTCTATTGGAAAGCTCTATTTATTAAAACATTTCAAGTAAGAATCATTTTTTTCAATTGTATTCATAATTTTCCAACCAAAATTAACTACTCACAGAATAATATATCCGTAGGAATATAGCTTACAATTGCTATAATAATTCTAGCTAAGTTTTTGGTTAAGTTCAATGCACTCCCTAAATCGTTGACGCCCAAAGAGAAATAAACATGAATGGTTAACTCTACTTGACTATACTCTAAAGCTTCCCATAAGGATCTGTGATAATGACCTGTCAGTAACATGATTATAATATGCACATATTTACAAATTATAAAGAGTTATAGCATTCACAATAGTAGAACTTAAATTAACTCATCAAGGAAGAATATTCATTACCCGAACGAAGCACGGAACTAGATGACACAATGCACTTTAATTAAAGCTTCAAAGGACTGTTTAAAGGCATGTGCCGTGAGACGGGATTGTGTGTCTCATTGCCTCGAGGTTTCATCTCGTCTTACAATATGCACCGGTCTTCTCAGTGGGTAATCGCTTATGCTCTTCTTGTACTAAATGGCATCGTGGCCCTGCTCGGCGTAGCGCATTTGTTCAGACATTAACACGAAATTTAATTATACTGAGGTGCTCGTTAGTGATCTGAGACGCCAAAATGGCTCCTTCCATAGACGCTTTCGAAATACGAAAAGCAACAGTGAGAGCCACAACCGAAGACCGTCTCGCAAACACGACGCTACACGCGCACATATTCAACAGCCAAGACAAACGATAATGTAGCGCCGAAACGGCTATAAACCGGCCACAATGGTGCCAAAATGATGGAGGGGTGTCACCAGGGGATTGTTTACGGGGTGACCTTGAGGGCCGGCTATCCTTACCTACGGGGCAGCGCATCGTTTGTGGTGGCCGGGCTCAAGCGAGCACTCGGCCATCGCTCCGATCACGCGCTAAGCATCACAACACTACGCACAACGCCCGGCGTCACTCATATTAGGTGGTGAACGTTGGGTGCGAGAGGCTGCGTGTGCCCTCGCCGGCCGCACTTCATTCACTGGCCGGCCCGGGCAACCGGCGCGCACTGCGCAGAATCGGACATGCGTTAAGGAGGGCTAGCTAGCTCCCTCTGTTTTGTTTCGGGCACGCATGCTGAGGGCGGGCGCGAGGCCGCGAGGGCAGAGGTCACAAGGTCGTAGGTAAGCTGATAGCGACACTACTATAAACAGTTGTTGACGATTGTTCCCAACTCGGAAGTCGGCTGCCTATACAGCCTTCATTCTACCTCGATGCTGTCAATAACACTAACTAAGCTTTATATGAATTTCGCGTATAGATTTCAACGTGCCTTACCTTTAAACATTAAATATTCAAGTTGGCAATCGCACAGTTTATTGTAACTCTTCTGTAGCCCGATGTGTAATTTTCTTCTGATAAAAATGCCTTGTTATCGCTACTTATTTCCGGGACTTAGATCGGATACCTTCAGGTCGTAGATTCAATTCTGCGGAGAGAAAGTGTTTGGGAATTTATGAATGAATAAACTACATTCTAAGTGATAGAGTCCGTTATTAGTCAATAATAACATGGACTTTCAGAAAATCGTTGTGAACTTCTGACTACTGCACTTTCTTCACGTGTTAATAGTAGGAGGTAGATCTACTGTTCTGCTTAGTCCATTTTAAGACAATTCCAAAGACCCAATAATTCCAGAGCGGCAACGATTTCCTAAGCATTTTGGGTTGGGCGAATGCCAATAATTAGTCATTTATAACTGTCACCCAACTTCTCATGCCCTCTGAAGTTGCATCAGTCGCATCAATTGCATTCAATCAGTAAGAAAACAAATCAGTTACCCTTGACGCTAACTTCAAAGCCAACAAAAGCCAACAGGCTCCAATCAGTACTATTTACCCTTAGTACCATAAAAATAATTCGCTAGGCTTGCATTCCCGAGGGTGGTCAGAGGCGGTCGTAAAAGGCCGAAACTCAACGAATAAAACATTTACTGCGCTTCCACTATCCTCAGGTATACGAGCTGAGATAATGACTTCAAGAACGTTTATTTGTTTTTATATAAGTTGATGTTGACCAAACAGTTTTGTTGTGTTCCGGTTTCTTCATTGTAGCCAACATAATTACCGGGCATTGTAAGGCTTAACATCTTACGTCTCAGGTTGAGCACAGCGGAATATTACGCAATAATTTGTAATTGTGAATTCTGTATGGTGTTGCTACTGTTTATGGGCGGTCATATAGTTTATAATAAAACAAGCCTCGTATTCGTTTCGGCAATCAAACCGAACTATGCATAAACAATCGAAGACATTCAGAAGTTAATACCTACATGCGTTGTGCAGAGGTCATGTCATCAATAATTACGCTTACTTACCGCCTGACTGTTTCTGCTCAGAATGTTCAATTACAAAGTGCTAAAGTGTGCGTTTTGGTTTAAGGATATTAGATTTATGTCTATGTGCTGTCTTAAATTTTAGTGACTAATATTGTTCAATGAAGTTGATAACTTTTTCTCGGGCATCTCCTCCTGAATGAAATTTCTGTTATGCACTACTCTAAAAGTAGTCTATAATGTTAATCCGAGACATCTCCTGCGTAAACATTCTAAATTTCAACGAAATCCCTACAATGGTTTGTTTCAATTATAAAATAATTATCACAATCTTTCATTTTTAAATGAGTAGTAGGTATGTCAACCTACATACATACATACTTTCTTTCTTCATACGTTCAAGGCAGAGTGACTCCACAGCACCTGATGGTAAGTGGAGTGGGGTCCAATAGAATGTCGACTAACGATGCCACACAATTATGCCGGCCCGTTGGAACCGGATATACACAGATTGATCCCAGAACGCGACTTACGTGGGCTATTATGGCGAGTTTGAATACCTTGTGTACTAACCTACTGTATTAGTTCCTATAGCAATAGAACAGTTGCAGCGTAGAACTAATATCGGGCAAGTTTGGCAGCTTGGATACGGCAAACTTGCTTACGCCCACCTGCCCAAGTGTCTTTAATTACGTCACTTGATTATACAACATTTCGACTGTGGAATATATGAATATTCCAGAGTTTAAGTTTAGAATGTTCCAGACTTACATAACCTTTATGTAGTATGTATTTTATCGTAGTAAGTAGGAGTCCCTAGAATGCGTAGGTATTTTATATTTTCATACTACTTACCTATAATATGACGAGACGAGCATCCCATGGCCTGATGGTAAACAACACGACTACCCATAGAAGTAGCAACGCATCCTGTGTTGAAAAAAAATATCAAATGAATTAGTGAATCGATATTCAAGGCAAAATGTAATAACTCAAAATATAACGGATCGTACCATCTCTTGTGGGAGCCAAAATGGAAGCTGCCCAGTTGATTACCTACATAATGTCAATAACTTTTTACGCCAGTATTTAAACATGTTTTACCATAATAAAACCACTGCAGTCGATATTGTCGCAGAATTATTCATCGACTTATTTTTTTTTAATTTTTTTTTTGGGCAAGACGGTGCATGTGCACACTGCACACCCTTGCATCCTTTTCTCGGCGCCCATAAGAGCCAATGCCCTATTTACAGTTTCCTTAGATGACATTTAGTTTGCGCACAGTGTAACCCTGCATTTCCTGTGTGCGCCCGTGCCAATTTTTCAGTAAGTAGTAAAAAAACAACTATGCTGCCACCTAGGCCACGGCTAATTGACAAATCCAGTAGTGTTGGGAGCTGCGCATCGGAACCCCATAATAAAACTTTCATTTCAGGGAATGACATTAATTTGTATGAATAACACAACGTACTTATGAGAAAACACGAGATAGTATAGTCGGTAAGTTCTCAAACAAAACACTTAAGTATAAATAACTTACTCAAGAGTTATGCTCCGTGGATATAGACGCCGTAAAAATATGTTTAGCCGAAGACGCACGACTCCATTTACCTTTCATAAACAAAGAACATTTTCATTTGAAAAAAGTACATACCATGCACAGGGAAAAAAATGAATACAAATCCCTAATGATAAGTGTTATAGTAAAAAAATTCAAAAACGAAAACCGTTACTTTCCTCAAATTTCATAATATCATAGGTACAACAATAAAAAAAAAACAAATTAACGCTTCGTTCCTCCAAAAAGTATGCAAAGATAAAAAAACATAAAGCGACGTTAGGTAATACGACCTAACGTTCAATGAACTTTTGGTGAAACTTTTGCCATTCGATGGTATGATAAATAGCAGAACTTTCGTAAAAAAGGATCCCAATTGCAATCTCGGTCTACTTGAATTATATTTTTTTAACTGTAAACATAAGAATTTTAACTACCCTGAACGAATTCTGTTCAACAGTAAATCGGGTAAAGTCAAGCAAAAACAGTAGTTTTATTATACATACTTACTTATACAATTTTTATGTAGCAAATGTGTTTAACATTTCATGGTATCAATATTAATAATATAATCTGTGACTTCATTCATACACTTTATAATATTCTAACGTTTATTCAAACCTAGCCCTCATTTGTTGTCTTTAGCTCTATACTACAGTCTAAAATACGGAGTTCGGGTCAATGTCATTTACCTATAGTCCTATACCTATACGTCAGTATGTAGTTTTATGGACAAAAAAACTAAAAGCACAATTACTATTAACTATGTACTATTACTATTTATTTCCAAAATAATTTTTCAACACTATAAAATAACTATTTAATAACAAGAACAACGCCCTCTAGTAGCTATTATCAGAAACTAGATATTACATCTTTTAATCCAAAATAATTTCATATTGTTTTATTTAATTAACAATTTCCGTTTTTTTTATCTTATTTCATAAATCGTCTTTATAATTTATTAAACTTATGTCCAAAGATGTAGCGTATAATGATTTTTAATAAAATGGCATATCTCAAAAATTGCCAACATTAAAACCAACTATACAATAGTAGTTTTGAATAACTGCATCAAAAGTTCACTATTTTGTTTTATAAAATAGTAAATAAGCGTGTTAAAATATTTTATTATTTTTTTATATTCTATTATTATAAGTCAATTTTACAGATAGTTTTTAATGCACACTATATTCTGTAATCATTCTGTTAAAATCCTACTAAATAGTAACTTTTAAGTTTCACTATATGGCAACACACTTCAGAAATTCCTTTTTTATTTCGGTTCTTTGCCGTGTCGTTTAGGGTAGGTTATCAAATCCACGAAAATCGTAGTCTAGCGTAAAGTTATTTTAGTGCTATCGCTTAAATTAAATTTTACAACATATCCCATGCCGTCTGCCATGGATATTTCGTATATAATTCATTTCGGTGTTTGCAAAACTTGCCGCGGCAAACTGACGTTTGGCACGCAGGAAACAATAACCTAAACATTGGACTTGTGAATAAACGTGGTACTTTCGTGTTACAGTGAAGAGCGACAGAATGAAGTACAATAAGCTCGTCACGTCCTCGAGGAGGAAAAACAGGAAGAGGCATTTCAGTGCCCCCTCGCACATCAGAAGAGTTTTAATGTCAGCACCTCTGTCCAAGGAGTTGAGACAAAAATTCAACGTAAAATCCATGCCTATCCGCAAAGACGACGAAGTTCAAGTAAGTTAACCTTTATACAAAACATTACACACACTTCAAAATGAGAGAGGAATGTAAACATGTGTGGTTGTAAAGTAAAATGATGAAGACAAACCATTCACAGACCGTAGGTAACTGCTGCCATGCTAGGGACGAGATTGAGGTTTTCTCCTTCGAGTCCCGGGCGCGGCTAGCCGACCTGCGCCATGGTTCAAAATATGGCTCTGATTATTTGCTCCACACATCAACTTACATGCTCCCCTCGTAGACAGTCATTTTGATTGCTTAAGCACTTATCACAAGATATAAGATTTATTTAGTAAATATACCTTACAGATCTAATCTCACAGACCAAATTTAAAATGAGTACTTATGAAATTACTTTGATTCTCATGTATTGCATATTAAATAAGCTATGATTTACTAGAAAAATCAATTTCTGTATTTTATACAAACAACTAGCTCTAATAACTTCTGTTGTGGCATTCACATGTTATTTTTGATTAAGAAATACTAAATAAATTGACAAAATGCTGAAAATGTTATAGTCTAAAAATCACACATGTGATTTTAGCAAAGTTGGTAGAAATCAATAAGTGCTTGGAAAGTTAAACCATAACCTACACCGACTAAAGTCAATATGTTGTGTGTAAGAAATACTTATAACTTCAAAATAATTATTATAAATTATGACAATTTAGCCCTGTAACTAAACATAAATCATATGTATGCCTGGCATATTATTTATCAAGGTTTTTAAGAGGTTAGGATAAGTATAGTATAAATACCTTAGTATAATTTCCATACTCTATAGGTCTTACGGTTCTTGAATCAAAACTAAATTATTTAATTACTTACAGGTTGTCCGCGGACACTACAAAGGCCAGCAAGTCGGCAAAGTAGTTCAAGTGTACCGTAAGAAGTTTGTAGTCTATATTGAAAGGATTCAGCGTGAGAAGGCCAACGGTGCCAGCGCATATGTTGGCATCCACCCCTCAAAGGTATGGGTTAATGTTTAAATATTTACACAAGGAAGTGCTGAATGTGCATTTAAATTTTATGTAACTGTTATAAAAAAAAAAAACAGGATTTATATTTTCCTCACTTCTAAACTCTTTGTTTACTTACAAGCTTTTCCTTTGGATCAATTGACTTAAAATTATTTTAAGAAAATGTAGACAATAGCAATAATGATGTTGGGTTTTCTGTTATATTTAGAATTGTATTTAAATTGAGTCTTATTGTTTTTACGTAAATGCTGAAGGGTATAATTCTTTAATCAAATTCATTTTAAAAATTATATCCCTGGTGTAAGATTCAAGATTTATTTTTGTAACAATAGATATGCTACTGCCTGCTTATGTAATAAAATTTATATTACATTAAAATTTTGAGTGAAAGAATGTTAGTAACTCAGAGAAAAACAATTTTGAATGCATATTTTGAGTCGTACACATTGCAGACATTCACATGCACATAATAATAATTCATCTAAATTGTTATTTATTGTGTAAGCCCAGTTGAAAAAAAATTTATAGATTAGAAAATTTAAATGATGATAACTTTATAACTTAGACTCTGTAGTCATGTCTCGAAGACTCCTGAAGTTACGACTGAAGGCTGACACGAGGCAGCAGCATTGCTAATGCTGAAACACTTCCATGGCTCTGATAATCTGCTGTAATTCAGCATCCTATACCTTATATACAACCATATACTAACCCAGCTTTCTCTTCCAGTGCGTCATCGTCAAGTTGAAGATGAACAAAGATCGCAAGGCCATCCTGGACCGCAGAGCGAAGGGCAGGCTGGCGGCCCTCGGTAAAGACAAGGGCAAATACACTGAGGAGACCGCCACCGCGATGGAGGCATCTTAAACTTATAGACTATAAGAACAATAAAAAAATTAAAACTCATGATTTTGTTTTATTATCCTTAATTTTCTGAGAACAAAAGACTTAACTGAACCTATGCGTGATATTTTTCCTTGGTGAAAAGTTGGATAGACACTTAATAAAACGACTACGTGTAATCCACTTGACAGAATATTGAGATTTTGAGTTATAAACTATAAATAATTTGATTCAGTCAGTTAGTGAGAATACTAGAATTAGAATGACTGGCTCGGTGGCGTAGTTGTAATTGTACACGGTACAAGTGCGACTGCCGCGCTGAGGTTCTAGGTACGAATCCCGGATCGAGCAAGATAACTGACAGGGTTTTTACATCTTAAAAATTACTCAGTCACAGCTTATAGTCAGGAAGTTGGCGGTGTAATACCCACGTGCCTCGGAAAGCACGCAAGGCCGTTGGTCCTGCGCCTGATCTCTCTCCGGTCATGTTGGATCGCCGTTCTGCCGGACTATGAGAGTGAAGGAACAGAGAGTGCACCTGTGTATTGCGCACACACTTGTGCAATATAATATCTCCTGCGTACCTAGCTGATCTCCTGTTGAGATTGTCCGCCGTGGCCGAAATTCAGCTAGGAGGGATTCAAATTATAATGAGAGAAAATGTGTGGAATACTGCAAACCAGAGAAGTGCTCACTAAGAATTTTAAGTTAGGTTTAGGATTTCTAGTAGTTTTGTATCACAATGTACCTACTTATACAATTTTACCTAGTTCTAGAATGTTTACGTCTGCCTCTGATAAAAACAGACAAAAAAATCTACAAGTGTGAATACATATTCTTTGGTAATTAAAGCACAGAATAGTGAACAGTACTTATCTACTGTAAATAAAACCAAGTATAAGAAGCCCATGGCCAGAGTGGGATAGTAGGTGTAAATCACCAGGCTGTTATTGTAGATGCTATCAAACGACCCAGTAAGCGGGGCTTGAGCAGGGTGCAGGAATCAGTTGCTTACCTACTAATCGTTTCGATACACCATAGCCCAGCGGATACCTCAAGCTATGGGTCAAGTTTGACAGCATTTATAATAATAAATAATTTCTACCATATTTTGAAAACTACTTAAATTAAAGTTTAGAAAACAGCAGAATCGAGAGTTTGCGATCACTCCGCAATCTTACAGCCTACTCATTCAATTCTAGTGCCGGTTTTAAGTAAAAAAACCGCTGCTAGGAGCTAACAGATCTAATAGAAATTTGTTAAGAATTTGCCTATTATTATAACGCGATAAATGTATGTTAAATACAAATTGTTAGTAGATTGGGAGACACTGTATCCTTAGGCGCCAAAAGATCCTAAGTTTAATGTTATTTTATCTTTATTTTATTCGAAAATTAAAGTTCAATACACACTTTTGTAATAAATTGCATTTAAAATCTTAAAAATATTAACAGAATAAATAAAAGCCTTTATGCAGTTTACTCAGTTTTAATATCAAAAAATGTATGAGAAAATGAGCACCCCATTCATTTTTTATCCACTCGTAATATCTAGTCAGCCGCGTGATAACTTACAATTACGGTGATTACGATTACAGAAGCATTACAAAATTATATCCTACACTTATAACAGTGAATACAACAGTTAAAAGTAACAGAACAGGGATATGTAGAACAGTTTTCAGTAGTTAGAAATCAAGATTATATTGACAGTTAAAAAGCTAATTGATTTAAGCAACATTTTTTTTTTACTAGGTTAAAAACTCATAGCAAAAGAGTGCTGAATAATATGTATGAAACTAAGTGTCGCAAAAAAAAATCCCTTAAGGTGGTATTTATTTAATATGACGAAATTTTAAAGGCAGAAATATCCATGATTATTAATTATTTTTACATTTTTCTTTCAACTGCGAGAACTAATCACTAACTAGACGTGAATTTAAATTCTTTACTTGCCAATACTTGTTTAGTTACCCAGATTAAAGCCGAAACAAAATGTATGAAAATGGACCTTGAGCTACCACCTTAAGTCAATTAACCTTTCAACCACCAATATACACAATGTTGATATATTTAAACTGCAATGCACATTATGTGGATATATGAATATTATTGCTATTTTGCACGATATACATACTTGAACTCTGATACATGTGTAGTGCTATCACACCTACAATAAACACGCATTCACACCATTTCGTAAATTATGAAGTCTATTTTGGAATTATGAACAAGGCAACACTTACTTTGTTAACAAACAATTTATACTTCTTAGATGGTAACGGCTTAGTTTAACATATATTAGTATAATGCTAGTCAAAATCTTATTGGTTGAAATGATAAAGTTTAATGTGTATGAGTTCTGACAAATTGCTCATTATAAATATTGTAATTTGCTAGTAGGAATTGCTTCCCAACACTGGTATAAACATAATTTTATAGGCAAAAGTTCTCCCTTTATCTAAAAAGTAAAAATTATAGTAACAATCACAAGATGCAAAATTTTCAACATATATTTTCACATGCCAATCAGTGTTGCTCATTTATTAATAATTCCAAAACTTGGCTTCGGAAAATATATTTAATTAGGCATATCATATTCAAAAGCTGGCAATGTTTGTATTAACCTAAGCTGCTATTTGAGCTTTTTCTTGATTCTCCAAGTTAGCTAATGATGCACACTTAAAGCGTTTCTTCACATTGTTATTGAGATTTTCACGATTTCTTGCAATTTCTATCGCATAAAACTGCACCCTAGCTACCAATATTGTGTTTTGTTCTGAATAATCGCCGTTGCAGTCTGCTCGCATTAAGGTACCGAAACTATAGTCTTCGACAATGTTTTTGAACTTTTCGCAAAACACTCTCCACTTTGCTTTGTTCATATTGTTTTTGATTTCGTTCTCGTTAATGAATGCTACGTCCATGTCAGGGAAGTCTTGTCTGAAGTGTGTGTAGATGAGATCGTCATGCGGTGTCAGTTGCAGCAGTCGTGTATCCACTGAACATAGCATCTGAAAGAATATATATTAAATTAGAACTGCAGTAAAAATAATTGGAGAGTATGTAACTTAAAAACTAAAATACATAGTTTTTTAGTTATCTAACAGACTGTCTTAACCTACATATCAAATCAAAATTAAATGAGTTTTGGCAATTTTACACGCAAAACTTGTACTTACAAGCAAAACACACACTAAATGCAAACAAAAAGAAAAATGGTTCTTACATTGAAATAAATGTCGCTATGCTCCATAGCTTTAGCCGCCCACAAGTGTTCCAGCGTCTCATCATTACCGAACTCTTCCGCAGGCCTCGACAAAACGTCCTAAGACATAAAATATTACATGTGCATACGGCAAAAAGGTTAGCTATCAATAAAATATTATAAAATATCGCATTGTTGACAAACTGAAGATTCCATTAAAAAGACAATACTATTTCATGTATATTGTTACACGTTTTTCATGCGATCTACAGAAATATCTACACAATATCTCTGTCGGCATTCAAACATCAGTTTATTACATAAAGTCTTAGGCACTTTCGCTTAACGAACGTAAAACTAATAAACAATCTCACCATTTCTAAAACTATTTATAATCAATGTAACTTTAGCAGGCAACCACAGATTTTATGTTCTTTTGTAAAAATTTAAAACATGCACATCTGAATTCTTGAACTATGCAATTACGTTTCATTAATGTCACTTTTAATTTTAAGCATTGAATAATGCTCTTGTGTCAAAATTCTGAGCTATGCAAAAAGATTACAAAATGTCATAATGCTGAAAATACCATATATTGAATTTTGGAACCCAATCTGCCAAACATATTTTTTAAATTAATTAGACTAAGGACTAATGCTGCATTTTTCATTGCGTTTTACATAGGTTATAACATTTTTTTTACACCTCACATATATTTTCATATTATCTATATGATACATTTATAATAGTGAACGTCGATTTCAAAGATAATTTATGTTCCAATAACATATCCCTGGAATTGCAGGCTAAAATATTTTATCGATCCGTTGCGTTATTAAAATGTTGATTTTACTATTCTACAAATTATGAGTTAATTATAGTTTTGGGGAAATTATTCTGATAAACTTAGCGATTTTATCCAAATATAATAATGAAAATTTAACATTGAAAAGTTGATGCTATAAAAAATATTTTACTTTTATAAATTTACTAATAAACTACAAATTACACATTAAGAGTTATTATTGAGGTTTTGTGATGTGATGTTAGATGTTTATACAAAATTTTGTATAAACATCTAACATCACATCATTCATCATCACACATCCGCCACAACTCCCAAAGCTTCAACCTAAATATTTGAATGTAACAGTTTACAATGATAATATATTTATAAATTAGAACGCACGTATATTCCTTCTAATAAATAAGATATTACATAGTTCGCATAATACATTTATCACACAGGATCTTAATTATTTTTCAAATAGTTATACATATTATTTTATTATAGTTATATTTAGTTATTATTTTATTATCGTAAATAAGAGGCTTATTTCAAAAATACAAACGCATTCTAAACGAAAATAAAAATAAAAAATTGAGACGGCGCTATACAATTTAACATGACAAAAAGAGAAACACTTCTCGGAAAAATTCGTTTAAATCTCGTTTCGTCACAAGCTTTCATTGGCCGAAATCGGAAGAGGGTGGCGCATGCGCGTTATGCCGACGCCATCTCTGAAACTACTGTGCCTATTATGTACTTGTTCTAGAGTAAAGTGAATGCTAATTCGTGGTTAAAAGTGCGAATACATCATGGAATTACGTGGTCGCGAGTGAGATCGTGTGATTTTCAGTGTTATCGGAGGACTGAGTGTATTGGCGCGGTGAGGGTCTTCGGCGGGTGTCTTGCGGAAGTTTCTT
Organism: Manduca sexta; assembly: GCF_014839805.1. Lineage (NCBI taxonomy): Eukaryota > Metazoa > Arthropoda > Insecta > Lepidoptera > Sphingidae > Manduca > Manduca sexta. The sequence continues at coordinate 1,480,056 of NC_051133.1, read as the reverse complement.
GACTATAGCAACGCATTATTTTTTGCGGCTATCTCCGCCGCGGGCCGCCACTTTCGGATATTTCATGGGCCTTTGTCATCGCAGCAGACAGTGGTAACTCTCAAATGGTTGATTTTCACCGCGGCACGTAGAAAGCGGGCTCGAGGCGGGCCGAGCGCTGCCCGCGTTCTTACGCGCGCGCTGCACATACCTAACTCTATTATATGAATTATTGTTGTGGGTCAAAGACATCGCGATGCGTTAACCTGCAACGAAAACAGCGTCATAAACGTGCGTTAACTTTGTGTTTCAGCTCGTGTTTGAGGACGCTGACGCGTTCGGAATGAATTCTGCTCTCAAACCGGTGCTACCGCAGCCGGGGGTCCCTCAACCAGGCGGGCAGCCGAGCCCGGCTAAGGGTAACGTGGCCAGCGTCAACCACTCAGTAGGCCATCCTCAGGGAGCGCAGAATTCCCTCCATCACGGTACCAATAACCTGGTAGGACAGAACTTGACACACCACGCGCCGCCGCCGCCGCACGTGCCGGTGCCCCCTCACGCGGTGCCGTCTATGGCGCCAGTGTCTGCCAACATGGCTCAGATGGCACAGAACATGAGTCACCATGGCAACTTGTCTCACGTCACGCAAAACTCCGTCACATCCACAAATACAGCCAGCCCTAGTAAAAGTACCACTGGAGGACCCATCAGCCTTGTCCAAGAGAAGGCAAATGCATCACAACCTCTAGCACTAACCCGCACTCCGGAAAAGAAGGAACCAGACTCCACTGGTCCCGCTAACGGCACTATTGACTCACCAAAGTCAGGTACCAATGTGCCAAGTACTTTGAAACCTCAGAATCCAGAGACCAATAAAGACAAGCAGGATATTGCCAGGACCTCACCAAGTACACCAAAACCGCCTGAAAAGCCGTCCAGCACTACAAACACTCCACAGAAAAGTGAACCGGCCAACCCTGTGAGTCAGACTGATAGTCCAGCTCAGCCTAAGGTGGCCACAGCTAATGAAGCACCTGAGAAGTCTCCATCTAAACCTACCGAGCTTAAGCCATCTCCGGCAGCAGATGTTGCACCAACACAAAGTGACAACAAACCTCCGGAAACTGCCAATGACAGTCAGTTACAAGAAAAGGCACCAACACCTGTGAAACAAGATGCACCTGTGGCAGAAAGTGCTAAAACTGAATCCAAACCAGAAGAAAACAAGGAGGAACCTAAAGTAGAACCACAGGCAACAGAAGAGAGCAAAAAAGAGGAAGTGAAGCAAGACAAGCCAGAGCCAGCTCAGAAAGAAGAGAGTTTGGAGAAATCTCCCAGTGGGGAGGAGAAAGTTGAGGAGAAAAAAGTAGAGCCAAAGCCTGTAAAAGTGGAGCCTAAACCAAAATCTACTTTGAAGTTGGCCACCGTCACTCCGCCCATGCGAAAGAGGAGACAAGCTTCTCCAAGCAAAGCAACTGATGGACTGGGGTCAGCCAAAAAGGCCAATGACGGTGAAGGTACTCCAGACACAAGAACTAAGAGGAATAGAACTAAGGTTAGTATAAAATAATGTTTTATTAATAATACTTAGTATGATTATGGCAAAAAGTTTTTGGAGGGAAAAAAACACTGGGTTGTTTATAGTATGCCATATCCTAGAACTTTATGGCATAAACATGTAAAATTATCTTTTTAATAAAACTTTTGTCTGATACATTGAAGACACCCAAATAAAACAAATCTCCAATGGAGAAAACTGTTTTCATAATATGCTTCAAAATATTGAAAAAAGAAAACATTCTCTTAAATGCATTTATACCTACATTACTATTATTAAAAAAGATAATCAATTGAAGTTGATTATCAACTTAGTTTTGACTAAGCCAAAGTTGTCTGAGATCTATCCTAAAATGAATATAAACATTTCTTACTCTATTGACTCCCAAATAGAATTTTGAACTAATTGACTATTCTCCATAGAAATATGGGCACTGATTACATCAATATCAATATATTGTAAATTATGAGTCATACTGTTGTAAGCATCTTGTAGGAAGAAACATATATCTATAATAGTATTATGCAAGAAAAGAGCGTAAAATCAATTTCCTATAAATGAAATAAATACACAACCTTTTTAAATATTCCTGGCCACTATTAAAACTTCTATATGGTTTCCAAGAATGTGTATAGTCGATTTCGCTTGCCATGAAAAACGCGGCAAAAATTGTAAGGTTATTGATGAAAATGAAAAAAACATTACCAGGATTTAACTACTCACGTAACTTATAATGTTAAGGCGATACCTCAAGGTCCATTTTCATACATTTTGTTTCACCTTTAATCTGGGTAACTAAACAAGTATTGGCAAGTAAAGAATTTAAATTCACGTCTAGTTAGTGATTAGTTCTCGCAGTTAAAAGAAAAACGTAAAAATAATTAATAATCATGGATATTGATTTCTCATGTTTACGCGAATGTTAGACATTGAAATAAAAACTAAAAACTATTTAAACGGATTTTATCGCGGTTTTTTATATTATTATTTTCTCCCGACGTTTCGAAGACTTTGCAGCCTTCATGGTCACGGGGGGGACTGAGGTGTTGTTCATCCGTAAAGTCAAAGTTACAATATCTACCTACATTTTTCAAATATACAACTTTTTAAAATTTTATCTGTTGACGGTCCGATCTACGCAGAATGAGCTCACAGTGTCTTTTACCACCTGTCAAGTGCCATATACCTCTGCAAGAACCGGGTGTATACAAGATAGACTGCAACTGTGGCCTCTCTTATATAGGACAAACAAAAAGAAATATAGGGACCCGCGTAAAAGAACATATAGCTGACGTGAAACACCGACGCTCTACGAAGTCTGCAGTCGCTGAACATTCTGAAGGAGGCTCCAATCATTATTTGCGATTAGACAAGCCACAAATCCTTGCCAAAGAACACCGATTCCTGCCTAGGATGATTCGCGAGGCTATTGAAATTAAAACACACCCACATTTCAATAGGGAAGATGGTTGGAAGCTTGCACAAGCCTGGGATCCTGTTCTACATTTAATTAAATCGGATCCCAAAAGACCGGCTGCTAGACCTCAAGACACTGTGAGCTCATTCTGCGTAGATCGGACCGTCAACAGATAAAATTTTAAAAAGTTGTATATTTGAAAAATGTAGGTAGATATTGTAACTTTGACTTTACGGATGAACAACACCTCAGTCCCCCCGTGACCATGAAGGCTGCAAAGTCTTCGAAACGTCGGGAGAAAATAATAATATAAAAAACCGCGATAAAATCCGTTTAAATAGTTTTTAGTTTTTATTTCAATCATGGATATTTCGGCCTTTAAAATTTCGTCATATTAAATTTTAAATATAAGCAACGCCGCGAGCCAAAGTGTACTCCTATGTTTATTATTAGAATAGCAGTGCTAAATAAAACAACGCAACAAAGTAACAAACGCGTGTTCGCGCGTTCGGAAGAAAGTTCCGTTGAGCAAGTTTTCGCGCCATAATTACAGTTTCCCTTTAGTGCGGCCTGACATTGTTTATTTCTTTAAAACTGTTTATACATATTGGACATTCCGAACAAATATACTTGATAGAATATAGTTATTTCGCTAGGCATTTTAACAGTTAGGTACAGAAATGATGGCATAATGATAGTCTTTAATTTTTTTGTTTCTAGTTTTAAAGCTTTATTTAATCGTATTTATTTAATTATTGGTGTGGAGTTAATTTGTACATATTTACCTAATACAACGACCATCTGTTTATGTTAATTTGTTTATTTAAATATTATTATTATATTGAATTATCCATACATTCGTATGCGCTACATTTGGTGTATTGGTACAAATGTTGGCATTATAAATTATAATATAGTAAAGCAAATTCGACTTTGTGTAATTTATAAACTATTATACTATGTAGTGAAGTTTATTTTACATCAGGCAATAACGCAACTACTCGGCAAGGTGCCGCCATTACGTGTTCAAACAATGAAATAAAAGTAATACTATTCATTAAAAAACACAATAATGTATTCAAGAATCGTAAATGTTTAGGAAATTATGAGTCTTTACGTAAACATACGTCATACAATTATCTATGGTAAGCACAATATATCGTCAGAATCTGACTTGAAACCATCATCTTACGTAAATTATCTGCACAACCGAAACATCTTAATTTCGCGGTTTAATATCCTTACGATAGTTCGGTACAAAGAACAATTAAGTTTTGAATTTAAAACTTTGAAATAACGGTATTTTCTTTAAAGTTATCTATATTTACAATATCTTGTAGATATGGTAATACTTTTAATCTAGATGTATTATTTTCATACATACGCGACGTTAGAAATTCGGTCGCGCCCGATTTTAAAGAAACGAAAACAAATAATGATAGGAGAGTTCGATTCGATTAACAACATGTTCTGATTAGAACTTTTTTGTTATTATTTCAATGCAATATTTGAATGTTGGATAATAAGTGTCATTTTGTTTTCATTCGTATTTTTGTGGGATTTTTTTACTACATACTTTGAATGACGAGACGGGCTTACCGTTCGCCTGTGGTAAGCGATACGACCGCCCATAAACAGAAGAAACACCATCCAATACCTTGAATTACTAAGTATTGTTTGGTATTCCGCTGCAAAACATGAAATGTTAAGTCTTATTATGTCCAGTATTTACACTGGCTACAATGTCAATACTAATAATAGTCTCCCACGCCTAACATTTCTAATCATCATTGAGTTCAAAACAAAAATGTCTGAAATTGGAATCTTCCATTACTATGGGTTATGTTTTTAATAATAGATCAGTGATCAACTCAATAGTAAAATGTGCGTGTTAACTACCTTTGAATTGTTACCTTTGATTAGCCATAATATTTATTTAACTAATTCTTACACATCCTTTATATTCTCTTCCAATGGTTCTACCCGTTGCTGACACAGAAAATTGTTTCTTCCCAAGTCAATTCTGACTGCATTATAAAAATGTCATGTTCATAACAGAAAATTTATTTAAAAAAGCACTAGCATAATACATATTATGAAAATAAACGCATCCATATTATAATAAAATATATACAGCCATTGCTGTTAGCATACAAAATATTAGTCATTAGCAAGCTAAGTCAAGAATGGACATATTTTTCATATGTCCTGATTTATGGAAGTCTTGTCACATATAATCTCATGTTTTAATAGAACCTATTTAAACTATTCTTGAAGACTTATATTTCTGTAATGCATATGAAAGGCTGTGAGACATTTAATTTGAATTCCTTTTTTCTTATCTAGAATAAGAAGCTTAATAATTAAAATAGAAAAGTGGCATTCAAGACACTACATAATATTTTTGTTAGAATAACTACCTAAGTTCCGTGCTATGCACTTTAAAACATTGGAGAGCATTAAAGGCTTATGCTGACCATCAGGCATTGGCTAAGAAGTCTTCATGTTTATAGGACATCAAAATAATATCCATTGGCCGACATGAAAATTTAACTGCGTAATTTGTCTACAATATTGATAAAAGTAATGTATTGGCATGACCTCGTCTAAATGATCTAATACATGCGAAAATCCTGTATTAGAAGGATACTAATGCATTTACGTCTACAGTATGAAGGTCTTGGCATTTATGAAAGTATTGCCATCAGACGACAGATGTCGCTGTATCGAATCTGTGCGTAGTTAATATAAACAAAAAACATCGTCGATTTATTGCGCGATAAACTTGTGACTCAACATGGACAACGCAATCTAATTATATTTTGAGTATATTTTGTCTTTCAGTCGATAAAAATGGGCGTTTTATAATAAAAGAGACACTTTACACCAATTCATATCAATATCACACTTTTTACTAGATTGCCAACAGAGGTGACGTTTTTAATTGTTGGATATTCATGGTATGCTTCAAAGTAGTTGGATATGGTAAAACTGTAAGAAGAATATTTTAAGTAATAAAAAATAGTAATAACAAAAAATAATGCAATACAATTAATAAATATCAAGTAAAACCTTGTAACAATAAAACTATTTTTGTTATGGGAATAAAATATTGCATTAACTAAAATAATATCAAATTGTATCTCCACATGATCTTAACAGCTATATTTGCTGTTGCCTTAGCTTATCTGCTGCAGATTGAAAAGCATTTTAGATATAGATAACTCTTTAACACCATTTATGTAAAAGTTTAAATCATACAAATACTTATTACCTACTAGGTTTTGCTTACGGCTTCGCCCGCGTGATAAACCTTTCCTGCTACAAACGACAACGCCATCTACTTAAAAAATATGTTTAAACATTATTTTATATCACATGGTAGTAAATTATCAAATTATATGCCAAATTTCACCCAAATCTGTTCAGCTGTTTCGAAGTTTACTTCTAACAAACATCCAAACATTGTCGAATTTTCGTATTTATAATACTAAGAATAGGAAGTATGATAGTGTAACTAGGCAGTCGTATCGCTAAGAGCTATATCTTCCAGACAAAACTTATACATTAGATCTGCTATATTATCCTTAACTTATAAAAAAAGACACATCACGCATTTATCTCCGAAGGGGTATACAGGGGTATACCAGGGCATCCTAGACTTATCCAACAAAAAAAAAATCGTTATATCGCTGTTAGTTAACAAGCATTATTTTAGATTTCGACGCAGATTTTGGCCCGTTTTCTAAAATTTGGATTTTATATGTAACTGCATTTTAGTAAGTGAACGACAGAATATATCCATTAATATATCCTATCTATTCCAGGTGCAGTTGTACCAATCGCCGACTCCTGAGCTGGCGATGGCCACCAAACTGTCGGCGTCGGCCGGTCGTTCCACGCCGACCAAACCCAACGACGATAAACTCATCGTGTTCTATAAGTAAGTTACGTGACATGTTTGTCGAATTTCCAGCTTGAAAAACCACATCAAAGATATGGTTGTCAATCATGTTGATTTCTGCTGCCATGTAACAGTAGAAGTAGAGCATATACAGGGACATCTTGACATTGTGCTAATAAATGAACCCACTTACATATCTTCTTGATATCACGTTGAAATTAGTTACTCGAACCATAGGTGTAAAATATAAAAGTGTAAGTTTCGTACAAAACAAATATCAATAAAAAAGTATTTTTAAGTTTACAGGCCCTAATGTCAGTACTCTATGAGAATTTGTCCCAGCGGCAACATCACGCTTTCAGTCAGAAATACACTCACGCGCACTTCATATTCGCGCTAAACTACAAAGTGATAAAAAAATCAAAGAAATAAAACTCAGTTTTATTTCTTTGATTTTCTCATACTATTATTATTTCTAATAATTTCACTGGCTTCAGTAATCTAAAGGGACATTCCATACTGCATTTGCATTATACAAACATACTGCTTGCAATGTGCCCCATGCAACTCATGCTGCATGCAACTTGAGTAAGTAGTTAAAATTTAAACTTTTGAAGACTACCACATGTGACGTCAATATGCATGCAAGTACTTGGACAAAGGAAACTATGTCCATACAAAATTTCATCTAAATCTGTTGATTACTTTTTGAGTTTATCATGTTTAAACAGGCAGACAGTTGCGGCTGGGGTGGAGTTTTTTTATAACTTTGAAAGGGAACAATTCCGAACATCTTTGTTGAGTAACTTTAACTGTTAACGCTTTGCGAGCAGGCACATTAGGCTCTCAAAAAGGATAAATTTTCTCATTTTTTGCAACCTTTTTCTATTATAATATAGTCTTCCTCGGCAAGAGAGCTATCTAACACTAAAATAATTTTTCATTTCGAAACAGTAATTCCCGAGATAAGCGCGTTCAAACAAAAAACTTTTCAGCTTTATATAATATACATTTCTAAGAGCTGCTACTTACCAAACTTGGTAATAACCATGATTCTGCTCTTAGGAACGAGTACCTAGCCGTCCGTAACGCTGAAGGCGGTTTCTACGTATGCCAAGCGATGCAGAATGTGTACCGCACGACGCGCAAGATCAAGATCCGCTGGCTGTCGCAGGACAAGGCCGCGGACCCGTCCGGCGAGACTTACAAACCTGACTTCTACGATGTGACGGGTGAGTGTAAATACAATGCTACTTAATTGCGGGTTGTAAACATAGGGTAGATTTTTGAGAAGGGGCAGTAAAGGTAATTGGACTACTGTAACTTCAAGAAAATATTCTTAGGAGTCTGTCATCATATTTGAATGTACTAAAGTTTGTTTTCACAGTTTATAAATATGAACAGTTAGCACGAATATAGGCACTTTGTTCAAAACTATTTTTAATGCTAATTAATCCGTTTGCTTAAAAGGATTAAAATACCATTAGGGACTATTAGAGGATTTGTGTACTGTAATGTCAGAAATTGTTAAAAACTTTACCCATACTTTTTATAGTAACGCGATTTAAAATCGTTTTTAAACATCAACGCTACGATTAATAGATCAAAATGTATAGAAAACTTTGTTTTGTGTCGACACTTTAATAAGAAAAATTATTAGAAGGTGATTTGCCTGAGTGATATTTATCGTAAACTAGTTGTGCAAACTGCGAAGCCTGTAAGATTGTTGCGAGTCGCATGCCGCCAGTGTAGAGTGAGTGAGGGTTTGTCCCGTGTGCAGACATGGAGTGCGTGCTGACGACGCTGTCGCTGTCGCGCGGCGGCGGCGGCGCGCAGCTGCTCCGCGCGGCCGAGGCGGCGCGCGCCACCTCCATCCTGCAGCGCGCGCTGCGCGCCGAGCGCGGCTCCGAGCAGCACCACCCGCTCACCGAGGAGCACCCCGACGGACGTCAGTACACACGCACACACCACACACACCACACACACCGCACACGCACACACCGCACACGCACACACCACACGCACAACCACTAACAATGACCCATCATTCTAATACTATTCCAAATACTCATTTTATTTTTCACTCTGTTATTTAGATGTCTACTGGTCAATTAACTCGACACAAGTAAATTGTGGATTGCTTTTTTCTGGAATTTTATAAGATGTTAAAAAAATATAGTCAATTCCATTAAGATCTATGTGAATACAGCAATAGTTTCGGGTCCTTTTACCGTGGACTATTGCCTAATATTATACGAGTTCTACCTCGTCAACTGCCACACAGCGAGTATGAATCGTATAACCTCAAAATAAGGTTTACAATCCGATGCTGCTGTAGCGGTGACGGCTAAGAATATGATAAAAAAGTGACGTTAATTCCAATCTCCCTAAGAAGAGAAATATATCAAATGATATATTCTGTTTTATTACCTAACAACATTATGATTTAAACTACGAATCTAATTATCAATACTCAGTATTGAACTGTTATTTCCACACACTTTTCTTTCTCTCATCTTAAATGTAATTATTACAACTTACCACCACAGAATAAGTATTCATACAATATGTTATCGTGTGTTTGCGCAAAAATTGTAGAAGCCATACTTATTACTTCATTTACTTAATTATGTTATATTTCTAAAATTGTTAATAAACATGTCTACGTCTATAAGTTAATATTTATGTAAATCTGGGATAGATGGTCAGATTTTTAGCAAGACAAATTATAAGTGATATAATTAATAATTATAAAATATATTTTTTATTAAACATTATGACCGGGCTACGTTCATGATGCTCCAAGCTAATTCGCTTGTGCCAATCTACAAGATATCATCATTGATATCTCATAAAAAAAAGAAATAATTAAAACAGAATCAGTCCCGTAATTCACATTCAATCAGATCACATTTGGCTATCTCTGCTGGAATCTGGAAGAGATGGCAAAGTAGCCAAAGAGAGCAATAGATTATATTGGATCGATAAATAACTTTTTAGATACTTCTTTCGTTATACAGTCATAAATACTGCATGTTGGCGGCCTTAAAGGACAGGAGTAAAAAATAGGGAAGGGTAGTGAGTGGGCGTAGTGGGGACGTCGCTCCATGTCTTGTACGCGCGGTATTTCCCGCTGACAACGCGTGCGCGTTTTCTCTTCTCGTTTCCTGACTCTTACCTTTTCTAACAAAATCCAAAGGCTATCATAACTTCATAACTTCTTGATTTTATACCAGAATTCAATCAATCTTTCTTTGATATAATCTACATGAAATGTTGGATAAACGTAAAGTACTTAAATGTATCATACACTTTAAATATATTATAATGTTATTATAGCATATTTAAAGTTGCACATTTTACAATTATTATATGCTCAGGCCTTATGGCCATCTCTTCTAAACATGCGCGGAAGATTACCACATTGTTTGTAAGAATCATAATCTTCCACGCCATTTATAATAATAATAATAATAATTTAACTTTATTGCAACAAAAACAACACAGAAATAATAACATTACGAAGTACATAAACAGTAATTGGCATATCTGAGTTTAAGCATTTCAATTATTGTGAGGGGTCCCCAAACTAGGCTATGCCTGTATCTTGGGATACCTATAATTTCTACTATTCATTTGTTTAGTTCATAAACCATGCACTTTGTAACATAATTTGTATAATGTCTTATTACCAAATTGTGTAATGATAACGCATTTAAAAACGAGTAGACATCTCTCTTGGACTTACCTCTAAGTATTTGATGTAATAATTACAACAAAAGGAAAGATTCAAAAACACTTCTATTTACATGTATTTGCCTAACGAAATAACGATAACATATTGTATGAATGACTGTAATACTCAACCGAGTAATAAATAATGGTAATCGTTTTTGTTCAGTGGATCTATCGCTATACACAGACGAATCACAGCTGGAGAAGAAGTCTCGCAAGCGGATTAGCTCGAAGTCTTCGCCGCGGAACAAACAGGACAACTCTGAGGACGCTGCCGTAAGTTTTGCTATTATTTGCATCATTAGGCTAAATCGGTTCACTAAAAAGATTAAAAAATCTAAATATTAGGAAAATAGGCCCGTGGCAGCCTCAAACAAGACTGGAAAAAAGGTTTTTTTGTAACATCTACTGCAAAAAAATAAAATTAATTACTAGATACAATATAATATGATATTTTTCACAGTAAAATTTCTGAAAAGCCATGTATTTTAAGTGGAAGAATCAATTTTATACCAAAAATGTTATTGTTTGTTTCAGAATGATGCGCCAACGCCGAAAAAAGCGCGAACGACGCCAAAGCGTAGTCCGAAAAACGCGCGCAAAACAAAAACTCCGCCCGCACACAGTAAAACAAATAATAAGCGAAAGTCGTCAGGTAGTACGCCCGCTGTGGCGACCACAAGCAAGGTAGGCATAGTACAACGGATATATAGAAATGTACGTATCCGCAACCACCAACCATTACATTCATGTCAGGCGAGTGAGTACGTGTGCGTTACTGCGTCTGTCGCCCTCTCGCTCGCGTCGATGGATGTGCGTGTGAGCGGGAGCGAGACCGCGATATGTCCTTTGAACTCATTCAAACTTATTGTATCAAAATTTCACATTTAATAAATTTTATTTAATGAGATGTCGACCAGCCATGACATGCCGCCATTTTGTGTCAGTGTGACGTATATAGGAACACAAAATGGCGTCCGAGTTCAAGGACAAGGCGCATATTATTTGGTTCATTAAGGTTTCTTAGTTAGAAAAGAATGAATTACAAACAATATTGATGGTTTATCTTATCGGTGCATGCATTACAGTCCACAGATCGTAGTGCAGTTGGCACTATGTGGCACTGTTACAGTGAATAACTGATCTTATTATTTGGGTAAAGGTATATTATTTTTTATTACATCTCATTCATGCATTGGAGCCCATAGATTATCGTATTGCGTCAAATATAATTAGGTGAGGGATGCATGTGAAGGCATGGCGAACATAACTTGCCTGTTAGGGTTTCTAATATCAAAATTGTCCCTAAAATTATACATAATTTTATTTTAAATACCAAATACATATGTCTTCTTAGTGCTAAAATTTACCATAAATATTTTCTAATTTTCATAAAAATTTAACACTCCATTTTTATAGGAATCTATTATGACTCTATTAGAATAGTCTATTAGGTCTTTGTTGTTGGTGATGTAACGAATTAAGAAATCTTAAAAGGAAATATAGGATTGCGTTTGTCACAGCAAGCAATCATTGCTTTACAACGTGCACGCATTGAAGTTTTTATGCGCGGACGCAGTTGTAATGGATCGAGTATTAGTCTGCTCCTGTTTGGGCAGAATAATATCGTAATTCAAGTTATATCAAATTTAACTTTTTAATCATGAATCTAGTAACATACTGTTGAGCTGTTGACTTCCTGAGTCTATCCATAAGTAGCCCAGGATTGGAATTTGTACTCGACATAGACTTGCATTTTGTTACTTCTATTGGGAATTCGACATACCCTGGAAGCACTAGCCTACCTACCCTGTTGGGAATAAAAGTATGAATTTATTTAAAGAATATATCACAAATATTTTTAAACAATATTGTGTTCTAAATTATTTCAATAATTCTCCCAGTATATCTACCTTATCTCTACTCACTAAGGTGACTAGGAGAGAATTATAGCATTATGTCTACTTGTATAATTTTACATAAATAAATATATTCGTTACATCACACTAGGAAACTAACCCGCGTTGTCCATCACTCATCATCACCCATCATCATTGCTTGCTTTGTGTTGATCGTTACTTTCTATTTATTTGCCTTATTTCTTCTTTTATTTGCTAATTATCGAATAAAAGCATGATGTCTGCATGTGCGTGAAGATTAAAATGATACGTATGGATGCGTTGAGGAGTAATTCATAACAATGTTTTTATATAATATGTTTGCTTGAGGTATTCCATGCAGTAATGGAATTTGTCAATGTGTTGTTGTTTAGTACCACTTTTTTTCTTTTATTATTAAAACATTTATTATTCAATGATTTTTTTATATAGGTGTCCAAAAAACCCTTTTTTATACCCTTATAACAGGATCCAGATATAGAGAATTCTCCAGACTTTTAATTTTGACAATCATTAAAAGTTAGTTGGGCTACTTTGGTTAAAATCAACCTTAGAGAATAGCAAGGTGGAAATAACATATATGGAGTTGATTCCAATACCCCAACAGATGCTTCTGGACCGCTGCTTAACACTGTTTTTGGGACACACTGTATAATAGAAAAACAAAAATGAAACCGAAAAGACCTAATGGTTTTGATATATCATATCAGTTTGATTTCTAAAATAAAAAATTCTAAAAATATTTGCTAAATATATGTTTGTAATGTGTTGTATACATGTTATGAATTACTTCTTTAAAAATGTCAGGACAAAATTTATTGACAAAGAAGTTTTAAGTATCGACAATTCGGTCAATAAAAGAAGGAATGGTTTGATTGCTTTGAATGTGAGCTGGCCCTAAGTCATGTAACTTTTATAGCTGTTATTTACTAAATTAAAAATGTACAAATAAATAATTTTACGACAGAATGACCTACTCATTTTTGGGGTTAGTTAAATAAAAGCTAAACTGATATATTTTAATATAAAATATCAGCAACAAGTTACATGGTAGGCCTTAGGTAATCGAACTGTAGTTTTTTGAATGAAATACATTTCCACAGACTGCCACAGCGGTGACGGAAAAGGCCAAATCAAAAACACCGGCCAAAAGAACACCGACCAAACAGAAAGAGAAAGCGGACACGGCCGCCACGCCGGTGCGCAAAGGAAGGAGATCGGTTAGAGGTATGTCTAAAATTCATTTAAATACACTTTCTTATTGAAACAGTCTTTTATCTTGCAGTTTGTTAGTAGTAAAGGGTCCACATAAACAAACGCTATGGTCTTTCCTATATTAGCTTGATAAATACATGGCACAATGAACACATCGGTAGTAACAAAGTAATGAATAATCGTCGTCTTGCCTTTTTAATATTTCAAAAATCCACTACATTATCATATATTTTTTATTATAACACACTAAGATGATAGTGTTTTGTATAAAGCAATATAACTAAGCTGTTTGAACAGTGAAAATTACTAACCCTGTTGGGTTAATACATTTAGCTTTATTTCCATATTTATGAATATGTTTCGGTCTCTCCAAATCATCCAATATCTATGGTACGCAGAACATACAAAAACAAAAAACCTAACATAAGCTGTTATAGTGAGTATTGACGATTTTAAAATTTATTATCTTACCCACAGAGTTGAAATCGTCACCGATAGTGCCAACTCCGTCGACTTCCACCGGAAAAACCACTCGCACGCCGCGAAAACCACCGGCAAAGAAATAATACACCGACGCGCCTTGACGGTGTTGTACAAGTGTTTGGACACCTGTGGCTAACACATTAATCTATAGTAACGTTAGCGGAACGAGACGATTGTGTGCGTAGTGGTAAGCAACCCCTCCATTCTTCCCTAAATCAATAAGGTTGACGATAAATCAACTCTGTGTTCATAGGGTATCACATAGTGAGTGATATTGTCGAGCTTCTTTAAACCAGACTACGATGGTGCAAGGAAGGGTGAAGGATGATTTTTATTTGGTTTTGTTGCTCGACTGGTGGGCAGTACACAAGTTGGCAACTCCAACGAATACGTACCCCTACATGCGGAAACGTGTCGTTTCGATAATTTACCTACGGATATGTACTTTAAGTGTCTTACCTGATATATTAAGTACCGGGTTCGTGCCCGATATGGTCGACATCTGGGTCGATATATCGATTGGCGGGGCTAGAGTTGAACACGGCCTTTCGATAAATGTTGTCTGAGGTTCATATATACAAGCGATTCATATCGTATTCAAGTAGGCTAAGGTTTATTTTCGATTTCATAAAATATTTTTTACATACTTCAGACAATGTGGAGAAGTAACTCCATTTCTCGACGTTTTTTTTTTTGTTGTAAAAAGGCCTATGATGTTCCATGAAAGTGAATGAGAGTAAAATATTGTTTGATCTAAATATAATCAGTGTTATTAAATGGTTAATAGCATGTAAATGCGGACAAATCATATAATTAGAAAAATATTGTGCCTTGAATTTAAAAAGGCAACAACGAAGAAAAATAAAACTACGAGTCGCCGTGTGCTCACTCTAACCCCTTTACAAAATTTTATCGATATTCGATAATGATGTAGAATCGATCTATCGACATTGATATATGAATGATGTAAAAGAATAAATTTATTAGAACACAATGTGGTTAAGTGTGTGAAATGTAGTTTTAAATCTATTTTTATTTGTTATCTCTGTATCGCTGTTGTGGTTTATGAGTACTGAGCTTGGACAGAATTTTATGGTGGACTCATACAAATAAAATATATATTATGTTGTTTTCAACTCTTTTACTTTTTAACAGTTTATTTGTCCTTTACTTGAAATTGGCAACAAATATTGAAGGCGCAATATTTTTAATACAGAGTTCTGTGGTCTGAATGTTAACTTGAATAACTAAGACAGACTTCAACCATGGAAGAGCAATATTTTATTTACCATCTATAAATATTTACTACGTATATGTCAACGAGTATTTATACTTATTTAAAATTGTAAAACGCAATACTTTTATGTCACTGACCATAACTTACTGTGTGCACCCGCTTTATAGTACCCAGAGTTAGTTCTAAAATTGCTCAAAGCAAAGTGCTCATCAACAATGCAGCAATAGCTTAATATCTTGTATCTTTTTAGATTTATATTTATTTCTTTGACAGCGTATTCACACCCGCATAATCGTTTTACTTTGTTTTTAATTTACTAATTTCTGCCTTCTATATGAATGTTGTAAAAAAGTTTATTTTTATGTATGCTTTTTTAAAAAAATAAGTACATGTTATAACTAAACAAGTAGCACAATTTAATTAAACATTTTATTAAGTTTGATGTTAAGATGAATTCATGAATGTTCATTTTTGATGGTGTCTCATACATTTAAATCAAGATAGAATAATTAAAGTTTATATTTAGCGCTTTTTCTTGGTATCCGATTAAGTGTTGCCATGTTCGATGTGTAATTTCTTCTATTTTTTATTTTTCTTGTATACCGTAATGTGAAGCAATAAATGTGTGTTAGGCCGCCTTCATGTTGTCGAATGAAACAGATTTTAATATAGTGCTGGGTATGTGGAGGCGTCCTTGTTAGACAATGAAGATCTATAACATCACAATGTTTTTTCTAATAATGTATTTTGAACGTTTGAAAAGTGAATTAATAGCAAGTTAATATAGTTTTACTAATGTGAACTAACTATTAAAGATAAGTAGAGATCCCTGTAAATATTATACATTAACAAGAAATGTTAACGATTTACCGTGTTCGCTGTTTTAAAGGGTCATGTTACATTTATTCGCTATCGTATATGAACATATACAATTGATTTATGGTATAAAGCTTGTAGAACTCGCCGGTAATGGCGAATATTTAGGCACTGCGCCGATGTGTCCACGGGATGGGATAAAAAATGGCATTTATAATTTGGAACTCATTTATTGTGAGGACTGTTTTCATTGACCGGGTTAACTAAGCCGCGTATGAATGTACACATCCCTTGAAATCAGCAGCACGCGACGACGGGAGGAGGTACTTTTTACCTCTGTAAATTTTAGGCAATAGTTTTAGTTTTTTTTTGTTTTTGTAAGTTTAGGCTAAAAATTCTAAATTTTGCGAAAGTATTCAATTAGGTGTCGCGACGGAAATCTTGTATATCAGTACAAAGAATTTAAAAATTTATCATATAATGTTTTTATCATTGGATGTTTTCGCTTCACATAAAATATATTTTGATATGATCAGTGTTGGTTTAGCGTGTGGGTTTTGTCGCGCGTGGAATATTCAGTCACGTTTTTGTGTAAAATTAAGTCGTTGAGGTTTCAAAAATTTCATCGATATACGTTACTTTCGAGGTCTGGACCAAGCTTTTTAATGTAAAAAAATAATAATCGTGTGATTAATTCACTATATCATGTACAGTCGAATACCAAAATGTTTATATGAATCACTGCCTCCTGTAAAATATATCTTGAGACATCTTATAGATAAATCAAATCTTACCCTTGTTACACACAACTTTATCAATATAGGTCGAGTTTTGTGGGTATTTGTTATAAATTAATTGTTACATTCGAGAAAACAATTAGATTACCAAATGAACTTGTGGCAGCATGCAGCTACTATTGTATTAATCTGCCAAAAAAAACCATTACTACCTTAAAAAAAAGATACAAAAATACCTGCGAAACTCGAGTACTTTTGTACACGATGTTTTATATATTGTCGTTTAGTTTCGTGGTTGTCAACACAATGTCTGATGGTAACGGTATCGTATGTTTTCATTATTTTGTTTTCACGTTCGAGACGCGTGCGTGTGAGACGTATTAGAAAATTTAAGTACCTAATTTCTATCATTATAGGTATTGAATAGGTTAATTTCTAAAGAGATATAAGCTTAGGTTATAAATTATTGTGTGTGTATTTTCTGTTCATAGTGTGAACGCAAGGAGGGTATGTGTCACGTCTTGACACTCTGGTACAATAGTGTATGACATATTTTAAGCGTTTTATACAAAAATTATTGATATCAGTTCAAGAGTACTATTGTAACAGAAAGTCCACAAATTTATATGCAATTCAGAATTAAATATAATAATTTAAGAAAATCATGAGTGTTTTTATTTACACTGTAAAATTTAGTTTGTCTGTGAAATCCTGCTGCGCTTGCTTGAGCACTAAGGACTAGATAGGCAGTGGCTATGTCCTGGGAACACCTAGTACAAGTATCAAGACTAAGCAGCCTCGAATGGGTTTATTTAACTAAGCAAAGGACTCGTGTGCTAAAATCTAAGATGAACAGCTTCTGCCTTATGCGAAAAAAATCTCTGAAAACCCTATATTACGTTAAAAACCATGATAAGTTCATTTGTGACACCTATAAAGCAATTTCAATATAATGCATGGTCGTTAAAATAATAAATTATGTTCCATTTTATTTATTTGCTATCAGTTTTTATTGCAACATATTACGACGAGCATGACGCTTACTTAATGGTAAACGATAAGACTGCCCATGAACAGTTAATAGCACCATACAGAACTTGCATTCCAAATTACTGAGTGGTACTCCACTTCGCTCGCCCTGAGACAAAATTTTAAGTCTCATAATTAACCTATTAAATAACTGTTTACAAACAGCTCAATCCGCTAGTGTATGGAAACTCCTGCTTGGCAGTAGAAATCAAAATTGTGGTGGTACCAATCCAGAGGTTAGGGCACCTCAACACCAGTAACTTTTAGTGCTGAATTTGTCAATAGGTCGAAGCATAAGGGCGGCAGCGGTGCAGGGGACCACGTGGGAGTGGGCAATCGAGTATCCTGCAAAATTGCACTCGCACGCAAATCGTGCAGTAAAGTAGGGAAAGTATAAATTCGGCACTAAATATTACTAAAAGGAGTTGATAAAAAATCAGATACTGAGTTCTGTAAGTATGAAATCATATACTACAAATAAAAAAATATTGTATGAATAAAGGATTTGACTCTTATATTTCATTTGCTTTCAATTTATCTGAGGCAATACCTTTTTCAAGGATGAAATATATCCCTTATTTTGATTCACACACACGAACACGCCTTTCGTCTCTGAAGGAGTAGGCAGAGGCGTCACTGGTCCTATGCCGTATGTAATCCGTACCATAATGTGATAGGGGTTAACCTATCGCCAAATTCCAGACTCGAGACCGATACTGAGTAAAAGAACCCGACATCACTGCCCGACCGGGGATCTAACCCAACACCATCATCAATGCAATTGTACCATAAATTAGGCAAATGATACAGCAGTACATTAATTTGGTGCGCATAATCATTTTAATGAATTAGGAGTTCATAAATAAAATAATATTTGACAAAATTCTACTTTATTCTTAATCATCAACAGTTTCCATAGGGTATTCACTCATAACCAAGCCTCGTGACCACAAAGTGTCAACTAACTGCAGCTTATCTGAATCATTTGGTATATCCAGATTCTCTACAGCTACATATTGTGGATAAGTAACTATAAGTGTTTCAATAGCTGGGGCAAATTCTTCTTCAATCTCAAAGTACGGCAGTTCACTTCCGTGGTACTCAAGTGAGTTTTCTACATAATAGTACAGCCTAATCTTTTCTTCGGACACCATCCTTAATATGTTTTTACGCAGTAATCTTATCCTTGTATCCAGACTTATTTCAACTCTGTATAAAACTTTGCCCTGTTCTGTCATGATAGCAGTATCCCCAAATACAGTGACAGCTTTTTCCCTATCATTTAAAACTGGAGGTAACGCAGCATGTAGGAACGTTTTGTGCATCTGGTCAACAGAATCGTCAATGGGTAGATGCTCTTTAATCTGGTTGAACAATGTATGGATGATGTCTGTTATTTCCCCCCGTCGTGGAGTGTTCACATCTGAATTTACAAGACCAAAGTTATCATATAAATCAAATGGTAAACCACGTCTGAATTCAACATTTTCATTTATGGCTATTTGTAAAGCTGCTGGAATCATTTTTGATAGCAAATCTGCCCAGGAATGTTGTTGGTACATACTGATGGTGACATGAAGAGAGTGTTCTCCATCAATAGTAACACCTTGGTGGATGTATCCTCGAGGGAAATATAGCATATCACCAGCCTGCAGCGTGACCTCCATTACCGGTTCACCAATTTCTTCTTGTTCATAGTTTTTTGAAGAAACACGAGGCAAGACTGAATTTTTATCTAAAGGTTTATAAATACGCCAGTGTTTTTTGCCTTCCGCTTGTAATATAAAGGCTTCAATGTCATCATAATGTGGGGCAAATCCTTGGCTGTCGGGCGGTGTGAGGTATGCATTGGCACCAACAAATGAATTGAAGAATTCTTGTAATGTTGCATTTAGTAGATGCAGTTTTGGTATGTATGTCTGAGGATTTAGCAACCGGATGCTACATCCATTAAGATAGGAGTCCCAAACACTATGAGCATAAGCTCTTCCTTCTGGATTATGTGTTTCCCTCTTATTATTCACATAAGAAGTAATGTCTATGTTTTTGGTATACTGGATATTCTCATTATGAAGCATCTTGTCTATGATTGGTGTAGATATAATCTCTTTGTAATATCTTGGTTTCTTTCGAGAAATATGTAAAGGTTTGTTCTCCCATACCTTGTTGAGGAATTCATCAGGATCGTAAGGTGCTATCATCCATTTGAACACTTTGAGACCTTCTTCGACACTGTCTGTGTAAACAGGCAAGAATGGGAAGGAAACACCATCTTGTGAATCATCAGAGCTGTAATCAGAAACAGGATCCCTGGCCTTCACAAGTTTCGGAATGTCTTCAGCACCTGACGACTCTGAATCTTGTTTAATATCTAAGTTCTCTTTCTTACGTGGTAAGTCGATATTCTGTTTTTTAGCTCTCTTCTTTTTATGAGCCTTTTTCTTGACAGCATTTGATACTACTAGTTTCTTTTTTAATTTTTTAGCTATCTCCACCTGGACCTCTCTTGGTATTTCTTTTGATACATTTTTTTCCGATAACAAGGCAAGCTTTTTGTGCTTCTTTTTGTCCTTTTTCTCTTTATTTGCTTTTTTATTAGCGGTATAGACAGCGAATGCTGATACTGGTGTGTCCATAGTGAACACGTTAGTAAATTTTAATTGATTATATGATTAGAAACACAACGCACGAGTTAAGCGTACATTCTCAATATGTCTGTTTTGTTATTTTCTATAAATGTGTTGCAATTTATCAATTGCTACTGTTGCTAAATGCTATCGCGCCGGACATATGTCGATTTATAGGTTATATTTATCGAATATAGAGTACGATTTGACAGGAGCACGTTCCGTTTTGCAATAACATATTTGCAATTTTTAGCAATCTATACTATTATGTAAAGCTGAAGAGCATGTTTGTTTGTTTGAACGCGCTAATCTCGGGAACTACCGATTCGAACTGAAATTTTTTTGTGTATTGAATAGCCCTTTGATCCTGGAGTGCTATAGGCTATATATCATCACGCTATGACCAATAGGAGCGGAGCAGTTATGAAACATGTTGCAAAAACGGGGAAGATTTATAAGTTTTGAGAGCTTCCCTTGCGTGCGCTGTGTAAACATATGCAACAATAATGTATGACGAGATTGAAATGAAATGAAATGATTTATTTGAATCTGTAAAATGTTATACGTTATTTAGATTCCGTCAATATTAACTCTACCACCAGTTCGGAAAGCAGTTTTCACCAGAGAAGAACGGGCAAGAAACTCTGGTGTTGCTCTTTTCAATCAGTTTAGGGTAAAGACTACATACAGTACATGATAAAGTGAGAAGAGAAAAAAAAAGTTTAGAGGAGTTTATTTATAGGCTCGTGAAATAAGGAATAAATTAAGTAATTTAAATTTTTATATGACTGCACAACCCTCTCAGGAATCATGAAATTTCTCTATTATCCTTATAATTATTTCCTCCCAGCACCTCTAGAAATTATAAATCAGAAATGTAAGCGAAATGGGCACAACAGTCCACACAAGCAGCACCCGTTCACGAGTATGACGCATGTGCCAGCCATCGGCCTCCTCAACCATATTGTAGGGAAGTGGCCGACCCGTCACACGACGCCGCCGCAGGTACAAACAGACAGTTCCTCTTAAAAAGTTCTACAAAAACAAAGTCGCTGCATCTGTCTGCCTGAACGTGTTAAACTCACAAACTACCCAACGTATTAAGATGAAATTTTGTATGGAGACAGTTTGAGACCCTGGGAAGAACATAGGCTCCCGGAAAAATATATAGCGTAACTTTTATATCGGAAAACTTTAGCCCGAATAACTTTATAACGCGGGCGGAGCCGCGGGCAAAAGCTAGTATTATAATAATAATGGTAATAAGTATGTAACTGCTTTCAGTCACCTATAAATGTCTAGGGAGACTAAAATAATACAAAAATATGGTATCTA
Organism: Manduca sexta; assembly: GCF_014839805.1. Lineage (NCBI taxonomy): Eukaryota > Metazoa > Arthropoda > Insecta > Lepidoptera > Sphingidae > Manduca > Manduca sexta. The sequence continues at coordinate 1,458,086 of NC_051133.1, read as the reverse complement.
TTCTGAATATTTTATAACCAGGGAGCAGTGGCAAAGAGCGAGATTTTCCGAAAGGGAAGTCGACTCAAAATGTAAATTAAATTTTAGGCAACTATGCCAAAAATATTATTTATAAGCTAATAATATCAGTAATTTTAATAGTTTGCTTTCATATATTACAAAGGGCAAGCCGATAGGAATCCGTTTATGGACCCTTCGCTACTGTTGGAGAGTGATCAGTAGGGATCGAGTATGATACATCAATACCACAATGTCGGTTTTTGATGAAAGGAAGTACATAAATACCTACGTGATTATTGTTTATTCGACTGACGCCTTCTTCTTCTTCGTCCGAAGGCGAATCTTATTATTAAGAAATACATGAATAAGTGCAAAATGTGCCGTGTGCAGCAACACACAACTACGGTTATGTTTAAAAATCAATACATTTGTTTGAAGATCTGTCTTTGTTAACATGAGGTGTTGATTTGTATGCCGATGCAGTGTCTCGTTACCCACCTATGTATACTTATAGTGGTAGGAACTGGAACTCAAATAATTTCTAATTTGCCCAATCCTACTACTCCACTACTGCTAACGTATGCTTTAATAATATTTAGTTACGACAGTTGGCATTACAGTGACTTGCAAGCCAGCCAAGCCATGATGTGCAGCGCCTATCTCAGTGTAATTAAATGCAAATGAAACAATGATAATACATTTTCAAGCTGATTTATTTACGAATTATTTTCAGATACAGATGTGTATTATGACTATATCCATCCAAGGCATTCCGTGTTGTAAACTACGCACTACACACTAACAACTATTATTTGTTTTAATACATCGATTATGGAAACATATGAATAAGAGTACAAGCTTATTTTACTTACACATAGATATTTCATTTCATTCTAACATTCAATATATTTTTGATAGATCAACGTTGAAAAAATATGAAAACAATGGAGCGAATCTGTTAAAATCTTTTTGCTCAGCATTCTAAAGTTATATAGATAGCAGAACAACACATAAAGAAGTGTCTATTCTTGTAATAAGCATTAAATCATATTTTTTCAAGGTTGTCTACAATACTTTTATATTAATATTCAGATAGTTCGTATATGTTGATAGTGATAATCTGAAACGTTCCTGTACAATAAAACTTGAAACTAAAAGATAGGTAAATATTTGATTATCTGATGAAATAAAAATATACTTACTTATCGCCAATAATTGAGTATAAAAATAATAATAAAATACCATTATAATAATCGTTTCATAAGTGATTATATTGTCATTACGTTTCTATTGAAAATAATTATTAATGAACAAAACATAAATTTTATTTTTAAAATTAATTCACAGCCGTGGAATGAACTATTTGCAAAAAAAAATGACATTATTTCAATGAAAGAAAATTAAACGTGATAGTGTTTTGATCAGAGATATTATAAAGATGTTGCAAATTGTGATTTTGAAACTTTAAATTGGAATTTACACTTCAATATGCATTTACGTCTACAGATAGGTACAATATTATTTTTCTTAATATAGCATAATTTATTTTCTCTACCATTTATAGAATAGAATCTAATATAATTTTCCAAATTACATTTGAGTGTTTATAATATTTTTATAAGGGCTTTATACTATGTAAGATATATCTTTATATTTTTATATAATCCAATGAAACTACTAAATTATTGGTCATCTATCACACATAATTGATACGTCATACTTTACACTAGTTTTGAACTCGAATAAAACATTTATATTGATATTAGAATCGATTATATTGTTTATCGCATCCACCACTATTTAAAAATACTAAAGACATTTTGATACATTTTTAATACATTATTTATAATCTGCTTTGCTTTAGGGTTATCTGTTTTAATTACTTTATTATGCATTGTTAAGTACTTAAGAATATTTTTATTTCAAAATAGAAAACCAATAACTTTTTGCTTGGTATTATTTCGTTAATGTTGCCAATTGAAGAATTAAGTTATAATATTTTTGATTTTGATATGATTTCGATATATTAGGAGACGGTGTATGTTTTTGAAAATTCTTAATGTTTAGACGTGTGTAAAACGTATACATATAGGACATTTTAGGCAGTCTGTTGAAATGTTACATATTCGTCATAGGTTTAAATTCGTCCGCCATGTTTTCGCGCGGTAGGTAAATATTTCAAAGTATAAAATAAATTTAGAAAAGAGTGAAAATTTGATAAAGTTCGTCAGTCTTATTTCAAACACGATTCACTTTGGTGAATACGTTAGTTTTATCAACTGAGCTTTCGAAACGTTAAATGCAAATTTCGATTTTATCAATGAAACTTTAAGGACGGTAGTCAACATGAAAACAAACGCAAATTGCAAATACTTAAAACTAAACAAAACGATCCGTGCTCTATTACATTTTTACAAAATCAAACACACCGATTCATTACATAGCCACAACTTAACTACAACACATAGAAATATGGAATTTTAAATTCACACGATAGATCCGTTCGGGGAACATTCGAGATAGTTCCGTGACCTTAGCACCAACCGTTTAGGAGCCGGACTATGAAGCTCGTTTAGTGGACCCGCATGTCCCTGGCGTGGACGGGGGTGGTGTCCTCGGGGCTGGGGCTGTCGTCCAGGTGCGGCCGGATCTGGACCACGGAGCGGCGCTGGTCGTGGTGGTTGTAGTCGTCGCGCATCACCAGCCCGCCGATGCCGTACCCGGGGCCCATCACGCCGGATCCACTCAGGCGCATCTTCTCAGGGTCTTCGTCAAGCTTGACCGATGAGAACACGGTGCTCAGGTTCAGTTGCGGGATGTCGTAGAATACCGTCAGGGTCAGCATTAGGAATGTCAGGCCGATGATTAAGTAGACTGCGAAAATAAATAACATTAATGACAACTGACACTTATTTGAATTTAATCTAAGGAGTGTGAAGGCATCTGATATATGGTGGCTAAAATGTGTATGCCCAATAACGTTTATATACTTTCCTGTCAATAAAGAGAACTATAAACACGACATTGTAAGCAAGGCATGTGACGTGCGAACAGGGAAGTGGGAAACATGTATCTAGATAAACATGTTTAGAAATACTTCAATTCCTTATGACGTCAAATATACTTAGTTGAGCTTCTAGATATAAATAAATCTGATGAAAACTATCAGAACAATAACTGTGCTAGGTTATTGAAAACTGTTTTATTCTGGTTTTAAGAACATTGTAGCCAATGTAACTACTGGACATAATAAGACTTAACACCTCACGTCTCTGAATGGCGAGCGCAGTGGAATACCAAACAATACATTGTAATTCAAGCTGTTTGATGGTGTTGTTGGTCGTATCTCTTACCATCAGGCGAACGGCAAGCTCGTCTCGTCATTCATAGCAATAAAAAAGAACTTACAAGTAGTGGCAACTTTGTAGAAGGGTCGGTAGGGCTGGCCAGGCGAGTCTCCAGGTATGTAGTCTCCCAGGCCGATGGTGGTGAGTGATATGAAGCAGTAGTAGAACGAGTCCAGGAAGTCCCATTCCGGCTCCATGTAGGCGAACACACACGCCGGCACCACCAGGAAGAATACTACCAGAGTCATCACTGGAAAACGAATACGAATGAATATTATCCTAGAATGTAATCACATCATACCCAAATAACATTGCTTTCATCACGTGAGAAGTGATATTCTTTGAGTCTCACTAAAAATATTATGTCGACGAGCCTCTGAACCTTATTCCCGTTATGACTTACGTTGCATATTACAAAAAATACCGTCTGGATTCTCATTTGCTGGAGAGAATTGTCTCATACCATTATCACTTTAAAGAATGAATTGCAATGAATTTACAAATATCAGCAATAATTGTTTACAAAATGTTGATCAACTGAATACTGAACTACAGATCATTTCTAATACAAATCTTTACCCACCAATAATAGACAGATGCACCAGCCGTATGGTGAAGGGTCGGTACAGATGTCCGAGGGAGGCGTTGAGTGCGCGCAGCATCGCCGTGGCCGGCAGCAGCAGCCGCTCCACCAGCGCCGAGAGCAGCACCAGCGTCAGCGGTATCCCGAGCAGAGCGTACACCATGCAGAACAACTTGCCCGGCTTCGAGAGCGGTGTTACATGCCCGTAGCCTGGATAAAGACGCCGTTGGAAATGGGTTTTTAAAGGGAAATTTCATTTAAGAATCTGTTTTTATGGTTGATAACCAGTAAATAGCTTTCCTGATAGTAATAGCGATGATAAATATCGAATCACCTTCAATTAAATTGTAACTGAATTGTTTTACCAAAAAGATTTTTCGCGTCATCTCCGACCACAGTCTCTAACCTTTTACAACTTTGTAATGGTAGTTTTGCTACTTCAGTTGTATGCGGACATTTTTTTAGAGGATCTATGATATGACTGCATTGGTGTATTGTTTTAATAACAACATGGTCAGGGTTTGAAGCAGCTAGGGTCGGATTCTAATCTTGATAAACTACATTAGGAATTTGTTCTATTATAATAAGTACGAATATCTTATCAGCACCGCTTGGAATAATGAAAATTTTCAAGTGCGACCACTTTGCTACTTACCAATAGTGGTAACGACAGTAGATGAGAAGAACAGCGACTGTCCGAAGCTCCAGTTGGGTCCGCCGCTCACGTTCCGCGACGCAGACACGCCACGGTTGCTCGCGCGCACCACCTCGTCGAGCAACGCTTCCAAGTCGTCATCTGAAGACAATGATTATATTATATCGTTGTATAAATATATTTACTTTATATCAACTGAGTTACGAGAGTTACTATGAGTGACTAGTAGAAAAGGGGAAGTGATCCGGAAAAATATAATTCAAAACCCTTTTACTGTGATGAAGAAATGAGCCGACCAGAGTAAAACAACAAAAAACAAAAGAACGCCTATAGTTTTGGTCCTTATAGCCAGATTATTATTATCTGCAGTTAAGTAACCTACTGATATATTCCCAAAGTAAAATCATACCAACTAATTTACCACAAAGATCTGCACTCAGAGGCTAAATAAAACACCTCCCAATCATAATGACTAAAGTTAAACATTGCAACATCTCCCAAATCCCACTCCCACCCCTGAAACGTCAACATCCCGTCCAATTCAAGTACTGTAGATTGCTGTTAATCTGACCATCCTCATGTTTACTTCCATTCAACTTTAAAATAGGAATGAATGACGTCACAACACTGCCGTCATTACCCCAAAAACCTACTTCCATTAAGAAGCCACTTCGAAAGATAAACATGGCTGCGCCGCATCACTAATGATGGTATAAAAATGTATGGCAAGGGGCGGATTAATTAAAGGTTTCGTACACCAGTCGGTAAGTAGCGGCTTTGTACCAAACATCTGGGACTGCGGTCTAGTTGTGTTTAATTAATTTACATCAAGGAAGGATCTCTGCGAAGGTTATGTTGCTTTAGGTTCAATAGAAGCTTTATTTTTTCATTCAGAACGTTACTAAGTACGAACACTATTTTGATACCTCTAACTAAATGACTAATATCATAGGAAATTTTTATGGTTTGTTTTTTACAAATTGCGTACGACGCAATTTGATAGAGAGTAAAATTTTGAAGATAAAATGTATTATATTTCATAAATCGGTTTGATCCAATTAAAGCTATTCAATATCTAATCATATAATCGTATCACTAGCATTTACATACATACATTACCATTGATATAGTTTAAATATTATTCGTTCCATTGAATATTCTATAATGCCGTTAGATTACTGACAAAGATTTAAAAATTGACGCTTAGGCCCGACTCAAAAGACAGGAGCATAAGAATAATATTTTAGAGATGCATCAGATTTAAAATTACTTATATAGGTACTGCTTCCGTAACTAAAAATAACTTAGGCTAAATAACCAATGACGTTTTACAAATAGACACGTCATACACTAACAAAATTGCACATAAAAACAGCGCAGTATTTACTATAGTCACAGCCCTAGCGGGTCGCGTCGATACGGGCCGAGTGTGCCCGAGTATGCCCGAATAAGCCCGAGCGTCGACCGCCCCGTCGCCATGACGGTCGAATAAAATGCATTTATTACTCATATTAGTTAAAAAATAAGTTAAATAGTGTATACCTATTACTAACGTATGAAATGAAACGTTTTTTTCATTCACAGTTGGAGTATAATGTGTACATCGTCTAAAAACACAGGAAGGCATTTTATTTATAAAAATACAAAAGTTAGTAAGCCGACTAGCGGCGACAGTGGTTGGAGGTTGACTAAGTGAATGTCGGGTAATTACCTTACTTTCGCCTTGCCAGTATTGAACTCGGACAACGTATCTATGTAATAAAAACATCTTAGCTAAATAACCAATTTGTTCAAAGGTAGGTAAAACATCTTTTTCAGTGGGGTTCTAAAGTGGGCTAACAAAATTATGAGGCATTGGACCACCTTGCTGACCCGCTTGCTACGCCCATTGAGTTTAACATACGACAACCCTTACAATTCTTAATTAAACATTAAATCATCGCTCACAGTATTGTGATAGTGACGCATATAAGGAATGTACACACAGTCGTAAATCATGAGACTGCGCCGTGGCCGCGGGTGCACGATGACCCGGCGGTATGGCCGGGGGGTATGTCCCTGATAACCTATCACTCGGCCCCGTGCCGCATGCCGTTGAAGTCCGCTGACGTCACACGGCGCGATTGGCGGGAAAATTTACCGCGCATTTGGAGAGTTTGTTTATATAATTACTACTGCCTACGTAATGCTACCATTATTCTGTTTATGATTTATTTGTTACAATGTTTATATTAATTGGTTTTGCAGCAGCGACGGAAAGGGCAATGTTTTCTGTTCAAAAGTGCGCATAATTCTTATTTGTTGGAGTGTGCTTTCATTGTTAATTACTCGCTTTAACAGCAAAGGAAAACTTCATGAGGAAAAATACCAGACAGTTTTAATAATTTAGAAGGTATTTCATGGCTACTAAACTGTATTATTACTTATTTATTATGTTATGTAAGCGTCGTGGATGAAGTTGAGTATTAAAAAAATGAAAAACGACCAACACGAAAATAGGTATTTAATTAATAGCGGGCTGCGAATTTGTCAAGAAGCCGCGGCCTATGGACGGGATATTTCAAAGAAGGTATGAAACAAATGTCAACTTTTTGAAAATTTTATAGGGGACATATTGTGACTGACCTGAAAACCTTTGTTCTTACGTGTCCATCCTGTAAGTACGAATTGGTTGCATTCAGGGACCTTTTGTTTTTTCTCGTAAAAAAGGCACCCCTGGGGGACATCCGGGGCGCTACAAACTGAGTAATTATAAAACAGTAAACATCGCAGCGATGAGTGGGACTGATCCCTAAATATTACCGATAAGTACAAATCAGGGGAGTTTTCCATAACATTCAGCCGCGGGCCGGGGCTAGTAGGGTTGGCAAATTATTCAGAAGGTTTAATTTATTTATAATCTATAGCTTCTAATAGGTCGATCTGGAAATCTAGGAGGGAGGCCCATTTTCAGCAGTAGACATCCTGCGGCTGATTGGCCTATAGGAAAGAATAAATCTGACTCTGTAACTAGTATGGAGTCCATCTCACATTTTACCAATTTAATATCATCATATTTATCAACCCACCTAATTAATTTGGTATTTATGTAAATCCATGTCATAATGCACAGTTATCAATGCGTTTAAAATGATTTCGGCGTAGGCTAGTTAATAATAATTCTTTCATTCGTTAAATACTGTAAAAAGTTGTTATACATGATTAATCAGCTCATATTGTTCTACCGTTTCCAGCATATAAGTAAAATTCTCAAATATCAATGCGTTACATTGTCAAGTAACAGTTGTTACTTTACCTAAATTGCCTAGGTTAGGACCAGCCTAGCCGCTAGTTTGGTAAGATTAATTATCCGACAGCAGACAAGGAAATATGTGCCAGCCAAAACTTATCCCCTTTGTGTTAACTGATTCAAACAACAATGAGCACTGGGACTAGAGATTACGAGTAAATATTTTCCCGATGTTGTGGGATATGATAAAAGGAAATAAGGTTAATCACTTCGAGAAAGCCGATCTGCCAAGCTGGTCTAATTTGGCAATAATACAGATTTCCAGCTATTCACAAAGGTAGCTGAACGAATTAAAAAATTTATAATGCTGCTACATTTTATTAACTACAATATAATTAGTAAACCTTGTGAAATTAATTTTAGTGAAGAAGTAAGGTTGTTGACATGGACTCAAAAGATATAAGGCGATTTTATATTTTAAATTTGTTCAGCTACTTATGTGGCTGACTGTACATGTGGCTGAATTCAATAATAATGATTAAAAAAGGGTTTTAAATGTATTAAATAGTAACTAGTACTTATGTTGTAAGTAACTGCCAGCGATTAGTCTATTTGTGACTGTTGTTTCTTGATAACAGGTAATTTACAATCGAGTTTCTACCGAGAAATGCTTTTATTCTAAAAAAAACAATTTGCACGATATCCACTTGAATTTCAACTTTATATCCCGTCGGAATAAGAATAAAAACTTCGCGGACTGACAAGTTAGATTTCGTTCGGCGACAAACTTTAAAACTAAAGTTCAAGTAGAGAAGAAAATGATTTTTCAATATATCTAGCCGTACTTTTGCAACTCCAAAACTATTTATGACAGATATTTCTATGCTGTGACCCCATCGTAACATGTATTGGACAATATTCACATCTTGAATTAGGTCGAAATGAGGCATAACTGTAATTGTTTCTTTAGTTGTAACAATCAAACCTGCAAGTCGTAGATTTCATAGCAATTTGTTACTTGGCCAATACAATACTCGAGTGTTAGCATATATTGTATTTTCAACTTCTGCCTATGTCAAATAATCCGTCAAATTTCCTACTCAGTTAAAGCATCGGAGTGCTTGAAATCTCGTTAAATTAAATCAATTTATTTACTGAAAACAAGGTAACATATAATAATCAATAAAACTAGTTTTCGGATTCTGTCAGTTTTTTATATTTTAAGTTTCCCCCTTCGTTTCTAAGACTGCAGCCTTCATTGTCGCGGATTGAAGTGTCGGTCGTTCGATATGTCAGTTACCATATTTATCTATCAGCGACCATATATCCACCTACATTTTTCAATTTTACTAATTATAATCTGCATTAAATGTGCAATAATGTTTTACCGTTTCAATAGTATTTTTATATGGGTATTCAGAATTAAACTAGGAAGTTATACAAATATTTTCCAAGCAGAACTACTCGGGGTCATAAAAAATGCCTATTTCATAGCAAATAATAGGTATATAGAACTATGGGTTCAAGATGGGATAATTTCATAAACCAACAAGTATCACTATACCTCGTAGAAAAATATATTTACTATATAAAGTACCTATAGATTCGAAAGGAAAGCATGCAATTTGACCCCAAGTTGGCTTGTAGAAAGCGGAGCATCAGATTACATTAGATGTTTGTTTTGCTGCGGATATCAGGCGGGACTATATTTTGAAAAATATTTACATAAAGATTGACGTAAGAGAAATATCAATGGACGCATCGCTTCATTTTAGTTTTTTTATTTTAATTGTCTTTATATTGCCTAACAAAAATAAAACGTTTACCTACTTAATTTAGTTTTTATTTAGTATTTGTTTTACGACTTAGATTACATACAAAATATGTTTGTATTGTAAAATGAGCAATTTTAACATTGTCATGATTCCCTCTGAATTTCTGGGCATTCCGAAATTATATAACGTTTGCGACGAGGACGCAGTGTTTAATACTAAATATAACGTTATAATTATTTGGTAAACACGCATTGTTTACAAACAGATTTTCTGAATACGTTATAAATTCTTGTAGCTAATTATTTTTTTTATAAAATAAATATTTTTATAGACCTCAAAGTTCAAACAGGTTCCAAGAATGTTATCTCATAATTACATTTAATTACTGGTTATTGGCAATAAATTAATGATTGTTTCTATTAGCATATAAATAATTGTTTGAATATTTTTTTATTGTCGTAATGGCCGTGAACTCATTGATTGCTCTATAGGTAACTGTGGATTTTTAGTATAGCTATGATTAATCAGAACTCATCGAAATAAAACCAGTTATTAGATTTTATCACGTTTATTTTTATTTTATTTTCACCCTATATCTTCCATACGAAATAATAAAATCCGAAAACGAGTTTTATTTCGATGTCTAACATTCGCGTAAACATAAAAATTCATTAGTCATAACTCAGTTCCAAAATGGACGTTTAGATAATTTTATAATTCCCAAATACACTGTCGAAGTTGTTTTAATATCTTGTTATAAAATAACATAAAAATACTATAAAATACTGATCGAAACGAGAAAATATAAACTTAATTTATTGTTACTTAGCATTTTAATCACATCCGGAACTAATCCTTCTCAAAAGTTATAGTTTTTTCAGTAGTGTATTAGAACATGTTTTTACTTCTAGAAAACCGGTTCGTCAATTCGTTTCTAAGCAAAGGTCCGGTTATAAATCATAAGCAATTACTTGTGCCACTATAATGATGGGTACTTACCTATTATGAGAAGTTAAGTGTGGTTATAATCTTTTTTTGGCGCCGCGGGTGATAGGCTGTTGTGAAACGAAATTAAGGCTTCTGGAATTTGTTATTGTTAGAATAAATGAGTAGTCGTGATGACTACTACTAATGAATAAACGTGTTCCGATAGTTTGAAATCAATACTTAGAATTTGACCAATTACAGAATGGATTATTTCTGCAAACACGATCTATTTGTAGTAAATATGCACAAAAATGTGGTAAAGGAGATATAATTTATGTTGGTGTATTATAACATTTATTGGAATGGTCTGCTTAAACAAAGTGCGCTGTTTCGAACCCCAGGGCACACAGCTTTGAAGTTACGTGTATATTTTTTATCAATCATCGTTCGATTTAACGGTGAAGGAAATCATCGTGAGGAAGGCATGATGCAAGTGGCACACTACCCCCCGAGGCAATTCTTGTGCGCTTGGTCTCTACACCAAATGCACGCCCATGTATGGAGACACATTTGCCGCGACCCTAGGCGCACAGCTCGTGCGTATGCCTCTTAGTTGCTAAGTTCACATTGAGGTCTGTCTAAGGGTTTGTGAACATTGGTACCCGCGGTGATAACCACGGCAGTACCCCAAAAAAAAAAGTGACACACTACATTCCTAAGAATTCTTTATAAAAATGGAAGGTCTGTATTTGCCAACTCACACTAGGCCAGCGTGGTCGTCTCAATAGTAGGAGACCCGTGTCTAGCATTGGGCAGTGCATAAAATAATATAGGGCTGGTATCAAATACATAACATATATTTGTAGATGTGTGATGTTGTTTTGTATGTGCGTCAGCTAGATAGGTGCAGTATTGAAGATGTAATGTGGGGTCGATGCATTTTCCGCTCGATCTGTGCTAACGCCCGGAGCTAGGTCAAAAAACCAGCACACGAAGTCATAGGCGACGAGGGAGCGGGAGCATAAGCAAGCGATTTGGATACATGAAAACCTATACGTCGAACTTTTTAATTTCTTGACAAAATGGTAGATTTTTTACATAGGTAAATATATAATAAATACTTGCCTTGTTAACGATTTTTTTATACTAAAAATAGGTTAGATCTGTATATCTTTTCTTATTTTATTTTTAAAAATACAACAGATAATTGCCCGATAAGTGGTTTAAGAATATCGTTCGATTTAGCGACGCAGGAGTCGTTAATCTCGAGTGCCTAATATCTTATCGACTTTACGATGGACAGAAATTATTATCAGTTATGAGAACGTAATCTTTTACAACGAGAAGCTTGTTTCATTACATGATATTTATGTAGGTAGTTATAATCATCATCAGCCCTGTATCATTATATGTTGTCCCACTGCTGGGCACGGGTCTCCTCTACTACTGAGAAGGATAAGGCCTTAGTCCGCCACGCTGGCCTACCGCGGATTGGTAGACTTCACATATTGTCAACATTCCTATAAAGAACTTCTCAGGTATAGAGGTTTCCTCACGATCTTTTCCTTCACCGTTAAAGAAAGCGATAATTCACAAAGAATACACACATAATTTTAGAAAAGTCAGCGGTGTGTGCCCTTGTGTTTTGAACCTGCGGACGTTTGTCTCTGCAGTCCGTTTCAAACCCAACTAGGCTATCGCCGCTTATTATCGCCGGCTATAATGTAGACTGTTTAATCATTATGATTGTGTTGGACATGTTATTAATTATTATTAAAGACTGTCTCGGTGGCTTAGTTCTATTGCGTACACGTTACGACATCGCTCGGAGGTTTGAGGTTCAAATTCCGTATACCACGGTGATATTAGGGTTTTCTGCTCAGTAATAGCCTGGAGTTTGGGATTTGTGCCCGATATGGCGTATCACATCATGGGTCGGAACATGCTTGGCGAAAAGTGGGTGCCTTGGTTGCCCCTCTGTCTACCCCTTCAAGATAAAGACGTTATGTGCGTGAATATCGTTACAATAAATAGATATATATTTAATAAAAGTAACTAGTATGATCTGCTACAAATTTTATCGAAACCGTTTCAGGGATTGAGCTGTGAAAATTGTTACAAGAAATAACAAATTTAACAGTAAACCGCTCCGCTCATTTAATAAGCCTGGGCTTTAACGAGATTGTTCCCGGGGTCAGCCTATCTACCAAGGGGGTGTGTCAGATACGGCGCGTACATATTTGTAGGGTATACTACGCGTTTGACATTTATTAACCCGTTGCAAGTAAATGGGGCATGTATTGGAGAATTATTTGATAAAATGTAGGAACTTTAGGAATAAATACTGCGGATTTTCTGCAATATGTTTAAGAAGTGTGTTGTGGTGACCGTACGTTAGAATGGAATGCGGGCTGGAGGAAGATTTCTGAATTTGTCTATGCCTAGGCAAGAACTCAGTTTTTATAGTAGGTACCTAAAATAAGAATTTTCTAATAGGGATTGAAATCATACCGGCGATTTCGGATGGCCATGAGACAAAGTTCCGTGTGAACTCAAGATCTTTTCTATTTCATTAGAGGAGACTCGTGCACAGCTGTTAGACAGTATTCCTACATAGAATACAGGGCTGATATTATTCAATCTTCTTAAAGAATAACAATAATATTCCCGAAAATTCACATAAGGCAAATAAAACATTTCTATTAGAAATTAATAAGATATTAATAAAATAATTATACTCCTAACTCTGACTTTATAACTTTGCTATTGTGTAGCCTTGTTTCATTTCGGAGTATTGAGCTATTGACGCTCCGAGCCGAGGGTATTAATGTTCCACGATCAATCAAACGGTTATTTAGCTTTATAAGTTAATAATGGCTGCCAATTGACTACTGCCGGTATGCTCGTCAAGTATAGGAATTGAGAGTATAATGGATGTTAAAGGTTCCAAACTATATTTATGAACGTTGATAAAATCTAAATTAAATGAAACTTATCTTGCGAATATTATAAATTTTAAAGTTTATGTAAACATTAGTATGGTTAATATTTGACACACGCATAGACCATGTCCTGAATTAACATAATTTATATTATGCTACTTTTTAGGATTTCTTATGTTTACGCGAATGTTAGACATTAAAATAAAACTATTTTATGGATTTTATTGCGGTTGCTATATTAAGTATAATTTTCTCGGGCTGTTTCGTAGACTTTGCAGCCTTCGTGTTCACAGGGCGGACTAAGGTATTGGTCATCCGAAAAGTTAAAGCTACAATATCTACCCACATTTTACAATGAATTTTGTTTTTTAAATTTTGCTGTTCACGGTCCGATTTACACAGAATGAGCTCACAGTGTTTTGAAACGTCTTTCACGAGCACCTCATATTAAATAGTAGCCAAGTTCGCCAGGTATTAAGTAAACGGAAAATATTTTTGGTCTGGGCACGGCAAATAATTTGAATTGAATATTATAATATGGAAATGAGAGACGGTGTTTTTCCTAATGATCTTTAGGAATCTTTATGATTTTTCACTGAACCTAGAATGACGCTATACTCCTACCAAATATATCACGTAACATACAGCTAAATGTTAAAGAAATTAAATTCATGTATAAAACATTTACTAAAGTTTCCAGTGTACAAAGAAAAAAGTTACGTAACAAAATGTAAATTTACGTAAAAAAATTCTCTCAAGAATTATTCTTCGCTTTAGATGATTTTTAAATTATACTTAACATTAGATTTAAGTAAGACTGCTCCCCAAAGCCTATTTTAGTTCGATACCTCGCTTATATTATATTTTCTCGCGTTTCATTCGCGAGAAACGACTTTCTCGCTTCTAACTTCCTAAAATCATTATACCGGTCGATAATAGTCAGAAATTTTTATGGTAATTGTATGATGTTTTTCACTAATAAATCTTGCTGTTGTAATATTTTGTTCTTTTAAGTGCTTATAAATGACTCACTGTTGGACAAAGACTTAATTTAAAACTTCTCACGATAACTGAGATCGGATAACCCATTCCGCCGATCGAATAAGAGTTGCATAATACCAGAAAATCATTAAAACTTTGATCGGCATTTTCGATAGTGAAAACAGATCATATAATTCCAGTAGCTATTTAGGGACATATGATCTTGTACCTATGTTATATTTGTATTATGCTGGTGGTTGCATCCACTCGCTGTTATATCGTGTCACTTAGCAAATAAACTCAGTGCGATTCCAGCAATCTGACGTTTCACTAAGTCCTAGCGCGCACATATAACAACCTATTAGTCTTGAATTATGATACTAATTACGTGCTCTATCCCTGTACTGTTGTGTGTACCTATAACTTGCTGCCATCAGGCCACAGAAAATGGCCATATTTTTTTTTTCTTTCTTTCTTTCAAATTAATATTTGAGAATAGTAGAAATAATTGTATGCATTTGTGGCCAGTTATCAATTTCCCATCCTATATACTTATTTCTAGTCCAGGTTAAATTGACACGTAGTCACCTAACTTTTCGTTTCAATTAGATTACAGAGAGGTTATTTTATATGTGTCCGACCTGTGAGCCAATTCCCGAAATAAATCTAGCGATAATAATTAAATGTCCGAAGCAGACTAGGTCTAGAAGCCCGCGGCGATGCTCTATTTATATTCTAAGCGAAGCTACACCTACTTGTTAAGTTAAAACGAAATTTGTGCTACCAAATATATAAATAAGGTAAAAATATGTTTTAATCTCGTTTGAAGCAGGGTGTCTGCCGTCTGTCAAAGCTGTTAGAAACAATTTAATGTGTTTTATACTTATATGTGTGCTTACCCGCTGGATTCGATATATTTCTTAGACGGAAATATTATAACGCATAATCTAAGACCCTGACGGACAATATGAACTTACTTCAACGGGATTGCATCATTAATGGACGCACAAGCTTATGTCAGTGTTTATAAAAATAAATGTACGTACATACGTAACGAAATTGTTTTATGAAATTTTGTTACTGTCTTTTTTATTTTAAGATATACGTCCTATCAAATAATATATAGAATAAATGTATTAAGAAATAAAAAACAGACGAAGCATAAAATATCATAATAATATTTCTTAAAACTATTTCCTTATGTATATTTAATGTGAGAACTATTTAGGTATCACACCTTTTATATTATTAGCGTAGATTATTTTGAATACGATATCTTATATCAATAAAATGTGTACTATGTCCTAATGTGGAATATAAAATCATTATATTATACGAAATAATCTATATGAAAGTAATAAAAATACTGTTGTATTGTATTGTATTAATTTATCTAATTCTAGCTGATATTGTATCTGGCATAGTGGTTTACATATCGATGACACAAAAAATGTGTTACTGTTATACATCCGATCTAGCAACCTCTGGTAATCTATATATATAAATTTGAGTCCCTATTTCCTCTGGTCACGCCATCACGCGTGAACGGCTGGACCGATTTCACTATTTTTTTGTTGTGTTTGTTATTGTCAGGAAAAGGTTCCTATGAAAGAAAAAATTCAAAAAATTGCGCGGAAAATTAGAAAATTTAAGAAAACTTAACTAAAATATTAATTTTATATAACTGTCACTTGTTTGAAATAACTGTCAGCGATTGACAGAATGCGCGCTGCAAAATAGTTAAGACGGGACAACGTCTGTCGGGCCAGCTAGTAGTAAATAAATATTTCCAGTGATATAACCAACTTCCTTTGTAGTTCAGTTAATAATTTATAAGGCGATATTTACTCTGCCACATACGCAATTTCTATCAAATTGTTGGATTATTTTGTGTCAGGAACATCCCACGCCCACGCTCGTTGAAACCAGGCTACTAGGTTTCTAAATGCCAAAGGTCATAATTCCATAGACACCGGCTTTGCAGAATTCTAGATTCTAAAAATAGACTGTTGTGCGCGTCCCTCTGGTTAACAATGGAGATTGCAGGCTTATTGTTGGGAATTATGAAACTTAAGAATAGATGCAAATTTCGTAGATTAATTTCAAAGCGTCTATAAATAGGAACAGGATAAAAGAAAAAATATGCTTGACGGCGATAAGTGAGGGAAAAATTATTGTAAATTAGAACGTCCAAATTTGTCCTAGTCTTCAAAGGGAGCGTGGGACATTGATATTATTCATCATTTACGAAATGTTTTTAGAATTTACTCCAATTCATTCGATAGAAATCTATTTCGGGGTTTATGTTTTAAAAATAAATAAACAACTTTTATTCTATTTTGGGAATTTTGAAAATTAAGTTAATTACAAGGGAAATCCGTCAAAAATGTTATTTATGATAATACAAGAAATATTTTTAGAAATTACTTATTCTCGTTTAAGAATTTCTTTCATGTTTATTTTTTTAACAAAATGAGACGGCCATTTTGAATATAGTTGTTGACATTTCTGTCAAAAGTCTAGCATAGGGATTAGGGTAAGTGATCGTTATTGTTAAAATATCGATATTTAAAGATTCTCACAAAATATAGATATTCGTAAAGTTTTTGCTTTTTGGCGATGGCCACCAGTAACAATAGAATTAAGTATTTAAAATAAAAGAGTAATATTGAATGATACTTGTTGTATGGTATTATATTGGGTCGACATTATTTTGTTATTATTATGATACTGTGTTCATGTCCGATATTTGGCATAATATTATAATTTAACGAGACATTATAGTAGCGATATTTTTATTATACTATTGATCGTATCATCGATAAGGATATATTATGATTATAATATCGCCCATCTTCAGAGATAACCTATATTCATATACAAAACGACACGGATTGTGTGGTCTTTTTTTCTGCCAAAGTATAAGAGCGTAAACGTTGCTCAAGCGTAAAACAGATAAATGTTTAATATTTAAATATGTATGCCTTCTTCATAAAACGATATATTTAAACATCACTACATAGTATAAAACAAAGTCGCCTTTTATGTCTGTTTGTATTTAATCGATTTTCTCAGAATTTACAGAACGGATTTGTATAAAATGTGTTATGAAGATAGTTTAATACCCTGGGAAGATTATACGCTACATTCTATCGCGGGAGCGGATATAGCGGGACTTTTATTCCGGAAAACTCCGTGTCGAGAGCGAAGCCGCAAGCAAAAGCAAGTCACCTATAAATCACAGTTATGTCATAAAACTGTCAGTTTATTTAATAACTTGACCACCCTGTCAGTTTAGCAGTGTTGCCAGTAGCGTTTCCGGCAACAACTAAGAACGTCTGCGCTGTTCCTAATTTTCCTTGAGCCTTCTCCGCGCGTGTAAAGAATTTAAGACCCAGTGGCGAATAATGAAATTTTCTAAAAGGGAACCCGACATAATATATAAGCTCTAGGAGGTATGTACATATAAATGCGGTCTGCAAAACCTTTTAATAATAATTTAGATTCTACATATACTGTTCATTCAAAGGAAAGCCGGTAGGAATCGGGTGGTATGTCCCCTTCGCCACTGGTTAGACCAAAAGGTTTTGAAATTATTGGTACTTATATTAAGTAAACATTGTATAGATCGGTCAATGATCACAACACGCGTGGATAGTGAAAGTGCGTACTCAAGTCGCGCCCTGCGATAGCAAGGTCTCATTCGTACATTGTATTTTGATACTACTGTGATAATGCCTTACTAATGTGTGTTATTAATTGTCTAATCACTGTCAATTAATTTCTTACGTCCAACTCCTTGAGATTGATAATAAGAGAGGACATTTTACATCAATAGGGTTTTATTTTCTTGTAAGGAGACGGGACCTAAATATAGTCCAAATAGAGACCAAAGATAAACTGTGTTCCTTGTCGGATGCCAGTACCTGTAACGCTGGCCTGTCTTACTTCATGTATATTGACTAACCCGCAATGTGACACATCAGAACGAGCGTCTCTACCGTCTTTCCACGTAAGCACATATACTTACCTATAATATGCCCATAACTCATCACCGCAAATTATTTGCCTGTCAATCTCATGAAATGCTAATACATTATAACATCACTCTATGTGATTTGTTTAAGTTATATCTACATAATGTCTAAAGGGCTTTTTTATGACACTACGTTTATTAGCCTGGCAAAGGCCGGCCTGTACAAACACACCGGGGTTTTGGGTGAGCGTTTTAGGCACTCGCAACCCTTGAAAATTAAGGCCCATGCTGAGGACATCCTAATAACGGGATTACAAACCGCGGCTCGTGATGGTCACTGGGAGAGTATGATACATCAACGATTAGGAAAGTATAAACGGCTTGATAGCATCCAACTCACGTTCCAATAAGAGAAACCTTGCATTTGATATGCAAAGATTGGTTCAAACCGTTCATATAATTATCTCGAACAGTTTGCCATGAGTTACACGTGTCGTTATTTTAATTTATTCTTAACTTCAGAACCAGTATCCGGTGATCTCAAAATTTTTGACGACTTCCTTAATCAACATTCAAAAATCATATATGCCTGGGAGCGTAGGCGATGGTTAGCCTTTTATGGGGTAGCAAGATCTATATTTCAAATCAATACTAGTTGTTGCTCGTAGTAAATTACCGGAATAGAAAGTAGCTTATATGCTTATCCAGAACATGGCCTATGTGTATGCCAAATTTCATACAAATCCGTTCAGCGATACTTCATTATTAGTAACTTGTATATAAATACTAATCACCAAACTGTGTAAACAGAAATTGCTTACCCAATGAGCCTTTTAATTTGATTTGGGGAAACGCATGTTAGGTAAGATCGGCTTAGAGTCAGGGTCATAATTAGAGGACTTAGGTGTCTTTTGGCCTTGAGGAGAGTGGATAGGTGTTGAATATTTTAGCTGGACGAGAAATGTAAGGCGGTGAAATATAATATTTCCATGAACGTAGTGATAGCTATATTACAGTGGTTTGTTAATACTTTATCCTTTTTACCATTGATATAAATAGAGATTTTAAAAAGTTATAATATTACAGTGGTTTGATAATATTTTAATAATCTTTTTTAATCATCGATGAAAATAGAGATTTTGTAACCTACGAGCTCGCGGCTCCACCCACATAATAAGTCTCTCTCACTGCAAAAGTCGTATATATTTATAATTTAGTAAGAACAAGAAGTACTTAAAATGGACGTTGTTTATATCTCTATGGTATCATAACTTACGGAGTAACCTCTGTGTCGTAACTCCCAAACAAATAAACCGGTTCTGGCTAAGAATGTTTCATATAACAAGAATTCAAGAGTTTAATGTATACTCTGTATTAAGATATGAATATTGGTCTTGGATAACGGAGTTTAAAAGGAAATTTCATTCCATAAACACCTTACAAGTTGAAATCAATGTTTACGAATCGAAGGGGATGTGGGATTCAACTCTTGGTCTTAGTTCCATGGCTTAGCTCCTATTTTTAACACGTAACCAACTCGTGATGAATTTATTTTACTTTGATGATACTTTAAACTTATAATATGTGTTTTAGATAATGGTTAATAAAATATTGATAGAAATTTATTTGGTAATTAAACTGATGTTGCTCTAGTAATCTTAAGACAAATATGTAACGTCGATTAAATATATATATTGTATTGTTGCTGGTGGTAGGATATATTTTATATCCGCCCGCATAGCAACCACCATAAGCAAGGTGTTAAAATCCGCCATAGTGGCCCACGTAAGTGTCGCGTTCCGGGATCAACCTGTGTATATTTAGTTCCAACAGGCCGGCATAATTGTGTCAACTGTTGAGGGGTAATCATCTCTCGTCAGACGACCTTCTATTAGACCACTTTCCTCAGGTTAGTGAGGTCACTTTGCAGTACACGTATAAAATTAATAATAAATCTGTAATAATGTGACTGCCTCGGTGGCGTAGTTGTATTGCATGTCCGGTACAATAGCGCTCTGAGGTCCTGGGTTCGAATCCCGGGTCGGGCAAAGTGATATTTGGGTTTTTTTGCTCAGTATCAGCCTGGAGTCTGGAATCTGTGCCCGATATGGCGATAGCCTCTCGCCCCCTATCACATCATGGGACGGAACATACTTGGCGAAAAGTGGGTGCGCTAGTTGCGCCTCTGCATACCCCTTCGGGGATAAATGCGTGATGTTATGTATGTATGTATGTAATGTGTAATATCTAATATGTTAGCCAGTTTAGTAGTGTTTACTTATTTATCTAGTGCTTGATAACTGGGTGTGTAAGTTCAATAAATAAACATAGATAAAAAAACATCGCCACGGCAATTGTGATCTTTGCTTTGAAATAAAGATTCCTGGTATAATAGTAATATATGCTTCTGAAGATAGAAAGAAAATACGTTTATTGCGGTAACTCACACTAAACATAAATTATAAGTATTAACAGTAATTATACCTAATTATAGTAATTTAAAATAAAAGGAAAAAAAACGACAAAACACTAAACGCCTAAAAGGTACAACAATACAGTACGATACCTATTGAACAGTTGTGTGAGTCCGCAAGGGGTCCCATCTCAGCTTAAATGCTGCAACATGGCAAACGTTGCAGCGCTGGTTTTCAAACGATGCAGTAAATATACGAGTTTCATGTCTGGATAATATTAAGCAAAGGTTATTGTCAGTTAGTGTGGCACACCTGTTTACTAATGACTTTATGTTAGGTCTATTTCAATAAGTCTTTCAGATTTTTGTTCCATTTAACTTATTTTATAATTACACAAAAGTAAACAACTCAATTAGTTAATGACTCAGCATTCTTTAACACAAGCTGTAATCGAAATTAGCATGTTTGAATGCTATATGACTTTGATTTTTTTTACAAGCAAACAATTGTTACATTGCCATTTTTTCTACTGAATATAACAGTAGTAAACTTTAGTATGCAGGAAACGTCGAAACGTGGGAAGAAAATTAAAATATAAAAAACCGCGATAAAAAACTGAAAACTGGTTTTATTTCGATGAGTTTGTCTCGAATTCTTAATAGAATGTTATAATCAAGTTAATTTCGATTTAATATTTTAAAATTTTATCTTAACATTTCGACGGTTTCCAAGAACAAAATTTCATCTGCAAAATGCTTTAATTGCAGTATGAAGGTTTGGAGTTAAGTGAAAATATACTTAATTTTCAATTATTAATTTCAAAACTAATGATTGTTTCAAAAATTAATTACATTTCTATTTTGAGGTGAGTAATTGATAATTACATTTTCACTTAACTCAAAATCTTCATACTGCAACTAGAGCATTTTGCAGATGGTATTTTGTTCTTGGGGACCATCAATTGTATAAATTAGTAGTGTTTTTATCCAAGTAATTCTTTCTACATTTCAATAACTGTTGTTATTGCCCACGACATAAGCGTGGCTTAATGTGGGTTCACCTTAAAGCCAGGTCTCATATGTAAACAGTTATCATCATTAACTTAATATTCGAAAAGAACTCATTCACTAAAACAGCCGGTTCAAAGCTCAAATTACCATAAGAATTTTAAACATGCCAAGTCATTGAGCGTGGGCTGTCCCCACCCACACCATGCTTTCAACCAGAGATTGCCGGTAAAACCTGTTGCTATGGAAAATTTGGGAACACCTTATATTCACTATGAAGCAACCGCCTTGAACAGTATTAGATCGATGCAAGATTATTTTTGTATAATCACACGTTTTAATTTAAAATAAGTAATCGGAAATTATCGTAAATTTAAAATTGATTTAATATTTAATTATTTTGATCTTCATATTGACGATTATATTCTGCGAGTTAAAAATATTGAGGTCAATATTTTTTATAAATTCACAATTTTAAATGCTATTAAACAAAATCAGCTTTAATTATTTTAAAATACGACTGCTTTTATGTCTATAACATTAAGCATACATAATTTTAATAAATCTTAAGTACCTACATTGAGTTAGGTTTTACGTACTGTAATAGTTATTTTAAACTAGGTATTTACCTATAATCGTAAAAAAAATGTAATATCTTTAGTTGCATATATTGAATTATACGAAATGTAGTACAGTCAAACATAACAGTAAAACAAAAAAATATATATAAATATGTATGAAGATAACACTGCATTAGAAAACATAAATTAGTTAATTTACATATTAATAATTTTTAATTAACACTTAACCTGCTGTAATTTGAGATAGAATGTCATTTTAACAGCAATATAAATTTTATGACAGCTTGCAGTGCTGAGGTGCCGGGCTCGATTTCCGGGTCGGGCAAAATGATATAGGGTTTTACAACTCAGTATCAGACTGGAGTCCGGAATTGGTGCCCGATATACCCCCTATCATATGGGACGGAATACACACGTCGGAAAGTTAGCGCACCAATTGCGCCTCTGCCTACCCCTCTGGTGAGTGTGAGTCTGTGTGTAGTAATTGAATTAACTTCATATGATATTTAATTAATCGTTAACTTTATAAATTACCTGTGATGTTTGGATGGCGCATCATAAAGTCTGTTTTGGCTCTGATGACATCCAATCTGATCTGGTTCTCTAGCGGTGCTTCCAACGCCGAGAACACCAGAGCACCCGAAACCAAGTAGGCCGTATAGAACACCACGTAGATCAGCAGCAAGCAGGTAAACCTCGCCTTTCCGAAAAGGCGGGTAGTCGCAAAGAGCGGTTGGAATGGCGGATTCTCTTCTTCGTACAAAATTTCCCTTTCAACGACCATTTTCTTCGGATAAGGAAACAACTGACTGTGAACAGTCATGTCGTCGTCGCTTCTACCAGAACACATGCTCCCGTAAGACTGTATACGTGTATACTTTGGCTTCTCCATTTTTTAAATTTAATTCACCGTCAAAAAGTTTCAAATTAAAAAGTATCTAAATAATATATTCAAAAAAGATTGTTCATGATTCTAAATTCAAAAACACAGAGCGCGGATTGTCCTAAATCGGCTTGTATACAGTCACACACAGTTCCGAAACACAAACCGAAAATCCCGGAACGTCAGGGATCTTGGTCAACTGTACTTGAAGAAACGTTTAGGATGATTAGGTTCGAAAAACAACGCGAATATCTCCGTCACATTCGTATCACGACGACAATTTTCAAGTTTGAGTATCACCATTTTGATGCATTTTAGTTGGATCGCGTGAGAAATTAAATATGGCGGACGCCTTAACTTTTTAACTAATGGAATAGCGACTGTCCTACACTACGCCCTGTGACTAACTGACCGTCTGTGGGCTGCACTCGAACACTTAGCCCGTAACCGCTATCTTCGTGGTGTTGTCATTCCTTGTTTGTAAATACCCCGAGATTGATAACGTCAACGATAAAACTCTTTCACAATCTGTATAAATCGATAGATCTTTGAATTAATGACGTTCAAATGCTCAAGTATTGTATTATTGTATTTGAAATTTGACGATTAATACCAGTGGATAGCTGCTTGGGTTGCACTGTATATTTTATCTCATGGTGAGTTATGTATCATTTGGTGTTTTGTGGTGTAAATTTATAAGGCCTATGTCAAGAATAAGACATTAGGTGGTTTACAGCAATGTCTATTTTTGGCCATCTAGCAAAAGTATTGTTAATATTTGAATATAGATAGGGATTGCTTATCACCATAATTTTAACACCTCCATAACTAGGCCGATTGTTCGGGAAGGGACCTTAATTTACAGTTGGGCCTTAAACCTCATAAATCAGGAAGTATTCTAAACATTGTGTAAATTTTTCATAATAATTTAAGAAGAAAACTTACTTAATATTTTATGTCTAGTGGAATATTTATTTATTAGTAACCTTTAGATTAAATATAAATTTAGTCCACTTTACATTAACTAACAAAAGATAAGATAGATAAGACTATAAAAAGTGATAATGTCACGTCTGAATATAATGCGGAAGATAATTATAGGTGTTTATTTATAATAATATTCTTATTACCACTGCCCTGAGGTGATCCGAAGATAGGAGGACATGGAAACAGCTCGTCATCGACTTTGTCAAGCCGTTTCAAGACGGACACTACCTTCAGTAATAAAAAATATTATTCGTAAGATTTTAATACGTTTAAACGCTTTGCTCTTAAGGGATCCGCTAAAGATTAGAATAGATCGCGTTTAAAATTAGAATTATTTATTAACATTCATTAAAATTAAACTGTTTTTCGGATTTTATCGCGGGTTTAATATTTTGGTTTTCTCTCGACGTTTCGAAGACTTTGCAGCCTTCATGGTCACGGGGGGGACTGAGGTGGTGTTCATCCGCAAAGTCAAAATTACAACATCTTCCTACATTTTACAAATATACAACTATTTTAAATTTTAGCTGTTGGTGGTCCGATCTACGCAGAATGAGCTCACATTGTCTTGAAGTTACTGACCGTTCCCATTTAAATTCTGTTTTTATGGACACATGGGTACTAGTTTTTAGACCAAGCAGTTTTTTTTCTATAGAACCGAAATAATGGCGAGCCGGTCACACCTACACATTATATAACTACATAATAAATGCCAGTGTTATAATATATCTACGAAATAATCGGTGATAGTTGTACCATATGAGATCCGACTATCTATAATGTATAACAATTTACATGTTGAAATAAATTATTTCATTTATCGACTGACATAATTTTTATTAGCTTCTGATTGCTGCTTTACCTGTGCAAAAATCTTATCTCAGTATTAATTTCTCGTAACATGCTTTTCCGGGATACAAAGTCTCCATACAAATTTTAATACATATGTTGTAAAAACTACGTCCAAAACCTAATTAGTAATTTATGCGCTAACAAATATTTAAATATGCTGTTCTTTAAAACTATTTACTCGTCTTATTATGTCATAGGCGGTAATTACTTACCACCTACCTACTTGCTAGGTTACCTACGCTTTAAAAACCTGCGTCTAACCTAAAACTGTCAAAGACAAAGGAGTCAGTGTAAAAGATTTTCCACCGAGGGTGTAGCTGTTGCAAGGCCCAGATAGAACACTTTCGTCTGTACCGACCTTGCTATTCCAGAATTCTTCAATTGCTCTTTGCGGCGAATAATAAACATTTCAATAAAATCTTTACTTAATTAGCGATATTGTGCTGTAGCCTGAAGGCCTAAATATATTAATATAATAATAATTATTATTTATA
The DNA here is from genome assembly GCF_014839805.1 of Manduca sexta. Classification (NCBI taxonomy): domain Eukaryota; kingdom Metazoa; phylum Arthropoda; class Insecta; order Lepidoptera; family Sphingidae; genus Manduca; species Manduca sexta. The sequence continues at coordinate 1,432,453 of NC_051133.1, read as the reverse complement.
ATCATATTTATCGAGACAAAGCGAAGGTGTACCGACAAATTATTTAGGCCAAAGGATATATTACTCTGAGACAAAGAAGTTGTCTATTAAATCTAAATTTGATTATTAGTCCATTAATTATTCCACTTCTACGTACAAACGTCATATTAATAAGGATATCGTGAGCAACTTTATCTAGCTCTTTACACTGTTTTTAATCAGTGATAAAAATACTATCAAATATTAATTACGTGTTTAAGATCGAATGTTCCATATTACCCGATATCTTTGTATCACCAATAGTATGGCAACACTCGCGTGTATCTAGTTGTAACTACTGGATACTCGATACGCTACAGTTAAAGTTCATCTACCCACTTTACGAACCAGTGCATCTGATGAGAAAGGGAAATTCCTTAATGATTGAAATAGGTGAGGAATGAGGATAATGCACTTCAACGCAAATTATTATAAATCAGTTGCATTATAACACTTATTTATTAGAGATACCTTCTTACCATACCTATCTGTGTATTACGTATTTTTTTTATTGCTTTGAATGGCGAGAAGAGCTTGCATTTCGCCTGATGGTAAGCGATACCACCGCCCATAAACAAAAACACCATCCAACACCTTGAATTACAAAGTATTGTTTGATATTCCACTGCGCTCGCCATCCTAAGACATGAGGTGTTAAGTCTTATTATGTCCATTAGTTACACTGGCTACAATGTCCTTCAAACCAGAACACAACAGTGACTACACACTATTGCTTGGCGGCAGAAACAGACATCGCGGTGGTACCTACCCAGGCGGACTCTCACATATGAGAGACCTACCACCAGTAAAAACTTATGATACAATAGCTAATAATAACCACGCTGATGGGATTAATTTGTTACCGTAAGCTGTGGAAATCACACATGGAGAAGTTGCTAATTGGGCTTTATAAAAATTTGCAGGAATTTGACCCACCAGTTAGGATTTACGTCAGATAAGCGACCCAAGTTAAAATCTAGGCCAAATTGTGTTTGTTTTGCTTGAAAAAGTGTGATGACCTCGCATTTCAGTGGGATATGAGAAAGGAGAAGATTTAATTGTCCTCTTAGTGGATATAGGCCTCTATAATATATTTAAACTGTGAACAGTGTTGTTGGTTACATGTTTATTAATGCAGTACATGTGTAATTTTACCCTTTACTTATTTAATGTGTAACTGTTTTCTGTTCCTTTTGAATAAAATAAAAAAAAGCCTGATAGTCATCACTCTTAATTTATTTGATCAAAATTAGTAATAATTTATTCCGCAGCTTAAAAACTCAAGGGCACGCACCTCTAACTTTTCTAAAGTTATGTGTGTCTTCTTTGTGAATGATCGCTCACTTCCAATGGTGGATTAAATCATCGGGAGAAAACGTGCATATTTGAGACGTTTCCGTAAAATTTCGATGGTATTTGAAGTCTGACAATTTACAGTAGGCCAGCGTGGTCGACTGAGGCTTAAACCCTTAAAACTCAAACTAGGATTTTTGGCGAAAATATTTGTTATTTATGCTTGATTTTGGCACAATATTAGTAGAAGTAAATAAATAAGTAATTTCATTTAGTAATGCGATGTCAAAATTACTCTATACCAATACAGGGATAATATTATAAACAATTTATTTACGTATAACCTTAATTACGGCTAGTTATAGTTTAATACAAGAAGCATCATATTTATCTCATCCATCTATATATAACCACTTTTCCCACTTATATTACAATTATAGCAAACAGCCCAGAGCCTCGCTTGCTTTTATCCTCTTGAACGAATGGCTTCCACTTTCATTATAACACAAGAGCTTTCTCGAAACTCGTACATAATACAAATGGGACAGAAGTAGTGTTGCCAGTTATCTTGATTTAATGGAATGTCACGTATTTCTGTTTTTTACTATATATTGCGCTGGTAATATGAGGTTTTTTTTAAATGCCGGTAAAATGACGAGACCAGCTTGCCGTTGGCCTGATGGTAAGCGATACGAGCGCCCATAACCAGTAGAACCATTGTCCAACACTTTGAATTGCAAAGTATTGTTTGGTATTCCACTGTGCTCGCCATTTATTATGTCCAGTAGTTACAATGGCTACAAATTTCTTCAAAGCGGAACACAACAGTGACTACATACTGCTGCTTGGCGACAGAAATAGACATTGCAGTATACGTGTAGGATATAAGTAGTTGTAGCATGTCATATGAAAGAGTTTGTTGTAATTTACCGCTTCATTATTACACCTCCCCAAATTATTACATTACAGAAATGTCAAAAAGGCGCTTAAAGTTACAAAGCTTTCTTCTCTCGTATCTATCCTTATGTCACTCCAATGTGGGGTAGAACTCCATTATATTTCAATCACGTTGCAGAAAGTATTTTTGTTTTACGATTGTCGGCATTCCTGTGATCCAACCCGAACAATTCTTGTTTTACCATATATGAGAAACAAACTCAGAACCTCCCTTATACGCTGCTAGCTAAGAAACCTATCAGAATAAAAATGTGACGCAAAATTAATCCCAACTCTCATCGATATTGCTACGTCATTTCCAGCATTGTGGATTAGTTGATTAAACCGTCCTCCGGGCTTTTACAAACCGGGTCACCTTTGTTACCCTGGAAATGGGTTTCCTTTTACACAACCCGATCAAAGGGACGTGTGGGTTCTCTAGATTATAATGGCAATGTTATGTTACGTACATAGACTTCTAGAGAAACTAGAATACAGCGAAATCTTCGAAGTTTCTTGGTAATTTGTTTGGACATGACATTTATGTTGAGATGCGATTAAAGTTGATCTATGCTAAAAAAAAAATATTTTTTGGAAACTCAACATTGTTTTTGAGTTTGGAACATGTGTTTTCTTTTTCGAAATACAACTTTTTAACATGTTTTGAAACATGGACATGGGCATGGAATTCATCGAAGTTTGCTTTATTGTGGCATACCTAAGTAATTTTTACACTAATTACGAAGAATCTACGTCTTCGCTAGGTAAGCAACTCTGCGAAAGCCACACATTTACTGTTCTCAAGCCCAATTAGTTATCACAGTTGATATGGGTGACGTACTGATAACACTAGTACCTATGTTACGAACTATGGGTCGTGGCTCGATCTCATTAGATTTCCTTCTGATTGGACGCGCGTGTTAATGTCCTCATTATCGGGGAGCTACTTCAATAGATATTTATTGTAGTGGGTCTACGTCCAGCGCACATTACACGTTAACGGTACCTACTTCTGACGTCTAAATATAATATAATATACGAAGAATTTAACCATGATTAAAGTTAAAGATTATGGAAGTAGGCAAAATGGATATAGAAATGTTGTTTTATAGGCATTGAATTTCATTTTCGCGCATGGTACCTAGATAGAACAACGACAAACTAATTAAAATGGATATAACGCAAATCCTGAAGTGCACTCAATTCATACGATAAAAATCATAAGTAAGTATGTGAATACTACAAATTGTAGATATAGATTGTTACCAATATGCGTTCGGCCTTAGTGTTGAACAAGAATTCACGTGATTGTATATTTATATCTAATGTTTATTGGTAGTCGCCTGGGCGACGTCTCGCCTCTATATAATGTTCTATAAGAAACCTACATTAGATAATTGAATTATCTCTTCCGTGTTTACTAGGTATTGCGAATTAATTTCTAACGTCACATAATCAGGTCAGGGAAACGCCAGGCCATATGACTTATTTCCTTAGAGTTATTTACAAACAGTGGCATGGGGTGGCGGAAGAAGCCTCACGCTTGCTAGGAGCACAACTTGACTCTCCTTTGGCCGCCGAGAGCCACGCATTACTTAAGGCTATCTTACTTCTTGGCAAATCTTATCTTACTTATATGCTAAAGAGTGCGAAAATATTTCGAGGTTTGTTAGGAGTAAACGCAGAAACAACTAAATGGATTTGGTTGAAATTCGGTACACGGGTAGTCCATGCCCTAGATTAACACATAGACTACTTTTTATCCCGGAATTTGCTTCCTTGGAAAATAATGTAATTTATTATCTGATCTTTTATATAGATGGCAATGGCGTCGCACAACACTTAGTCGTTCTTAAACATAAGCTCACGCTTTTATCCGCGAAGGGTTAGAAGATATAGCTAGTGCCATATTTCGCCAAACTTAGACCCGTCACATAACGTTAT